>NW_020194004.1:1270000-1610000 GCF_002251995.1 Wickerhamiella sorbophila
GATTTACCAGAAAGTGTGCGTACGGGTTCATTTGCTGCCAAAATGACGCCCACAATCGAACTGCCAGAAGCGCCAATGGTATCCTTGAATTCTGCGGCTCAAGACATGTGCGCACTTTTTGCCCGGGAGTTCAAAAAAGCTGCGGCAGAACGTAAAATGGACCAAGTCACTCGTTACTTGAAGTTGTTCCCTTTAATTGGCTACGATCAAGATGGACTGAGCAGGTACTCATGGTTTATTTCTGAGGTCATTTCGGGTCAAAGCCGATCTCTTCTGCTCTTGAGCTCTCATGACCCAGGATCAACGCCAGACACTAACCCGAAATTTTATGGCTTAGTATTCGCTCGATTGTTCGAAAACGTTGCCGTCATTCTAGCTCAGCATGCCCCTCTCATTGAGAGACATTATACCAAAGGCTCCGCCATGACCCAGATTGTAGAAAAAGTCCAAATTGAAATTGATACTCAGAGTGGTCTCATCATCGATACTTGGTGGGATGAACGTCGGCTGGATCGTGTTTTATCCGAAGTCAAGTCTTACAGCTACCCCGCCCTCGCTGCCCATTTGATCCAGACCAATCAAGATCAACCAGAGTCATTCGAGACGGCTGATTTGGCTACAGCGTCGCAAATACTAGCTGAACTCACCACAATGCTCAACAGATGGGCATTGTACAGAAGCTTCATTGAGGAGAGATGGCCTGAGGCACTTAAATCCATGTATCAAAGCGAGCTGGAGGAAAAGATCGACAGGCAACTACGCCCTGCGTTCGACGTTCTTGCTCTTTTCGTCTTTAGACGATCAGTTGAAAAGGCAGTCGACCTTGACGAACTACCGCCGGCTGGATCAGAGTATCATGATGAAGCTCCTCTTGTATCAACAATGATTGACGACGTGATGTACGTTTTGCGTACACTTCTAGAACAGATTGAAGATGCTGGAGACAAAAAAATTATTCAGAGCTCTTTGCCGTCCTTTAGACGTGTTCTAGAAGGCGACTACATGGGAACTATTCAGCGAAAGATTCGTGATTCTGCGCCATCACGGTTGTCTAGTGACACACAGAGCCCATTCTTGATTTATCTCAACGATCTTATTATCTCCAGCGAGTACATTGCAAAGATAGTGCGGTCTATCTTCAATCTTGATCAGGTTGCAGAAGCTCAAGCTCTCGTAGATGGTGTGACGAGCAAAGCGCAGGATATGCTCGACAGTGGGTGTCAAACATATTTTGCCGCTCAACTCTCGACTCAAATCCGTACTGCTTGCACCACCGCTTTCAAAGGCAGTTATATGCTTTCCCCTACTGATAACGAGTCCAACAAAGCAGTTGTGTTTGAGGGCCTTTGGAGAAAAACATTTGAACCTCTGCAAAAGCAGTTGAATCCTTCAGTATACAAAAAGATGGTATCCCTGTCTGCTGGCTTCACGGCTCGACTTCTAGAAAAGTACATCTGGCTACTTGATAAAAAAGTCAACGAAATGGGTGCCATTGCACTGGACCGCGACATCAGCCGCGTCCTTTCTGTGATCTCAGAATCTGATTACAATCTACGTGACAAGTTTGTCCGGGTATGTCAAATTGTAATGCTCATTGGTGATGAAGAAATTGAGACTGTTTTGACATCAGAGGAGGAGCATAATGCTAGGCACATAAGAGTTTAAGCATATATAATATTATAAAAATTTACAAACTTGTAGCAACAGTTGAGGTCTGAGCTTCACGCTCGATTTGCCACTGCGGTTTTGCAGCCGGATCCAATGCGATTCGCATGGTGTCGTCAATCTGGACAAAACGGGGATGGCCAAGTTGACACAACGGTCCATCAGGACAGAATCCTGTTAAATAATTGGGGCACATCACTCGCAGTAGGTGCCGCTTTTGACAGGTGGGGCCCTGCCTGCAGAAGCCTCGCTCATAAGCTGTACAAAGGGGAACTTTACTCTCTGGATCGACGTGCGCATAGGGACAGTCTGGAATTAATGGGCAGCTACCGGTCTTGACGTAAGTTGAGCACTCCGGTAGCTTTCTAATATTGTACTCGTGTAGAAATTCGCAATGGTCTCCCTTTTTACAGAGTCCCTTGAGCCAATGCCGGCAAACGACTTTGTTTGAATATGCTGGCAACGCATGCCTGTCTGGACAATACCGGCCTCTTGGACAGCTAGAAATAGCATAGAACCGACATATCGGCCGTTTGGGATCCAGTTTGTATCGATATTCTTCCTTCAGAAACGGATCGAAGGCAAACTTGCGACCATCCGTGGCGGGTCTCATACTAAGATCTCCAAGTTGACTAAGGCTTTTATCCTCCGGCGTGCGATTGTTGGACAGCATGGATCCGTATAGTTACGTGGCCGCGTCATATATACGAGGCCTCGTATTGCCTGTTGGTCAAATTAAGGATTTCACTTTTCAGCAGTATCTTGATCGCTTGAGGTCTGCTTCGGAAGTGCGCCTATTGGACGTGTCTCCCGGTACGTCAGCCGACCATCTGTTTTTCAACCCGCAAGGCTACCCCAATGGACGCCTATGTTTTGATTTTAGTACAGTTCCTATCGATCCAGAGATATCTGCCCTTTTCGATCTTGATCCGTGGCGGCAACAGTTGTTAGTCGTAGGAATCGCACAACATCGGCATGCTGATAAAGAGCAGTTACAGCAGAGCCTGGTGCTATTAAAGAAGCGCTATCCTGATGCTATTTATCGTAAGATTTTTGTTTTTGGTGTTCCAGATGACGCCAGTGCAGCAGATTATGATATTAAAGGTGTTACTACTATTGCCAGCTCCAGTTTTGCTTCATTGGAGAGAGCCATGGCCGATCTTGCCTCTGAGATTTTGTACGAAATGTCAGTTTATGCTATCAATCGGAAACTGGGATCGTTTAAAAGCCCTGCGTTGAAGGCGTTGGATCAGACGAACGTGTCGCTCGCTGCAGCCAAGGATTTCCGGGGCCATCATGCTCGTAAGTCTAGTTTGGGTCTCACTAAAGATGGAACTTTTTCCACAGGCCTCACTGAGCGTCTAAAATCTCGACAGCTCGGCCGAACTAAAAAGTTCATGGGCTCTTTTTATTTGATGGCGGGACGCCTACCGGACGCTCTCACCGAATTCGCTGAGGCGGCTCAAATTTTGAAACAGTCTTACGATCATTTATGGTTCGCATCCACTTTAGAACAAATTGGAGTTTGTTTGTTACTCCAGCAATTCAGCGAGGTTCCGGTTACAATCCCCAGTATCGCGAAAGTCACGGTTGACGCTGACTCGGCCGGTAAAACAGCCAAGCTAGCTGCTAAATCGGCTGCTGATGCTGCGGCAGCGGCAAAATTAGCTACCTCAAGGCTTGAAAGCCCGAGAAGAGGGGCGTCATCGCAAGATCATCTTGATAATGAAATGGTTGCCGAAGCTTTGCAGACAGGGCGCTCCGCTCTAGCCACTTTCCTTCCTCTATTGATGGACACAGTACTTCGTTTCTTCAATCGCTGCTCTCCGGAATCAGAAGAAATGGTTCCTCAGGTTGTTTACGTTGAGAGTTCACTGCGTTTTGCTAGTTTATTGACCGCCCTCAGGCTTGGCGGTGGTTGGAACTCTGCTTCTCTGTCTGCAATCGTACGAAACACCCCACAAGAAAAAAATTTTTCGCCGGTTGGTCCTTCGGTCATGACCATTGAGATCTGGTGTGCACATACTTTGAGTCCTTCACTCGAAGTTTTACCCATCGCTACGACGTGCAGGTTCATGTCTGCTTTGGCTAAACTCTACTGGCGTTTAGGGCTCAAAAGAAAGTGGTCATTTGTGATCCGACAGCTCATTCAAAGACTTGAAAACGAATTTCATGAAAATGATTCTGAAGCCACCACAGTTTTAAACGGTCTTCACCCGTCTTTTTTGAAGTACGTGCTGGACACAATAGTGGTTGTTTTTGACTGGAACACTTTGAAAATCGAGTTCCTTAGAAACTTTTACAAGCTTTGTAACAGACCAAATTACCGGTCGGTAGCAGTGAAAGCAGCTTGGCAGCTTCTGTCTTGCGGTGTAGAAGTGCTGTCAGCTTCTGAGCAAGCTCAATTATATCACTTGATTCGCAGTGAGCGTGATTCCGCTCCTGGTCAGTACTGGGACCCGCTACTTCTTCGCGATATCACGATCAAGCCTTCAAGCGGTGTTTTAAGCTCAACTACTACCAATGGTACTGCGAGTAACAGATCATCAATTGTTGGGCCTCCTGACATTATTTACAACCCATTTGAGTCTCAAAATAAGCTGGAAAAAATGGTTACAATTGTCGCTGGAGAACGTTGTATAATTAATGTCAGGCTACAAAACCCTTTCCAATTTCCTCTAGATATTTTTGAGCTTGCAGTTGTTGATGAGGAAGGTAATAAGGTCTGCTCTGTCGACCAAGCATTGACTCTCTCTCCCAATAGAGTGTCTACGATCCCAGTCACATTTGTGCCTCGCGAGGCAGGAGTTTTAACTGTAGGTGGCATTTACGCTCATGTCGGTGGTTGTTCTGGTGGGCTTTTCTGGCTCCGTGATCCTTTGGCAACATTATTTGTGAGCCGCCAAAAGCAAGAATTGGAAACCCCAGAGTGGCCCACACACACTATCAAAGCCCGTATCAACGAGGGTCGTCCAAGTCTCGTGCTGTGTGAAAACTCATTACCCAAAGGCTGGGCCATGTTGTTGGAAGGAGAAAGAATTCCATTCAAAGCTGAAGTTCAAAATGTATCGACAACCGATGCGCACATTGCTAGCTTTGGATTTACTGACTCGACAGTTGAGCCACTCAAGCAAGCTATAGCTGCGCCAGATGCCACTCGAGCTGACATTTATGAGTACGAGTACTTCCTACACAAACGCCGCGCCGTCGAACTGATTTCGCAAACGTCTAAAATTGCGAGTGGGGAAGTGGCCGAGTTTGAGTTCACATTATATGGAAAACGCGGTATCAATAGTGCTGCTGTGCTTTTAGACTACGGTGCTGGCGAGGATTATACGAGACGTCTTCGGATCCCTTTGAACATTACTGTTTTCCCTTCAGTTGAGTTAGAACGTGTGGATGTTCTTGCCGTGGGATTGCCCGGTGATGAGCCAGAATTGACCATTGTTCTTGACCTTCGTAATGCTTGGCGTGAGAGTTTCGAAGTCACGTTATGGACGAAAGATTCGAGCGATAATGAAGTTGCATCAGTGACCCAAACCATTGACTCACAAAAGAGCTCACGGTTTTTACTTCCTTTAAAATGGAACGGCGTCTCTGCGGAGAAGCTTGCACAGCCCATCCCTTCACTATCCTCTCGTCAATTTGTGGTCGATTCTAAAACGACCCAAGAGCAAATTCAATCTTTCTGGCTTCGTGAGGAACTTCTCAAATACATTGGAGGTACCTGGCGCCTTTCAGCGGATGGAGAACTAAGAAGCGGTCAAGTCGAGCTCCGTGGACTGCAACTATCCAAAAAAATGGTTGCTGTACTTCGCACCGAGCCTCTGGTTATTCAGATGGAAGTTACGACTCCGGCTCCGCTGACTATAGAGTCTCGAGCAGTCATTCGCACCAAAATTGTAAACAAGACCTCCAAAAAAAAGTACGGAATGCTACGATTTATTCCAAACGACACACATAATATCTTGTGGGCCGGAAATCTTCAGCAACCGGTCTCAATTGAACCGGAATCCGAGCAGAGTGTAGACTTGGAGTTTTTACCACTGGCCTGGGGAAGCTACGAGTGGACTGCTATCTACGACGTTATCGGGGGTGGGCAGGCGCTACTGAAAACACCGCTTTTGTTGGAGGTACCATCTATTAAATAAATGGTGTACGTAGAGGATTCCAGTTTAGGCATTCATAGCTGCGACCAGGAAGGCTGCTCCGAAGCCAACTTTGAAACTTGGATCGTCAATTGCGATGCCATCTTGAATTTTGTTCACGGACCATCGATAGATTTGATTAGTCCAGGGGGTCAAATCGACATGGCCCTGGTATTGCAAGAACTCAACTGTCAAAACACTGCCCACTACCAGCGCAACCAGGACGCGACTAATCTTGCCAAAAAGATAACCTGCAACCATGCCACCAAACGAACCGTAGCTCAACTGGTGGTAGTCTAGCTTACCATTGAACCGGGCCAACCCCCTCCCGGTGTTAGTTACGCCGAGACGGTGGACAGGCTGGATATCTGGGGTAGAATAGACAACATCATTCAGAATTTTAGTACGGGTCTGGGCATACATTGAGGTGCCAATTGCGCCTCCCAGAGTGATTGGAACCCAGGTAGCCAAGCGAAACATTGAGTATTATGGAAGTTGGGGTGGAGGAATGAGTTGGACCAACGAAAGCGCTATAGATGACGCCAAACACCTAACCCAGGGAGACCCGACCAAAATGACGTCGATGGAGAACTTGCTCAGGGTAAGGGTGAGTATCCGATAGAAGCGAAATATGCATGTGGGACCTGGGGGCAGTGCTGTGGAGCGGAAATAGCATGAAACACATAGTAAAGAGAGTGGACTACGGTAAAAGTATAAAAGCTAGATCCGAATTTCATATGAGGTGTATTTTTATGTTCTTGCCTCGGGATGCCATCCACCTATCGCACCAGAAACAACCACTGGAGCCATGAGTGCTGCCAGGGACGAGCCAGAGCAATCTGAAGATGATCGAGAACTCCGCGTAGGAATATAAAGGTTTCTCCTGCGAATGCGACGTCTCCTCGAGACAGTGGCCTCGTTCGCGTTCGAGTTGAGCCTGGCAACGCGACCGCCATGCACATACTTGAGGAAGGCAAGCTCGTCGAGAGACTTTTGGATGCCAGGGATCCATTCATAGTTCTGTTCACTTCCCGACCATGAATCGCGAGAGTCAGCTTGGCTGTTGTCTCCAGTAGACTCGTCTCTCTTCGAAACACGGAATAACTTGCAGAACAGCCATTTGATGGACCTGCCAACAATGGCAAACAGTTTCACGACGGGCGAGAAGAGCCAGCTAATACCGCGACCAATCTCATCCAGAGTGATGAGCAGGAATCTAACGAATCTGCGTGGATACAGCTTCATCACAAGCTCATCTGGGATTTGTCGCAACACCATACCCCACGGGATAGAGCAAAAGCCACAAATAAGCGCGACTGCCCACATGGCACCGGTTTGGCGACGAATAGAAAATGCAGCGCCACCAACGAACATGATAAGAACCTGGAATCCGCCAATTATGCAAACAACAACGATAAAGTAGTAGTTTTGCCCAATGCCCTCGAGGAAGTTCTGTTTGTTGTCGAGTCGACGTGAAATAAACAATTGGAAAAATTGCATCCAGACAAATGTGTTGAAAATCATGGCAGAAAGCTGGGTATCCTTTCTAGAGTCGTGAGGATGGCCAGCGATTCCCCAAATATAGGGGCTAGCGAAATGCAAGGTTAAAGTGACAGCGAGTTGGAAAAAAGCTTGACCGAAAATAATCTTCCACATAGTGGGTGTGATCAAAGATTTCTTGCGGTTGTCGGGGGCTCTGTCCAAAACACTGTCGACAGGTGCATCAGTGGCCAGTGCTAAGGCGGCCAGTGTATCCATGATGAGGTTAACCCACAGGAGCTGGACAGCAGTCAAAACGCTTTCGTTATCAGAAGATGCAACGGCAGTGATAAATGTAAGAGCAACAGCAGTTACATTGACTGTAAGTTGGAATTGCAAAAACTTCTTAACAGCATCGTTCACTGTGCGGCCCCATTTGATTGCGTTGACAATAGAAGCAAAATTGTCGTCCATGATGATAATATCAGAAGCTTCCTTGGCCACCTCAGTACCAGTGATACCCATTGAGAACCCGACATCAGCGAGTTTCAACGCGGGAGCATCATTTGTACCATCACCAGTAACTGCCACAGTTTCGCCTTGTTCCTTGAGGTAAGCAACTAGCGTTCGCTTATCATGCGGTGAGGATCGAGCCAAAACACGTAGCCGGGGAACAATGCTAGCCATATCATGCTCGGAAAGCTTACGGAACTGTGGTCCCTCCATCACAATGCTATCTTTATCGTCTTCACTGATGATGCCAGCGTTGATAGCAATAGCACGCGCTGTGCGAACATTGTCACCGGTGACCATGCGCACAACCACGCCGGCACGTTGGCACTGGCCTACTGCTTCACGAACACCCTTACGAAGAGGGTCTTTGATACCGAATAGTCCAAGATAAGTCAAATTTGTGACATCGATGTCAGCCGCAGTGATATTTTCCATCTCAGAGACTTGCTTCGCATCGAAATCTTTGTATGCGATTGCTATGGCACGAAGAGCCTCGCTACCATATTTGTCAATTTGAGAAGCATGGAAATCGCGGTGCTTTTCCATTGGTTCGTTGGATGATGGGCCCCAAACCGTGGAGCACTGGCTAAGCAAAATTTCAGCAGCACCCTTGATCAAAAGACGACCACCTCCATTCTCCATTGGAATGACAGTAAACATGTACTTTCGAGAAGAGTCAAAAGGAAGAAGCTTAATTGGCTCAGCAGACTCACGGTAGCTCGAGAGTGTTCCCTGCTTAACACCAAGGTGCTCGCGAGCGAACAGCAGAAGAGCCGATTCTGTCTTGGAACCTTGAATCTCCTGTGGGTTTTCTCTATCTTCGTAGGCGGTCGAGTTGATACAAATAGAGTCCGCCAATAGCTTCTTGTCGACTTTCGAGACAACGTCACTAGCATTTTCACCCTCGTCCCATTCCTCGTTTCCAACAGTGGCGGCAACAACTGTCATGACATTCTCGGTCAATGTGCCTGTTTTATCAGAGCAAATAGTGGTGGCTCCGCCCATAGTTTCACACGATCTCAAAACACGCACTAAACAGTTATCTTTGATCATTCGAGTTGTAGCAAATGCCAATGCTAGTGTTACGGCCAGGGGGAGTCCCTCTGGGACTGCAACCACGACAATTGTGACAGCAACAATGAAAATATCCATAAACTTGGTGCCCTTTTGCGAAGGGGTTAAATCAGAGAACCGGTTATCGCCAGAGATTTGAACAAGGAAGCGAATAAACAGCACAATGAAAAGAATTAGAGCAGAAATGACACCAAACTTGGCAATGCCATCGGCAATCCGGTTGAGTTTTTCTTGGAGTGGCGTTACCTCGTTCTCGTGATGAAGTGATAACATCGTGCGGCCATGCATGGAGTGTTCACCAATAGAGGTGGCCATATAGTAGCCCGTGCCCTCAAGAACTTTAGCACCAGAAAGCATGAAACAATCTAGTTTGTGATTTGATGGATCGAGAGGCTCAGTTGCGTGGTCCAAGCGCTTCATGATAGCTGCTGCTTCATATTTGCGCAAAGTATCACTTTCACCGGTGGCCGAAGATTCATCGCATTGAATATCGTAAGACTTCATCAGGACGCCGTCAACCGGCAATATATCACCCGGTTGCACCGCAAGAATATCGCCGACCATCACATCTTCAACTTTGATCTTCTCTTCAGACTTGTTGCGGATAACTTCGATCATTCGATCATCTTTCTTTCGGTTGAGCTTAACGAATTGACGTTCCTTTTGCCAGTCATTGAGTGAACCAACCATTGTAACAACCACGACGGCCACGAGAATTGCAACACCCTCGACCCAATCGACTTTGGGCAGAGGCCGGCCCTCGGGGTCATGCTCGACCGGCTCGCCGAACGTCTCATAAAGACCCAAAGCCAACGAAATAACAGCAGCAATGATAAGAATGATCAATACTTTGTCATTCAAAGTTTGCCAAATAATTTGTAGTAAACTTTGGGCCTTTCGCTCGGGCAATGTGTTTCGTCCGTACACTTTTTCCCGTTGAGCAACTTCAGCAGGAACCAGCTGCTGGTTGATCAATCCGGTCTCGGAGTTGGTATTCAGAGCTTTACTGAGCCCTTGAACGCCACCCATTGACCGCAAAATGTATGGATTCTTTGGATCAACCAAAGCGGACAGTTGTGCCGGCGTCCATGAGTAGACACCATGACCTTCGCTTCCGTTGCCTATCTCTCTCAACAACATATCAGCTTCTTTTTGATGCTCTTCATTCGACGAAGAGGAGGTGCTGGATTTTTTGCCATCCTGGCGAACGCCATCAACGTAAATAACAGGGGGTCCCTCGTCCTCACTCATTAAGCCAATGATTTACTCGAGGTCGGGAAAAAAAACAAACGTCAGTGAGTGGACGCTCTAGAAATCCTGCAGAAACTGTTCAGTGGTTTTAATTTGCTAGTAGAAAGCTTGAAAGCAAAAAAAAAGCAACTTTCAAACTATGGCCGAATGGTGAGTGTAATGTAGGTTGCCGCGAAATCAAATCAGCCTGCCCCTTATGCAAGCTTGTTCCTATATGCAGGTTTCCTGGAGAAGCCGCAGCAGATCGGCAAGATTTGATATTGCGTCTTACAAGCACAGTTGGCGGTTACGCTGGACAGCTAGCGACTGAACTAACTTTTGAGTTGGTAACTTTAACAAGTTTTATTCCTCGAATATAACATACACTTGATTGGCTGAATTCTTGTAAGCGAGGGGCAAAAACCATGTCGTTGAAGTTCCGCTAAGCCCCGTTAGATAATCATATCGAGGCCTTTTTTGCCAAGATTTTCCCATGCTGCCTGCCGTGCAGATTATAATTCACAATGACATCAGTTCCACGATACGCTAGCTAACAAGGCAAAGTGATCGCTGGGGTTCAATGCTCTTCGGGGCAAGGAATTGGGCATTGGCCCAAGCTCAGCCTCTTCAGGAATTCTCAACAGCTCGTGAATGATAACCGGATCTTTTTCCACCGGTTCATGCTTCCATTTCAGAAAGAAAATATAGTCCAGTGTTCCCTGGAAGTCATCTGCCCAATTCGTGTACCGTGGCTCTCCATTGGCTCCTGAGTTTTCCGGATGTACCTCATGATACCTGCCATAGGCGCTGACGACCTGAACGTTCAAGGCTGCATAGGCTGTCTGCAGGATCTCCAATGCAGATTGATTTTCAAGGTCTAGGAGCGTAGGTACAGGAGGCCTAGCATTTACATGTACTTCTGGCTGCTCTGGTAAATTGATCGGCGGCGCAGCACCAAAATCCGAGTGCGTAGTGCTTTTCTGCAGAATTTCGGTAGCTCGATCATTGAGATGCAGGCCTCTGGCAAGAAGGTACGGGGGATCGAACGGTTCAAAGTTGAAATCACCGAGCACCACTAGTTTGGGGGCTCCATCTACCTCTTTTGCGAATTGTTGGGTCGCCTCGAATAACCCATGAAGCTGGCGGGCCCTTTCAAAGCTCGCCATAGGGTGCCAATAGAGGTGGGTGGTTGCCAGAACCAGAGGTGGTAATGCAGCATTGCTTGAAGTTGATTTCAAACTGACCAAAAGACCAACATTACCTGTATCCACTTGTCGCGGGATCTGTAATTTTGATCGATCATAGGTAACTGTTCGTTTTCCATGCTGTTGATATAAAGACTTACGCCATGCTAGATAGAGTCCGTGCCGTTTTCCCGGAGAGCAGTAAAAGCATCCGTCCAGTCCCATTGACTCCATTATGGCGTTCCAAAAGCTGAGAGATGCAGAATCGACTTCTTGGAGAGCTAAAATATCTGGGGAGTACGCCTTGATCTGTTCTTCAAGGGCTTTACTCCGAGGACCCCATTTTACCGCATTACCATTGGTAGGATACCGGGATCTACGGATCAACGATTGAGCAAGCGTGTTATATGTCATAATCTTCAAGTCCCCGGACCCATTTTCAACAGGCAGTAGCTGTCTCGGAAGAAAGGATATATTCGACATAGCGAAAGTTGACTAAGGTGTGCTCGCTGATACAACACGCTCAATTTAGCTTTATGTTTTTTCATTACTTCAGTTAGTCTGTATATTTATTCATAAGGGCCTTTCATCTTCATACGTTCACCTACTTCGACCTCTTATCGAGTCCTTCATGACGTCACATAGAGTCTCTTAATAATAAACGGCGGAGGTTTTTTTTTTTGCAAAACCAGTTTAGCCATGTTCAAAAGCCAGTTTATTGATGCTGCTGTTGCTTCCAACGCTCTGCGTTTCGGTAGCTTCACATTGAAATCCGGTCGCATTTCCCCTTATTTTTTCAATTTGGGTCTTTTCAACTCCGGCGAGGTTCTCGTTCAGCTAGCCACTGCCTACGCTACAACCATCCTCGAGTCAGGCATTGAGTTTGATGTTATTTTCGGTCCGGCATACAAAGGTATTCCTATTGCTGCGCTCACCGTTGCCAAAATCGCTGAGCTCGACCCCTCGAAGGGCAAATTGGAGTATGCTTTCAACCGTAAAGAGGCCAAGGACCACGGCGAGGGAGGAAACATCGTCGGTGGTAGCCTCGAAGGTCGTCGGGTTTTGGTTGTGGACGATGTTATCACTGCAGGCACCGCCATCAATGAAGCTCGAACCATCATTGAGGCAGCTAAGGGCACCATCGTTGGTGTTGTGACTGCTTTGGATCGTCAGGAACGCACCGCCGACAGCACAGTCTCTGCTCTTACTGCTGTCTCTCAGCGATTCAACGTTCCTGTTCTAAGCATTGTAAACTTGAGCGACATCATCGCTCATTTGAGTAGCAGTTTGAGTGCTGAACAGCTTCAGGCGCTCAAAGACTACCAGAAACAGTACGGAGCTGCTTGATCTGAGTTAATTAAGAATATAGATAAATAATAAAATAATTGTCCACTGACGTTTTTCATGCCTCAATGGCCTTGACGAGTGCCCATGCGGCACCAGCAGCGACACCGCCGACCAGCAACATCGAGACACCGTTCCAGACGCGCTGTTTTTGGAGGCAGTCGGAACCAAGAGAAAGCACAGTCTTGAAGTAGCCGAATGCAAAGAGAGTGATCATCATAATGACCACAGAGTAAATCAAGCCCTTTTCAACGGTATCAACAAGGAAGTAGGGCAGAAGGGGGACAAAGCCACCCAAAAAGTAGGCACCACCGATGGTCAAGGCGGAAGTCAGCTCACGGCCCTCCTGCGGCTCCTCGATGCCGCGGACCATCTTCACCATAAAGGCAGCCAAGAACTCGTCATTCCGCTGAAGATCAGACATGACAGCCTCGACGGTTGCGGGAGAAATATTGAACTCGCCCAGTGCCTCTTGGACACCGTTGACGGACTCCTTGGGTGACTCGTGGTAAGTAGCCTTTTCTTTGCGCAACATGGTCTCGTAGTACTCGGACTCAGACTTAGCAGCGAGGTAGCCGCCCAGACCCATGGAAATAGCGCCCGAAACAAGCTCGGCAAGACCACCGGTGATGACGAGTTTAGCGCTGCCCAGGGAGGAAAGACCAGCAGTGAGCGCAAAAGGAACAGTGAGACCATCCGAAAGACCAATGATGATATCTGAAACAACACGAGGGTTCTCGATCTCTTTGATAGAGAACTGGCTTACGAACGAGCCATCCGTAGTGGCCTGGTAGCCGACTTGACTCTGGTCGGTGGGCAGCAAAGGCTTGGTGGGACCTCCGGTAATAAGATTCTTAACAGCGACTAAAACCATTCTTTTTTGTGACGTGAGATTGGGCGTGGAGGTCAGTAGATATAACTCTTCGAAAGGTTTGAAACAGTTGCAATCAAACTTTGTTTAGTTCTGTGATTACAGCGGGGCTTTCCCATCTTTTTAACCTCCTAAAATGAACCCTACATGCATATGCACGGGCTGGGAATTAGGTCAACTACCATTGGTCGAGCCGGGAGGCACCAAGAATATTATGCAGAATTTGATAAACATTAGTTGAGCAGAGTCCAGGCCCTTAATCTAGACCCAGGCCCAGGTGCCCCCCCCGGTTTCGGCACAGAAGAAAGCACTTTCGGATAATGTTTTGTCCTATCGAACGACGAGACTGATGCCACAACTTGCTGCATTTTTCACTGTTTCTATCGGCCCCAGCTATCCTCGATCATTGCCACTAGCGGTAAGCTGCAGGTTTAAACATGTATGCCCTACACTACAGGTAATACGTAGTCATAGAGTTAGCGAAATTGAGAATTCTGCAGTGCAATGATTTCCTGGAGAAGATAAGTTTAGTTTATTAGATAAGTTTTAAAGCTATTTTGGAGCAAACCTTGTTTTTATCAGCCTTGCTCAAGCGATTGTGATCCAAAATTCACCCAAGGGGTCCCTAAAAAAACCTGCTGCAGCCTTTCGCCCCTCTCGGATATGTCAATAGGCGTGCAGAATGCCAAAAGGGAAACGAAAAGCCAAGCTTAGGCGGCTATGAGCTCCCTCATAATCCGCAGTTAATTGAGATCAAAGCTAAACCCCACCCGATAAAGCCAAAGCTTTGAGGTTAAGTGGATTAGAAGTTTCGTGCATCAGCAGCCCAAATCGGGAGAACCCCTGAAAAATCGCCAACTCGGGCCAGTTTTAGTCTTCCGATTCATCGGTTCTGTCTTCATCGATACCTTGTTGGACTTCGTGGGCAATATCGATGGAATACTCTTTCATAAACACACAAAGTGACAGGCCAACGATACAGAAAATCATCATTACCAGCATCAACGTACGAATAGTCTTCAGCAGTGCATTTTGAAGCTGGTGCCGGATGTCTCCCTCAGGGAGCTGTTGAATGTATTCGACCACTTGAATGACTTTGGTTGGATCGACCTGAACATTGTCAATTTTTGACAGGTGATGTTTCATTTGACTGGCAAAGATAGCACCCCCCACTGCCACACCGAAAGCTTCACCCAAACTTCTCGCAAACGACATCACAGCCGCGGCATCCGTCCAGAGTGAGGGGTTAATGGGAGCCATAGCAGACTGTGCAGACGACGAGTATAGCATTCCTAATCCAATACCAGGCGCAACGGCCAAAAAAATCCACTCGGCAACTGTTGTATCAAGATTTAGCAAAATGTAGAGGCCCATACCAACCGAGGCCAACACCAATGAGATCCATTGAACAAATAAATAATGGCCTGACCAACGAATCACGACACCAGCCAGCAATGCCGCAATACTCAACACGACAGCTACAGGGATCTGCGCCAAACCTGTGATGAGAGGGTTATATAGCTTGATGCCCTGAAAGTACATGGGCAAGAAATAAAGCCAAGCCATGACAACGATTCCTTGCAGCACATTCTGAACCTGTGCAGCAATAGCTCCCCAAGTAGAGAAAACCTTCATATTGATCATTGGTTGAGATGCGACGTGAATTTCGTATAGCACTGTGGAAACCAGCCCCGCACCACCAACAACGATTGGAACAATACTGCGGGCATCACCCCAAGGATACGAGATACCACCTAGTGACAACCCAAGCATCAAGGAAGTACTAGAGCCCAAAAACAGAATATTCCCGCCAATGTCAATCATCTTGAACTTTTCCATAAAGCTTCGATCCGCATGAACCTTCTTTAGCTTCAACGCGAACGGGGTAATAGCCAAACTTACTCCACAAATGGGAAGATTCAAGTAGAAAATCCAACGCCAGGTTACTGTTTCGGCGAATGCACCACCAATAATTGGTCCAACACCTCCACCTACCGCCCAAGAGCCGGCGAGAATGGCGTAATAAACTCCACGCAACCGAAGCGGAATCAAGTCGGCAACAAGAACCTCTGGAATAACAAGAGTTCCGGCAGCACCGATTCCTTGAATAGTTCGGCCAGCTAAGAGGGTTTCAATGTTCTGAGAAACGCCACACATGATAGTCCCCACAAGAAGGAACATAAAGGCAGCTATAATAAGCGGCTTGCGGCCGTATATATCAGATAAAGATGAAAACAGAAACTGGAAAGCGCCTGCTGTCACCATATAAGCATTTGCAATCCATTCAGTTTGAACGGTCGTAGCATCGAGATGGCTAGCGATGGATAAGAGAGCAGTACTAATTGCTGTGGAGTCAATCGCAACCAGAAGCGTTAATAACCAAAGCACAAGCATCACACATGCAAAGCGGAAGCTAGGCCTGAAATGCTGTTGGCCCTCGGACTGCTCATCTGGCGAGGTGTCCATCGCATCAGCATTAGCTTGCTGTTCTACTGCCTTTTCAGGAAATGCAGACAAACTTTCAGGGGTCCCGTCTTTGATATCGACATGACCTTTGGGCCGCCAGAACATCAGCGTGAGCCTCTCCCTGGCTGCTTCTCGCGATAGCATTGTCGTAAGAGATCTTCAAGGTCGGTTTGTTAAATAATGTGCCCTAACCCCTGACAGGATCTGGGGAAGCCGCCACTAAGGGTTTCCAGCGGTTTGAGCCATCCTGGTCGTCGACTAGGGGGAATAGAATCTAGATTTTTAGGATATCTGAGTACACAAAGAGCCATTTCTCTCCTCCAAGGAGTTTGCCACTCGTGCTTGAGTAACTGTGAGCTTGTATGCAGAATTTCCTGCGTGTTACGTAGGACTGATTTACGGAGGGAGGGAAAAGTCGCGCATCGCTGCTCTATTGATCTAAAGGCAACGAGCAGGGGAGTTTCTCCGAGTGGTCTAATCATTTTTCTTGTAGTCTTTTGCAGTTTTGAGCTCTACAACCGGAAGGAAGTTCAGTCTCCAGGACAGCTTGTAGTCCTGTTCTTGTCCAAGAACATAGTTGCGGAGATACTCGAGGTATTGTAGGTAAAAATACACACCCGATCCAGTAAGAAGATGCCACCAACCATGACCCTCCAGAACCAAGCCGTAGGGTAATCCTACTGTATGTCTCAAGCTTCTCCAGAAATCGCAAAAGTGAATGTCCATGTTCCACAAAAAGTATCCAAACAGGAATTGACTCAACCCACTAATGAGCATGTAGTTGAACTGCTTCAATACCTTTGGATCCTTGACGTAGCTCCGGGTGAGACGGAAACTCTGGATGATGATGACGGCATTGAGCGATCCATAGGCTGCTTGGTGGATTGTGGGGTTCTTGAAGTGTAAATAGACAGCAGTAAGGAGCAATGCACCAGAGGCAATTCCCACAGCCAGTTTGCGACTATAGGACTTTGTCGCATTGGTCTGGAAGACGTTCCAGCAGGGGATGCAGGTGCCGTAAATCATCGGCAACTCGTCCATCAGCTGGAACTCATACCTCAAAGTCATATGGAAAAGCCAACTGCCTATGCCAACCACAGCGAAGCCCAAGGCAGCCAATACAAATCTCATCTCAAGCTTGTTCTTGAGAGCATTGCGCAAGGCATAAAAAGCAAGCATGATGAAGACTGCATTTGTGAGAGTATTCACATACTCTGCGATATACTGTGAAACCACATAATTCTCCTCGCACCAGTCGATAGTAGCAGTGATAGGCCCCCAAAAGCCGTTCTTCACCTGTGGCGGATACTCAATCCCTCCAGGTAACATTGTGAAGGTTGGGAGGTTCGGCCAATTCGCACATGCACCTTGTGGCACCCCCGATCCGGCAAACCCTCCCCATCTCGCCGTGCATAAACCACCAGGAGAAGAAAAAACCCAAATCCGCATGAAGCATTGGTAGCTGTTAATAAGTGTACGACAATATTAGAATTGCTTTTGAAACGTTCAGGTTCATTCAGTTTGGGCCCATATTCGTTGAAACTACGTAATAGCCTCATCCAAGACCCTGTCCACTGGCGGAGGGCCGCTCGCTATTCTTAGCATGTGTCTGTAGCCCGTAGCCCGCCAAACATAAATTCGGAACTGTTCGTTTAAGCTGCTGTTTCTGGCACACATGTCCACTGCCAGTCAGATCAGTGCTTCTGCCGATCCGCTGGCCCTACCCTCGTTGTCTATTTCATAATGCTTGCAGCGACTAGTCATTGACTCAGCCTCTGCCAAATCCAAGCCATGCCGCTTTTGAAGCCCACTGGCTCGCCCATAAGGGACTATCACGAGCTAGATGAGAATCGAGCACACGACCTCGAGGTTAATATAGCAGACGACCGACGAACTCGTTATATTATAAAGTTTTTCAGAGTCATCCGTATTCTGGTCGAATGCCTGGGGCTCCTCCTTACTATACCCGTATCGATCATTGAGATTATTGCAATTTGTTATTTATGGAACCAAAATAAAACCTTGGATTGGGCATCTAGGCACAAAGAGGCTATTGGTGCTGTCGACAAGTGCCTGACCCTCGTAGCCTATTTTTGGTCGCTGGCATTTTCGCTCGCAACATTCCCCATGCTCCGCAAGAGATTCCAAGTCGGATGGAAGGGAGACTTGGTTGGCGTCATTAGTTTGTTCTTAATAGCTGCTCCACTGTGCATGACGATTGAAGCGTTCGCTCAGCTGGCTCAACGCACGTCGGAGCTGTAGATGCGCGCCACAACCCACTATTTAACCGGTCAACACTCTATAACTATTTATACTCGATATTTCAACGTTTTTTTGCCGTCTCTAGAGGAATGTTTTAGATGGGGTGCAAAACCACCAAGAACACGGGGTGTTGGGTAAGGTTAGTGCTGTTACCCTACCGTTTAAGATGCGTCCCGTCAGTAGAGTTTGTAAACAAATCCCAAACCATCAAGTGAGGCTGTCATCTTTTTTCGTTTGTCGCTATGAGAGAGATTGTAAGTATACCGCTCACAACGCGCCATCACGCGTTTTAATTAAAGCAAAGGCTAACATTCAGATTCATATTTCCACAGGACAGTGTGGTAACCAAATTGGTACTGCCTTCTGGCAGACCATCAGCGAGGAACACGGCATTGATGCCCAGGGTATCCACAAGGGCTCCAACGATATCACTAAAGAAAAGCTGGACGTTTATTACCAGGAGACAAACCGAAAGTATGTCCCGCGTTCCATCCTCGTCGACCTCGAGCCTGGCACTATGGACACGGTGCGCTCGGGTCCGCTAGGTGATCTTTTCCGCCCCGACAACTTTGTTTATGCGCAATCCTCTGCTGGTAACAACTGGGCTAAAGGTCACTACACCGAGGGCGCTGAGCTCATTGACCAGGTTATGGACGTGGTTCGTCGTGAAGCCGAAGCATGTGAGTCGCTGCAAGGCTTCCAAATGACCCATTCGTTGGGCGGCGGTACCGGTTCTGGTCTGGGAACTTTGCTTGTTAGCAACTTGCGCGATGAGTTCAACGATCGTATGCTCGCTACTTACTCCGTGGCTCCCTCCAGCGACTCTGATACCGTCGTGGAGCCCTACAACTCTATTTTGGCCATGAATCAGTTGGTCGAGGTTGCCGATGAAACTTTCTGCTTGGATAACCATGCTTTGTACAAGATTTATCAGAATACCCTCAAGGTCCCGCACCCCAAATACGAGGACTTGAACCAGCTTGTTGCTAGTGTCATGTCTGGCGTAACCACCTCTCTCAGATACCCCAGTCAGCTCAACAGTGATCTCCGCAAGTTGGCTGTCAACTTGGTTCCCTTCAATCGCCTCCACTTCTTCACAGTCGGCTATGCTCCTCTTATGGCTGCTGGCTCTCGCTCCTTCAGCTCTCTTACTGTTCCTGAGCTTACCCAGCAAATCTTTGATGGCCGTAATGTCATGGCCGGCGCTGACCCTCGCACCGGTAAGTACATGACCTGTGCTGCTTTCTACCGTGGTAAGGTGTCTATCAAAGAAGTTGAAGACCAAGTCGCTCTGGTTAGACAGCGCAACCAGTCCAACTTTGTCGACTGGATTACTGACAATGTGCAAACTTCCATCTGCTCGGTCCCTCCCAAGGGCGTTGATATGACCGCCACATTTGTTGCAAACTCCACATCCATCCAAGAGTTGTTCCGACGCGTTCACGACCAGTTCCAGAAAATGTTCAAGCGTAAGGCTTTCTTGCACTGGTACACTAATGAGGGTATGGACGAGTCCGAGTTTACTGAGGCCGAGTCTAACATCACTGATCTTATTCACGAGTATCAGCAGCACCAGGAAGGCTCTTTCGAAGACGAGGAGGAGATTCTTGAGGAGGACTACATGACCGAGATGTAATCTTCTTATTATTCTGCCATAGTTCTTTTACATGCGTAATCTGTTTTTTAATTAAAGTTTAGCGATCTTACTCCCGTTTTCTTTTGCCTCTGATCTTGCAAATTTCAACGGGAATTCCCAGTCCTGACAGAAACTGAATCCAGACGTACTGGTTGTCACTTATGGTGTCATTTGTGGACTTTACCTCCACAAATTTGCATTCCGGCTCTTCAGTTTTCCATAGCGTCAGATCAGGGAATCCAGAGTTGTAAGTGTAATAGGATTCTGCTAAGCGGAGAAGGATTGCACCAAGTGCATTGCCTAGACCATCGATTACTGCTTCGATACCTTCAAGAGGAATGTTCCAATTAATACCACCAACATTAGGCTGTAATTCGTACAACGTTTTGAACGAGTTGATTATTGTCTCTTTGAGATTATCAGTGACCCGTTTTTCAATTTTAGTTTTGTTGGTATCCAAAACTGACTGTAACTTGAGAGGCCGGTTATGAAATCGGCACCGAAACTGAGTTTTGTCACTGAATATTATATCATGAAATGCTAGCCAGAAAAGTGTGGAAATCATTCCGCCCTCATAATGTCCGCCAGCCCAGCCATAATCAGCATAGTGAATAAGTGCAGTTTCTTCAACAGTGTTGGATGCTCCTTCCTGGCCCCACCGCGTACGTACGCCTTGGCCAGGCAAAAGTTCGAGCTGTTCAGCTTCCAACAAGTTTGTGGGCAATTGTTCAAACTTGGAAAGCTCTAGAGGAGGAACAGAGAGACCTACTTTTTCAATTTCTCTTGACATTCTCACCGCCTTACGAGATAAATCAAAAGCATAAATACTGTTCACAATGCCCGATGCATCGTAATAAGTGTTGATGGCCTTGAGTAACCAGCTGGTGTCTTGCAGCTCTTTGAAAAATCTAAGCTCCAGATTCAGCTTTCGAATAATAAGTGACGATTTTCGTGATTTATGAATTTCCTGCTCAAAATATTCTTGAATCATTTGATACTCCTCTTGAAACTTTCCGGCTTTTCCTAAACATTCTGAAACCAGTGCAAGTGCACGTCCGTAAACGTATGCTGCGGAAAAAGGACCATTTCTGGGTGATGTAGATTTGATCTTCAGTCTCACTACCTCAATTAGTTCTTGTGTACACGAGGAGGCTGATTCTTCAAGCGGATCACACAAAACTCGCGCTTCATAGTAATCGATAAAGTCGTGTTTCGATTCAAAGATAGGTGCTTCTTTTTGTGTCAAATAGTCATATTGCCGAAATTTTATCATCTTCATGTTGGTTCTTACCACCACATCCAATGTTATTTGAGCAGGAACCAGGAACATGAACGAAACCAAAGCTAGTGTCGATGACATGCCTTCATTCAATAAATACAAGGATGATACAGCACCTTTAAGTTTCAACGTGACCTTTGGCCGAAGCGGTGGGCCAAAAAAGGTTTTTCGTTTACACAATTCCTCTAGAGCAGCAACCAATTGTGGTCTAGACATTGCCTTTTTGATATTGAACTCCACAGCCACCGCCTGCAGCTCTTTCACTGTGGCCACCTCCAAGTAAATGTCCAGATCCGGCTCACTTAACAACCAGTTTTTTTGTACAAGTTCTTCCAGGACGCCTTTAAGCTCGTCGGGCGGTAAATATTTCTCCAAATCCGATTGTCGCAGCCATTTTGCCGATCGATAGTAGAGCCGAGTCACAACATACTGGCCCTGAAGGCTCAGGCTTTTATAACTATCAATAATATCTTTTTTGAAGAATGTGAGGTCTAATTCTTCGAGCATCTCTCGAAATACCTGAACGTAAACGTCATTTTCAGTGATTTCCCAATACTTCCGTTCGCTCATGTGCTGACATCCCAGTAAGTAGGCTAAATAGGGTTTGTAAGTCTTATTAGTATGTAGACTACAATAATGCGAAATAGCGTTTAACTAAATAAATAGGCACGGCTAGAAGAATGAAAGTGACCATTCCCAGAAACATGATGGGCTTTGCAAAAGCGGTTGCAGCCACCAAACAAAGTGCGACGGCTGAAAAGAATAACGGAGTCGTAGGCAGCACTTTCCAGGGTCTGGGCAGATCGGGCCTTTGAAACCTCAGAACAATTAACCCAATTACTGACCACAAGTAAAAAATATAGCCGGCTGAGCCATAAAACGCAATTAATGATCTGAACTCACCCACAACAACATATAGGGAAGAGACGACTGTTTGTAGAATAATTGCGTTCACGGGTGTGTGCCGTTTAGCGTTGTAGTGGCTGAAGATAGCAGGGATGTGCCGTTCCTTCGCTGCAGTTTGAATCAGATGGCCAGAACTGAAAACAGTAGCATTCAATGCCCCCAAACACGAGCTTGCAATTGCTAAGGAAGTAACCACTCGACCAGGGGAACCAAGTACTTTGTATGCCATTGTTAATGCAACACTAGTGGCCTGTTCAATTTCGGTTTTGGACAGTACACCAAAGTACATGATATTCACAACAACATAGCTCACGATGACAATTGGCATGGCACTGTTTATGACAAGGGGAAGGTCCCTTTTAGCGTTGTCCATCTCACCAGTCACAAAGTTCAAATTATCCCATCCATCATACGCCCACAAACCACCGTACAAAGCTAATGCCGTGCTAGCTATTGGAGCAGTATCGGCCCAAAAGCCAGCTTCGAGAAAGCTGTTGGCTCGATATTGGGTAATGCCGATCAGTCCAACAACAAAAATGAAGAGTAGAAGGACGAATTTCAAAACAAGAAACCATTTCCCCGCCTGCGCACCGGAACGACTAGAGTAACTATTTAGAGCACCAATTGCTACTAGTCCAGTAAGAGCAAGCACCTTTTCGGCAACTGTTGAGTTAATGCCAAGGCCTTTGGCCAGGTATTCTCCGCAAACCAAAGCAATAATTGCTGCGCTCCCCGGCTTCAAAATTGTCACAGTAGACCAAGTATAAGTAAACGCAGCCAAGGGCCCGAAAATCTCCCCCAGATAGGCTTGTGTGCCGCCATTGAGAGGAATTGCAGCACCCAGTTCTGCATAACACGATGCTCCTGTCCATGCAAGTACACCGGATACAACCCAAACCAACAGAGCCATACCCGGAGATCCCGCCCGGGAGCTAACCTGATTAGGGCTGGCAAAAATACCAGAGCCAATCTGCAAACCAACAATCAATCCTAACCCGTGGATGTATTTCAGCTTTTTTGGTCTTTTAACGCGCATATAGTCTTCCAGACCGACTTCCGATAGGGTGTTTTCCAAGGTTTCTAGCGAGATAGCATCTGCGTGCGCTTGCTCAGATATCAGCGCGTCTGGAGACGACAAGGCAGGACTTGAGATCGAAAATTCGTCTTCCAAGCGATCGTCAGATGCCAAACTTCTTAGCTCCAACGAGTCATGCCGAGCTCGCTCGTAGCTCATGACTAAACGCTGGCCGAGACTTGCAACTCCGGGATATTGTAATCGTAGATCAGCGGCGTTAGTTCTGGGTTCTTTGCCACAATTTACACAAGGTTGGTAATTTATAACGACGAACTGATCAATTGGTACTACTACATTAAATGTCTCGCACAGACTATGATCTTATTCGTCAACGGAAGGCAGATTCCGCGGCAGTCTCTGTTAACCATCGAGCGCTAATCACTCGAACATTAACCAAGTATCCCGTCGACTATGCGCTGTATCGAGAGCTTTTACAGAATAGTGCCGATGCAAAGGCTGAGACGGCCACTGTCCAGTTTTTTAGCGCCAACAAACAAGCATATGCATCGGATTTGACCCAGATTCATTCAGTGCCAATCACGAAACTAGTATTCAATAACGATGGCGCAGAATTTAATAACGACGATTGGAGTCGTCTGAAAGAAATTGCCAGAGGAAACCCGAACGAAACAAAAATTGGCGCGTTTGGTGTCGGGTTCTACTCAGTCTTTGATTTGACCGATGAGCCATTAGTGCATTCAGGGCAAAAAATCATCTCTTTCCACTACGAGGGCGACCAACTTCAGTACCATTGGGGGAAAGCCACAGACTCGGTCAAAGGAGCCACAATTGATCTGCCTTATCGTTCACCAGGTGTGCTCCCCGATCTTGTAAAATTCACCGCCTTTTTGGTCCAGAGTTTTTCACTAGTGCATCTTGGTAAAGTTATTTTGAAGCTTGACGATCTGACTTTGCTAGAACTCACAAAGCACAGTTCTGTACCGCAGACGCAGCAGCTCCCACAGAACCTGAACAACAAGTCGCCGAATGGCACATTGAAACTAGTCAATCTCACTATGACTCCGCTCCAAATGACTATTGAATATATGAATGTGACGCAAATGCCACCACTGTCTTTGAGCTCAGGCTTCTTCAATATTGGAAAAGTGTTGGTTAAGTCCTTGTTGACGAAAACAGACGATCCCAAAGACACGACAAAACTTGTTTGCTTTCTACGGCGAGCAGATGCCACAATCGATGTCAATGTATCGTCCTCGTTTCGTCGCAAAATGATCGAAACTGTGATGAAGGCACCCCCAGCCCAGTCCACAATGTCACTTTTGTCTTTTTCTCAAGAAGAGTTGCAAAATTCAGACATCAAACCTCCCCTCAGTGATTATATTTTCCCCAGTGACTTCAATGAGGCTAAAATTTTTATTGGATTTCCCACAAAACAGAATACTGCGTTCAAGTCTCATCTGGCATTGAATCAGGTCGTGCCTACGATGGAGCGTACAGCTGTGGATATGTCAAACTCATTTGTAAAGGATTGGAACAGTGAGCTTCTATATATGGCTGGTATGGTGGCCAGATGTGTTTACGAGAATGAGCTGAAAGCTTTAGTGGGTAGCGACCTCCAGTACCAACTCAATGCGGCCAGTCACACTGTAGATCGATTCCAATTCGGTGAATCTGCCCCAGATGCCAGAGTTGGTGCCTGCATAGCCTCAGGCTTTTGGAAATGTTCAAAGACCATCTTGTTGGCAACAAATGCAGGAATATTGCCTTCCAATAAAGCTCGCCTTCCAGGAAAGTTTGGACCCCTGCTACGGAGACTACCTGTGCTTGAAAAGAACAACAAGAACGAGATATTTGTAAGTCATTTACAGAAGTGTGGATATATTTTGGAGGCCACGTTCGAAGATGCAATCGCAGATCTCAAACATGAGCCAGTGTCTATGCGTGAGCTGAAAAGCGCACTTACATGGCTTGAAACTAACCACAACACCCTTAATGGCACTCAGTCGAAGCAGTTCAAAAATGCATTAGTTCTGAAACAGCCCAGCGGTGACCTATTATCCTTGGCGACGATTGTTTACTACCAAGACGGTTATGCAGCAGACACTACAATGCCACTACCTCCACTTTGTATTTCCGCTGAAATAGTAGACTTGCTTGGAAAACAGAACGTAAAGGCTTTGGGAATAGTAGCTCTACCTGTGCTAGAATGGGCTCTTTTCATCGTGAGCGACCAGTCGCTACTTCAGAAGCACGCAGCCGAGTTGCTTGGCGTTGTGGACAGACGCTGGCACTACTTGCATGAAAGCCAGAGAGAATCTATTATTGATTCGCTACAGAACCGTACCATCATTCCTACTAATCAAGGACTGAAAATACCCTCTGATGCGTACATTTTCAAGATCCCTCTTTTTCCGGACCTACCTGTCGTTTCGGATTCTGTGTCGGCATCACGGGCGTTTTTGGTCAAGATTGGTGTACGTGAGTCAGTCGATATGGCGTTTGTCTTGGAAGCGCTTCATAATGAAACTTCGGGGCTCAAGTGGTCAAGTCAAGAGCTGATAGACTACTTAGTGGAGCATGAAGATTCACTAAAGAAAGACGACTGGCTTGTCTTATCACATGGCGACTTTTATCGTAACAGGAAAACCAAGAGCCTAGACCGCATATCCAATTTGTATGCACCGCTTCCTGAACTAGTCAAGCTGGGGTTCCCGACTTTGGACTGGGCTAGGCCATGGGACCCAGACTCCGCAGCCGGTAAGCTGCTCAAGAAACTCCAAATCAAAATGAAGCCTGATGTTGTTGAGCTATTCATGATGGCAACTGAGCGTAAGCTTATTCCTACAGCTACGAAGTTCTTTATTGGCAATTATCATAGCCAGCAAGATTTCGATCGATTGAGGTATGCTAACTTGGAGATTGTTCCAAGTAATTATACGTATAGCAGACCCTCAGATTGTTATATTGACCAGGAAGCTGCTCTTTTCAACTTTGCTGTCATCGCTGAAGAGTATGCACCTTATGCAAAACGTTTTCGTGTTGAAGCCCGCCCTCCGACCCATCTCCTGTTAGACTACATGCTTTCACATCCACCACAAACAATGGCTGCAGCAGACCCATTGTTCGGTTATCTATCGAGGAATTTCGACCAGTTTTCAAGAAACGATATTGCCAGATGTAAAAGCGCGCCATTTGTTCCGGTGAAGCCCTCGCAAAAACTTTTCATGAAACCAGGTGAATTGTTTTTGAAATCTGATGAGACTGGCGAGATTAAGGATCTTTTTCACTTCATTGATCCGTTGCCGTCATCATTGCCATTTCTACTTGGTGTTGGTGTTAGACAAAGTCCAAGCTTGACCGAAATTGCTCATCAAACAGTTTCAAACCCCACAAAGGTATACAACCTGGTAAAAAATCCAAATAAGTACCTTGAATTGCTGGCAAAAGTTTATTATGGATGGAAGGAACTATCACGAGACAATGCTCTTATAAAACTCATGCACACCTCTCCGTTCTTATTAGCATTCAAGCACCAAGTCACTAGTGACGATGATGACAGTGAGACAGCAGTTCTTGCAAAAGCCTCTGAAATCTCAATTGTGGATGATATTTTGATTTTCAACAAGTTTAAAAAGGATATTTTGACTGCACCACAAGAGTCTGTTCTAGAGTCTTTATATGCTAAGCTTGGTGTGGCAAAGCTCACTGACAGCTTGAACGAATCATGTCAACTTGGTAGTGTTGTTAGCTACTCAGGCCAAGAAAAAGTTCAGGAACACATTAGGGAGCGACTCCGACTGTTTCTCGAGAGTAGTTCCAAGCAGTGTCGTTTACGCACAAAGGAAGTCCAAAGCGTTACTGTTGAGTTTGTATCATTCATCAAAATCAAGCAGCAACTCCGTCAAACTCGTGAAATCGAAAGCGATCTCACTGCTCTCATTCACCCCAGTCACAGCAAAAAGGTTTTGTTGACTCCGAAGTTTGACTGGTTCCATGTAAGTCAAGCTTTGACGAAACTCGCACTGGAGAAACCTGACCCAGAGTCTGTGATTGTTTTGGAGCTGCAGCTTAGCACCGATCTAAAGACCCTTCAGGCTAAGGGCTACAACGTTGATCGATTGCTTCAGAAAAACAAAAGGGAGATTCATGCGTCGGTTCCTCCTCCTGAAACTAAACCCGTTCAGCAAGTTGAGCCGGACAAGTTAGCGGAACCCGCCAAACAACAAATGATGAAACCAAGCGCTCCTCCACTGCAGGCGCCTCGTGATAGATCGCACCAGGAAGATAAAGCTGTTATCCCATCACCAGCGAGTAGGAGCACTAGAGCAGTAGTCCCCCCAAACCAAACCAATGGCGTACCGGAACAACTGCAAGAGTTGCGAAATCAACCGCACGAGCCTGCAAAGCCCAAGGACCCTTTCGGCAGATTCAAGTCACTCCTCTCGCGTGACAGAACTCACCAAAGCAAACCAGCAGCTCCCGGCCAAGAAGTCAGGCCTGTAGATACAGGCCATGCATTAAAAGAGTCGATTCGAGCTTGCCAACCTTATAACGAAGCGAGGGTCCACGCACCTATGAACGTTGATCCGCCTCCTATGCCATCAAACAGCTGTAAGGAAAACGATGTGAAAGATTTGCGATCAGCAGTACAACTTAGTGATGGCATGATGGTATTTGTTCAAAATGGAGCGGCACCACCTACCGAAGAAATGCTCAAGTATGCTGTGCAATTTTGTGACATCCTTAAAAGGTGCTCCGCCATCTACGAATGTCCTTACGATACATTTTGCTTATATATTGGTGAGGAGAGCTCTATTGCATTCAATTATCGCGGCTCGCTATTTTTCAATTTGCAGGTTTTCGCTGCCCAAACTCGTGGGTCGTCATGGAAGCCCGCCGTCACTTTGGACTTCTGGTACACGGTCATGGCGCACGAACTTGCCCACAATCTTGTGGGATCGCATGGCCAACAGCATTCATTCTACACAGAACGCTATGTATCTGGTTACCTTGCTAGACTGCGTGGACAGCGACTAGCCGAAACTGCTCCGGCTATCTTGTAAAGTAATCTTGAATTAGATTTTTTTTAGTCATTACTGAAATTTCGGAATGGGTAAAAGCAGTAAAGACAAGCGTGATAAATACTACCGTAAAGCGAAAGAAGAAGGCTGGAGAGCGAGATCTGCCTACAAACTTTTGCAGCTTAACGAAGAGTTCCACTTCCTCGAAGATTTCAGCAGGGTTGTAGATCTATGTGCAGCCCCCGGATCTTGGAGCCAAGTTCTGAGTAGACAGACGCAGGGCCGTGATCGTACTATTGTTTCAGTTGATCTGCAACCGATGGCACCTATACCAGGCGTTACTACTATTCAAGCTGATATTACACACCCCACTACCGTCGATAAAATTCTTAGTGAGTTTGGAGGCCATCAGGCGGACCTGGTTGTGAGCGATGGTGCGCCAGATGTTACTGGTCTACACGATTTGGATGAGTATGTTCAAGCCCAACTTGTTTTCTCTGCTTTACAGCTTGCCACAGCCGTTCTTCGCACTGGCGGCACTTTTATTGCCAAAATTTTCCGTGGCCGTGATATTGAGCTTATGTATGCTCAACTTGGCCGTCTTTTTGAGACCGTTACATGCGCAAAACCACGGTCATCCCGTGGGTCCTCTTTAGAAGCCTTCATTGTCTGTCAAAACTATGTTCCTCGCGCTGGCTGGGACCCTCTAGAGCTCTTGAAAGCAAAGGGGTCTACTCAGGAATACTTTGAGAAGCTTGGACTCAAAGAACCACTCGATTCTCAGCTGCAGGCGGTTGAGGAAGTGCGAGTGATTGCACCGTTTCTTGCATGTGGCGATTTGAGTGCATACGACTCCGATGCTACCTATGTTGACACCACAGAGTATAGTCTTGATCCAGTGCGGAGTCCGGTGGCTCCTCCTTACAAGACTGCTCTAGATCTTAAACGACAAGGTGTGATTCGCCGTTAAATATGTTGACAAATATATGTAGTAGCTCAAACAAAAAATTAATTCATATGTGATTAATCTAGTTGTTAACTTCTGGCTTCATAGTGGGGAACAACAAAACCTCCTTGATAGTGTTAGAATCGGTCAAGAACATGACAAGACGGTCGATACCGCTGCCCCAACCACCAGTGGGAGGCAAGCCGTACTCGAGAGCCTGGCAGTAAGTCTCATCGATCATCTGGGCCTCGTCATCACCGGCATCCTTCTGGCGAGCTTGCTCCTCGAAGCGAGCACGCTGATCGAAAGGATCGTTCAACTCGGTGTAGGCATTGACAATCTCCTTGGTGCCAACAAAGACCTCGAAACGTTCGCAGAGACCCGGATCATTACGGTCATACTTGGCCAGAGGAGACATCATCTGGGGGTGACCAAACAGGAAGGTAGGATTGAAGCAGTTATCCTCGAGGTACTCGCCAATAAGCTTGTCAAGCATACGAGCGTTGGTAAGAGGAGCAGCGCAGTCAATTTTGTGCTTGGCCAACTGCTCACGCAAGAACTTATTGGTCTCCTCGGTGTGGAGCTGATCTCCGGGAGGGAAGGTGACGCCAAGCTTCTCCTCAAGAGTAGGAATAATAGGAATACGCTTCCAAGGACGAGAAAAGTCAAGCTCCCAAACCTTATCAGACTCCTTGCCCTCGGGGTGGTACTGAATCTTGTAAGAGCCGGTGATCTCCTTGACCATTTCAGAAATCATATCCTCAGTCATGTCCATAAGATCGTAGACATCAGCATATGCCTGATAAAATTCACAGGTGGTGAACTCCGGGTTGTGGGTCATATCGATACCCTCATTACGGAACTGGCGGCCAATCTCGTAGACCCGCTGCATACCACCGACGATGAGTTCCTTCAAGAACAGCTCAGGAGCAATACGCATGTACAAATCCATGTTGAGGTCATTGTGGTGGGTAATGAAAGGTTTGGCAGTGGCACCACCAGCGATCAGATTCATCATAGGGGTCTCGACCTCGACGAAATCACGGTTATCAAGATACCGACGCATGTAAGAAATGATTTTGGAGCGGGTGACGAAGATGTCACGGGTGCTATTGTTGATCATCAGATCAAGATACCGTTGACGGTAACGGGCTTCGACATCCTTGAATCCGAAATGCTCAGTAGGCATCATACGCAAGCAGGGAGAAAGCAGAATGACGTTTTCAATAAAGATGGAAATCTCACCATCACCACCACGCTTGGGCGAGGTACGGAAAGGATGGCCAGTAATACCGATGATATCACCGCGGCGGAGCAAATCGTGAATGCTATCGAGATCACTACCATCGAGAGACTGGGCAACGGCCTGGACAGCAGCGTTATCGCCATGAACAACATAGAACTTGAGGTTGGAACCACTCTCACGCTTGGTGAATATACGACCGGCAACGCTCACCTTCTCATTTTCACGGTGCTCACCCTTGGCCAAATCCTTGTACTTGGCATTGAAATCAGGGATGCTAGCAGTGACTTGGAACTTGTGAGGGTAGGGATCCGGGTTGTGGGAGGCACGGAGCTCATTGATCTGCTTGGAGCGAATAGCGAAATACTCATTGGGGTTGAGGTTATCTTCACGCTTCTTGCCAGAAACAGCCGCGGCAGGAGCCTTGGCCGCCTTTCCTTCCTTCTTCTTGGCAATTTCACGTTGCTTGTTGCGCTTCTTCAACTCAGTCTTGGAAACCATCTCGCCAGTGGCTTCATCCAGATACAGCTTCTGAACGCCCTCAGCTACGGCATCAACATTATCACTCATCCTAAGGTTGGTTGATATTAGTGAGTCAACCTGACGTAAGGCCCTTGAAAAACTCCACTGCAAAAAAATTCTCAAGGGTGAAAATGTGAGGTTGCTTACACAGCTTTTTTCAGAAGGGTCATTTTTTCGAGACTAAACTTTTCAAAAAACCACCATGCCTGCTTATCCGGAATTTGGTACCGCTGATCAAGTAGAGCTTGATGCTGCGGCTATCTTCCAGATCACCCGCCATCTCCACGACCAGTTCCCTCGCTCGGCTGGCGGAATCCTCTTGGGTATGGAGCTGGAGGGAACGATTGAAGTGACGGAAACCTTCCCTTTGCCGCCCTCTGCTTCTGAGGGCGACGGTTCCAATTTGCGTAGCAAGGCTATTTTGGAGTACCAGAGCCAAATGATTGAACAGCTCAAGCAGGTTGGCTCCGACACCCAGATTCAGGGCTGGTACGTGTCTAGCTCGTTGGGGGCCATTTACGAGCAGAGCTTTTTGGACAACATGTTCTTTTACCAGCAACAAAACCGCGATGCTGTTATGATTGTTCACGACGTTGCCATGTCCCGGGAAACTAGCACTTTGGTTCTTAAGGCCTTCCGTCTGAGCCAGCAATACCTGTCGGCTCGCAGAGAGAATAAGTTTACCACCGAGAGCCTGGAGACTAACAACTTGGACTTCCACGATTTGCTCGAGGAATTACCCATTCGTGTCCACAACTCCTGTTTGACCAACTTGCTGAGCACTCAGAACAGCCAGCAGGTTCCCACGCTCAAGCAGCTCGAAGTTCCTAACCGGACCTTGGTGGAGAACAACATTGAGGATATCTTGGACAGCATTGATGATTTCAACTATGACCAGAACAACTACAACTATTATCAACGGCAGCTTATTCGTGAGAAACAGAAGGTCCACGCATGGCAGCAGCGCCGCCGTGCTGAGAATGCCGCTCTGGAAGCTGCTGGTAAGCCCACACAGTCGGTTGAGGAGTGGAAAGTTCTTTTCAAGCTGCCTGAGGAGCCGTCGCGTCTTGATAACCTGCTTATTTCTGCCCAACTCCATGAGTATTGCGAACAGATTGAGGAGCTGGCTGCTGTCGCTAGCACAAACCTCGTCGCACCAAAGTTTTAAATTTAAACATTCGATCGCTTAGAGTAACTATATAACTATCTCGTTTATTGCTTGCAGCTCGCACGATTCAAGTCAAGTGGGGGGTTTCTGAAACTATGTCGCTTTGCGGGCCTGTAGAAGTAGGCGCGTATCACGACAACAAAGAGAGATAGCTTTCATTGAGGAGCTCAATCAGCGGCAGGTAATGGTCAGAAAGCCACATGTCCTTGATCTGTCGATCTAGTGCTGGAAGGGCCGCGGTACCCAAGAATTGATGTAGAGCTTTGATCTGACATTTTAATGGCTTCCTCATGAGCACCAGAGTATTTTATAACTACAACTTGCTTTTTTCTAGCATACAAGAGTTAATTGTGATATCTGAGCCAAGAAAAATGCCATGATGCACAAGTATAGCACCAGCACCTGCTGTGCAATTATGGGATCAACAAATAACATCTATATGTGTTAGCAACAAGTTTGAAGGCTAATAGGGAGCCAATCAGATTCAAAACAATAGCTTTTGGTATCTACGGTAAATGAACTGAGTTTATATTTCAAACTTCTCACCTCGACTCACTTATTTCAATCTCTCAGATGCTCGCTGCTTTGTAATGGACGTCGTGGAGGTCAACCGGCCAAGCCATCCGGAGGGCCCTTTAGCGCAGACTATTAGTGGAGTACTGAGTATTTCATATCATGATAATCAACTAAAGCATGCGTTTGGAATCCTTGACTCTATGGGGCGTTCCATTAATGAGCGCTCGATCCGTAGCACGGTTGAAACAAGCATCATCAAAGCATCTAAACGGGCCTTGGATGATTTCGAACATACCTATGAGGGGCTAAAGGCCCTAGGCCTCAAAGTTAAAACACTAGTGGACAAATGGACCAAGGTAAATGCAATTTTAACTAATTCAACGAACGCTACATCGTCTATTGTGTCCGAGGCCCGACGGCTGCATCACGAACAGACTGTTCTCCAGAAGAAGCTTGCGACTGCGAATGCGTTCTCAGAAACGTTTGTGGTTAGCGAGCGAGAAATGAATGTTTTACAGAACTCAAGCTTGCCAATTGATGAAGAGTTTTATAGTGCTTTGGCCAAAGTCAAACAGATGAACGAAAGCTGTGCTTTGATATTGGCAGACTCTCCATCGGCCGGCGAGCATATCATGTCTCAAACCAAAAAGTGCTTGGACCACGCATACGATAAGTTAAAGTACGCGGTGGAAAGTGACTTGAGAAGCCTAGATAATGCAAAGTCAAGCTCATCAGTGCGGTCGCAGATCGCACTTTTGGCAGACAGACCTCTTTTATTGAGAGAAATTCTTTCGAACCTGGCTGATGTTCGTCGCAAACAGCTCAGCAATGATTTCATGAATGCATTGTCTAACAAAAACATGGCTGAAAAGCCTCTAGATTATTACATGTTTGACCCGGTACGGTATGTTGGAGCAGTGCTGGCTTGGGTACACTCTGCCATCGTAAACGAGTATGAGTACTTGAGTACTCTGATTGACCCCGAAGTCACTCTTACCAGTAAACTTTCGGACACTTTATTTGCCGATAAAGATTCGGATGGTATTTTACTAGAAGTCATTGATACCATCACAGGCGTTCTTAACCAACCGCTCCGGCTGCGGATCGGCCAGCTAATTTCGACCCAATCAAAGGTTATCATGGTTGATGAAATTGCCAGTATTATTGGGTTTTACAGATCAATGATGGCAAAGTATGACCAGAAAACCTTGAATCAAGGATTCGACCAACTAGACCTGGCGTTAAATGCGCAGTTCGACCGTTGTCTACTGCTTGAACTTCAAGCGGCTTATCGAGAAAAGCTAGACCAGCACTTACAGCCACCTGAATTCTGGGTGTCATCTTTGGCAACTGCAAAATCCATTGTAAAGTCGTATGAGCAGAGCATGACGTATAACCCCGCCGGTGATGAAACGTTCCGGACAAGAATTGGCAAGGTGCTCGATCCGTTCTACAAACAGTGTGTGAAACTGTCAGAGAGCGTTGAAAGTCCCAAAGGTCATATTTTCACGCTCAATTGTCTGGACATTCTCAAAGTATCTCTTGCCGGCTTTGTATGCACTACCTGGAAAACAGAAGAGGCCGACGAAGCAATGAGAAAGATTGTCGATCAGTTAGTTGAAACGGAATACCAAACTTTGTTAGACGAGTCTGGACTGGAAACTGAGCGGTTCAGTCGATTCGAGCAGTTTCTTCAATCCGTTGCAACTGAGACTATGAAAAGGCAACAGCTGCTATTGTCTCCACAAATCGCCAAAGAGATAGCGGCACGAGCCACAGAAAAATTCCTGGACAAATACAAAGAGTTCGCTTCGTCAGATGGTGCGCCCTACACGTTGAACGAGGTTCGGATTATGCTGCAATGATATCTACATTCCTGCATGCCTGATCATCAGGCAACAAAGTGTATATTTAACTGGGCTCAAATAATGAAAGATGTGTGCACTTTCCAGGGAGTATGTAAAATTTCAACGTTCGCACACAGTAGGGTCTCAAGACAGTTAGTCCTGTGAAGGTTAAATTGATACCGATGCGCCAAGCCCCCTTCAGTCACCCGGGCAGGTCTGCACGGGTACCCTACCCTAGACCTGTCCGAAAAGTATAAGAGGGGTCAGCTGGGATTGCGCCATCTCCACGTAGGATTTGAACATATCACGTGTTATTTGAATCCGGACATTTTCATTACATAACCGGCTGACTGCGAAAAATGGCACCCTCCTCTGTTTACGTCAAACCCCCCCAGCCCGAGCAGCTCTTAGTAAATGCTCACTCGGTAAAGCATTCGCTTGAAGAAAAAAAGGCATTCGTAGAGTGTGGCTCTGTGGGTTCCTCAATCTCAGATCGTATGGCCAGTGATCTCGAGTCGGATGATTCTAGGGATTTTGAGTGCGACGAGCACACGAACTTTGACCGTTTGGTCGACGACATCAAGGCTATCCTTGGTCCGACCTCTGGCCTTGATTGTTCAGAAGTTGACGAGAGTTTACTGATGGAACGACTTTCTGACTATATGAGTAAGGATAGTGAATGGTCCAAGTATGCGTTTGTTGACAATTCTTACGACTACACTCGCAATCTTATTGACGACATCAACCATAAAGCGAATCTACTGATTCTCGTCTGGACTCCGGGTCGTGGTTCTGATATTCATGACCACGCTAATGCCCATTGCGTAGTCAAGATGTTGTCGGGTACACTTAGAGAAACTCTCTATGATATGCCTGACTCAAGTAACCCCCAGCACCTTCAGGTCACTCGGGTTACTGACCTCCACCGCGATCAGGTCTCGTACATGTCCGATAAACTAGGGTTGCACCGTATGGAGAATCCCGGTAGTGTTCCCGCGATCTCACTACATTTGTACACCCCACCCCATGCGGCGAAGTTTGGCTGCAATATTTATGACGAACTTACTGGCGAGAAGAAGCATGTGCGGTGCTGCATGTATTCGAAACATGGCCAACGCATCTAGTTTGTATCCCGACTGTTTTCAGTTTCCAAACGGTGAGAACCAGGTGCTTATTTATGCCAATGTGGCCTTGAAGAGTTTACATAGAAACTATAGTGTGAGCAAAGAAACCATTGCTATAATTTACGATGCAGTAGCCCTTGTGAATGTGGTCAATGCCTGATCGACTTGTAAAAAAAATTGATTATGGGAGCTTTTGGTTGGACGCTTGCTCGCGGATATGCATTGGCGCTTCAAGCCCATTGGAGGGACAGTTCCAAAAAAGAAAACAGATTAATGATCTCGGAATGACTTGATTTCGACTACAACCAAGGATCCTGTTGCTGCGGTTGTTGCGGCTGATTCAGAGTATAGTTTGACACTTCCACTGGCTGGGGTGCCTGCACCCGTCTCCTGTAGTCTACGTCCATGTCCCCTCCATCAGCAGTAGTGGGCATGCGAAGAGGAACACCATTATTACCAGTCAAACCGGTATTTGCTCCTACAGGAGACGGTGTTGCTTGTGTTGCTGTTGAAATAGATGCTGTCAATGGGGGTTGCTGGGAGGCCATTTGTTGAGGAAGGGCATCAGGAGCCTTGAGCGGCTGCTGGGACGGCTGCTGGGACGGTTGCGAGGAAGTCACATAATGTAACGGGGTGGATGCATTCTGTAGTTGAGACTGTGATCCATGAGGCTGCTGGTTTTGCATGGGTGCGTTCATCATAGCGCTCTGCTGAGGGGGTAGAGCGCCGGGCGCGCTGAGCTTGGCGCCATCATCTTGAGCGGCCGACCGGTTATCCAAGTCACGCTTGTGATAGGTCCAGTCGAAAACATAATCATAAACATAGCCTTGACGAATGAATAGGTCACGCAGAATGCGACGCAAATAAATATAGTCTGGCTTATCATCGAAACGTAAATTGCGGGCGTAGCTTAGAAACACTTGGAACTCGCGCGGCAGTCCCCTGCATAGAGTTTCTGTGGTTGTAGTTAGCTTGCACTCCATAATGCGTTCGTACTTTTGCTTCTTTGTTTGTGCCTTGAGACCTTGCCATGGCAGACCGCCGCTCACAAAGTAGATGAGAACATAAGCCAGAGACTCGAGATCGTCTCGTCGTGACTGTTCAATACCCAAGTGTGTGTTTACTGATGCATAACGTGCCGTTCCGGTAAGATTCTTGTTCTCCCGGTAAGGGATGTGCAGATAGGTGCGGGGGTCACGGAACTTCTTAGCAAGACCAAAATCAATAACATTCACTTGGTTGCCTCTGCGGCCAATACCCATGAGAAAGTTGTCAGGTTTAATGTCGCGATGAATAAACGACCGAGCATGGATGAATTCTAGTCGGCACAGCAGCTGGTCGGCCAAGAGCAACGCCGTCTTGAAGCTGAATTTGCGGTTGCAAAAATTGAATAGGTCCTCCAGCGAGGGACCAAGGAGATCTATAACAAGCGCGTTGAAATCACTCTCGGTGCCAAACCAACGAACGTATGGAATACCAATACCTCCAGAAAGTGCCTTATATACTCGTGCCTCGTACTGGAGCTGAGGATGGCGAGACGTGCGTGACTCCAGCTTGATCGCAACTTCTTCACCAGAAATTACATTTATTCCCAGATAAATATCTCCGAAGGAGCCGCTACCAATTTTGCGCCCGACTCTGTACTTTTTGCCGATGCGCATATCTGGCATGTTTTTGTTGTTCATTGTGGTGAAAGATGCTGAGTCACTGCAAAGGGCCGCCCATGCGATTTGTAGGGTGGCGGGAGCCATCGCTTGACCGCAGAGTTAGTCACGCCGTGGGGTTTGGCTGAAGGGAGACAGAGCATAAATGTGCTCAAAACGTAGCGTTGAGTGAGGGCTATTGGTTAAAGTTAACAAGTAAATATCGTAGGCTGCTAATATGTCAAGTGAGCTCATGTTTCGGATTCGGGGCTTCGGCAATCACCCTGCTCGCTAAACATCAAAACCGGGATAGGCAGCGGGAAATAGCAATGTTCAAACTCACCCCAATCGCACGAATTCAGCTATTTCTAGCCCTGTAAAGTCCGATGCGGCGAGTACAACCTTGAACAGAGTAATTGGTGCGACTTTTATCCCGCAAAGCTTCTAAGATGATCCTCTCTCGCTACCAAAATTAGCTCAGAGACTTTGGGCCAAAAAATGGGTGGGGCTTGACTCAATTGAATATAGAAGCAATACTATTAACCTATTAAAAAAGAAATGAGAACTTTATGGGAGATCAGGAAATACTACGGTCACAGTGATGCGATTCAGGCGATTGAAGAGACTTAGTTGAACATCTTCTTCAACTTGGCCTTGAACTTAGCGAAGCCACCTTCGGACTTCTCACCAGTAGCAGTGGCAGGCTTCTTGCTGTCGGCGCCGCCAGAAACGTTCTTGACAGCCTTGTCAACTTCCTCGTTGGTAGCTTTGACACCGCCATCAACACCCTCCTTGGCCGAATCAACACCCTTGGTTACAGTGCTCTTGGCCCCCTCAGGTACCTTGTCGTCAAAGCCCTTAGCGGTCTCATCAATCTTGGTATCTGCGTCTTTGCCGGCAGTTGTAACATGAGTCTTTCCGGTATCAGCGATCTGCTCGATCTTGGTTGCGTTTGTGTTAACTTCTGTGGCCATAATTACGGTTGAGATCATGCATATAAAAAGTACCCACCCTTTTATACTAGAGGGGGCGGGTGTTCGTCACATCCAGAATGTGGTTTAGGGGTTTGCCACAGTGCATAAAAAGGGGACAACCAGCATCACATGCACATACGTGCACGAAGGAGCATATGTTGGTTACGGTTATCGCTGACATATATCGTCATTTTAAAATTGGTAGATTAGCTTATTTGATTTGCATTTTCTTTTTTAAGTTAGCAAATGCTCCCTTACCGCATTTCCCTCCGCAAACTCGCCTATGTTTAAGCCCTTATTACTAAGATCACGCATTAAGTATCTGTCACATGCTGGATTGTGATACCTAGAACATGAAACGTTCGGTATAACTAGAGAAATTGAGCCGACAAGGATTTTGTGTTATAAACTGAACGTTCTAGAGTGAGTTGATGACGAGACAGCCCAGCATTCAAACTCGGGGTTGCTAGCAGAGACAATCGGGTGACTTGTTGCCAGTATGCACAGCAACGTAGGTTCACACGACTGGGCCAAGGGCACTGTGCTCCTACTTTCGCTTCAGGCTAATCGGAATCTATTATTATATTTGTGCAACGATTCCGGCTTACTCAATAAAGATGCTCTCTCTCGACGTGCCCAGACTGATGCATACCGTTGACCAGTTAGAAATTTTCTATAAACAAAAGTCGCTGCCCACCCTGCGTCCATCTCTTACTTGACCTTGCATTTTATGCGGGAGTACGTGGAGTAAGCACCACGAAGGCCACACATCAAAAATTTTGCACAAAACAATAAAAATAAACTGTATCTACCTCTTAATATGAGGACAGGCTGGGCTTGGAGGTGCTACGAGTACATACTGCTGCAAACATGACTGTTCTGTTATCTCTACAGTGATCGAACAAAGAAAGACTATCCCAAGCTCGTTTAGTAATAGACATCCAAGCCTCGTCGTCTCAGTACAGTTTAGGGCCAGATATGAGCACCAAACGCTGCGATGATAAACCCAACTTCAAATGTTTGAATAAAGGCTTCCTCGAGACTGGCATGCAGCTAATTTTCGCGTCTCAGCAGATCCTCTAATAACTATAACTGCAGTTGACGCAACCATGGCCTCACATTACATAATTGCTTCCCAACCGGGAAACCACGCCAAAACGGGTAAACGCGGGAAGAGAATCAAAAGCAGGAAGATCCGGTACATCCCTAAGCCTTTTCTTCCGAATCGGTCATATAAAGCGAACCATAATAATGTACGCACGTAAGCGAGCTAAACACAAGTCCAGTACGCGTATGGCGACGAGAATTCACGTCCACTTTTCGTGATTTCTTTTTCGCGCCATGGCGCGCAAGCAGCCAGATATTGAGTTTATAATATGCCACACCCTGTCTGTTTCGCTGAATTAACAATGTAAATTCAAGTATTTACTCATTTCAGGTATTCACGCCCCAGCTTTGTGGGCAACCCTTTAGACGACTCTGATCACATAATCTAGTTTCGGTGCTACCAGCCCGCGACAACTTTTGTTCGGATATTTTACGGCTTGGAGATTATAGCATAGGACAGGAACCTACAAAACTTTCTTATTGAGCTCACAACCTACTGCACACGGATATGTCGAACGTTTCCACTCCAGTTGTACCGCCTGGAATGGTGAAACCTGGGCCAGCTGATTCCGTCAAAGGCGTTGCCCCCGGCCCGAGTGCGGCCTGGCATGGGGCAGGTAACTTAATTCAACCCGCCAGCAAAATGCAAACCTCATATGCTAATGCTAGCCATTTGTCTACCGTCCCCTCCATCAGCAAGCCAATCGACGATACTACACCGGCAGGTCCGGCCGTATCCCAGGATCAAATATATGCGTGGGTCGCAGAGCTTGTGTATGGGCCTAACCGAGAACATGCGCTTCTTGAACTTGGCAAAAAACGAGAGCAGTGCGACAATCTTGCCCTTATTCTTTGGCATTCGCAAGGTGTGGTAACTGTTCTTCTTCAGGAGATTGTGTCAGTATACCCGTTATTATCTCCTCCCCAACTGACTATGGCAGCGTCAAACAAGCTTTGCAATGCCCTCGCTTTATTGCAGTGTATCGCTAGCCATGATCTTACCCGCACTGCGTTTTTGAAGGCCCACCTACCGCTTTTTTTGTATCCGTTTTTGAACACAACCTCTAAAGCAAGGGCGTTCGAGTTCTTGAGATTGACATCTCTTGGTGTTGTAGGGGCATTGGTTAAAGACGACTCTACAGATGTTGTGAACTTTCTTCTTTCTACGGAGATCATTCCTCTCTGCCTGCGTATAATTGAAACAGGCACAGAGCTGTCTAAAACAGTTGCTATTTTTATTGTCCAAAAAATACTCGTTGACGATATTGGTCTCAATTATGTCTGCCAAACCTACGAGCGGTTCTATGCTGTAAGTGCTGTACTCGCCAACGTTGTTCAGCAGTTACTCAGCGCTCAACCTACCTCTTCAAGATTACTCAAGCACGTGGTGCATTGTTACCTTCGCTTAAGTGACGACCCACGAGCTCGTGAATCCCTCCGTCAGATTCTTCCTGAACCACTAAGGGACGCTACGTTTTCGCTGGCAATTCGAGGTGATACTGCAACAAAGCGGGCGCTGTCTCAGTTGCTTGTGAACCTCAGTACAGCTTCAACCGAGTGAAAGCGTCACGGGCCTTTGACAAACTTTGACGTTGGAGGAGAAGGCGTCATCTTAATTTCGAACATTATACTATGAAAGAGAAATATGAGCATGTGCCGAAACCCAAACCATGGGATAATATAAACAGAGACCCCACAGTTTCCCCACGCCTCTCGCCACACCTCTCGCCACGGCCGCCCTCACGACTAGGATCAAGAACGTCGCAGCGGTTTTCACCTAGAATGGTACCTCGAAGGTCACCCAGGATAAACCCTTCCCCGTTATTTCGTGAGGGAGGCGAGATCTTGCCGCCCCCTCAACCGGTTATCGGTCACGGGCATAGTATTCCAGGTTTCTTTCCTAACGAAGTTCTGCTGCAATGTTTAGGCCGCCAAGTGTCCAAATTCGAAACCAGCGAGTGGATCCGGCATAAAAGACACGAAATTCAAATCAAATGCCCAAAATGTATCCTGTTAAGCCAGCTGCATAGTTGGGTCATTGACGAAGAAGGGGTTGAGACGGAAAGCCATCAAAGACATCTACGCTCAAACACGTATCGTGGGAGACTATATCTCACAACGGAGCGGCTTGTTTTTGTACCGAGAAATCCAGAGCATTCTGGATATTCAATATTTATCAGTGCCATCAGTATGCTTAAGATCGTGCGAGACCAAGCGGGACAACCTTATCTTTGCTGCTACGTTGAAGACAAAATGGCCCCGCTACCTTTTGCCACAATCGCCCAGGCAGAAGTCATGCTGAGGCGTATCGCAAATGTTCGATTCGAGCATTTACTCCGATACCATGTTACCCCAGAGTACGACGTCTCCATCCCACCGTCATATGCTGCAAGCCAGGAGTCTATTTCAAGGCTGTTGAATGGTAACATTTCAGATCTTAACCGAGAAGACCCTAAGTTTAAAGATCTTATCCACGCTCTCGGTGCAGGCGAGCAAAATTGCACAGTCGACCCAAACCACAACGGCTATATCATAGGACCAAAGGCTCATGCAGTTGTATATGCCAAGCAATTTAGTATAGGGCCTCCGGCAATGTAATTCTCGAGTGGCCAATTATATATTATATATAACGAATTACAATACACTAGAAAGCGACGTAACTAGCGAGCCAACGGTCGCAGAGGCCCAACACAAAATTTATTTCTTGCCGGACTTTTTGATGCCGCCGCCAACAAGAGGACCACCTTTAGAGGCCTTGGCGGCCATCTCCTTACGGGCCTGAGCCTCGGCCTTCTGCTTAGCCTTGAAAGCAGCGTCTTCATCGTCCTCGAACTCGTTGTTCTTCTTCTTGGGAGCCTTCAAAGGCTTGAGCTTTCCACCCTGACGTCCAGACATAGTTGTAAGTAAGCAAAAGAAAAGTCTCATTGTGAACCCGCTAGTTGTATAGGCATTGCCGTCACAATATTTAGTATTTCTCTCTACTCAAGTTAAAAAGAGGGTTTATTTCCACTATACTTCGTCAATTTATATATCGTCGCCTCCGCAGGCGCAGACTGCTCCGCCGAGCTATAACGCTGATTCAGCCCGAGGTTCTTACTGAGACGATGTTCAGCCACGGGTTCCACTCGTCGATATTAAAAGACGACGACGACAAAAAGATAAAGCGCGTCATCCCCAAAGCTTCAAACAAGATCATTGATCAAACCGTCGCTCGTTTATACATTGCCTACCCGGATTCTTCGAAGTGGACATTTACCGGCTTGAGCGGTGCTGTGTGCTTGGTCAACGATTTGGTCGGAAACACGTTTTATCTCAAGCTAGTGGACATTGCCGGTTCTCATGGTGTTTTATGGGACCAGGAACTATACATTGATTTCCAGTACAACCAAGACCGGACGTTCTTTCACTCATTCGAGTTAGAAGAGTGTTTGGCAGGCTTGCTTTTCGAAGACAAGTCTGAAGCGGCTCATTTCTACAAGCGGGTACAAAACAGGGCAAAGTACGCTTCCAAGGCGACCTTGAACAACCATGCTGCTATTCCCAAGTCGAAGGCGCATGCCCCTCCGCCACCACCAGCTGCTCCCGGTCCTCGCGGCGATGCTGATGGATCTCACCGCCGACGCAACCAATTCCGCGGACAAACTTACTATGACGGTGAGCCTCCAGTTGAATGGCGCTCATTGTATGCTGAACTTAATAGCCAAGGAATTACGGAAGATGTTATTGCCGCAAACACTCAATTCATCAAAGATTTCATTAAGCAAAAGGGTGGGCCTTTGGTGGGCTTAGAGCCGCCGCTTCCTCGACGATTCGAGCCCAAAGACGATCTCCACTCTGCTGCTACTGCTAATACAAAACGTGCACCCCCTCGCCCGCCTCCTCCGCCTTCTCAGCCACCAGCTGGTGCTATGGAGCTGGGTGATGGACCGGTTGACGACACCCCACCACCACCTTTCTCTGCACCCACTCATGTTCCGGTCCCTTCAGAGAGTTCTTCATCGCCTGAACCAATGCCAACTCCATCCAAGCCCATGCATTCTCCTCATATTCTTATGGCTCCCGCTCTTCCCAGGTCATCAGTTAATGCATCTTCAGGGCCTCCTCCTCCGCCCTCACGTAGTGGACCACCACCTCCCCCATCGAGAACACAACCTGAACTTCCAGCACGTAATTCAGCAGCAGCTCCTCCGCCTCCTCCTCCCCGCCAAGCTCCAGGCCCAGGACTCACAATGGCACCTCCGCCCGCTGCTGCTGCTCCAGCTGCTCCACCACACCCTGTAGGTACTGCAAGTGCTGCTCCAGCTGCTCCGCCACGCCCTGCTGGCGCTCCAGTTCTCCCTCCAGCCGCGCCTCCAAGGCCATCGGACCCGGCACCAGCACCACAACCTGTGCCTGCCGCTCCACCCAGGCCAGAGACAACTTCACCACCATCTTTACCGCCTATGGCTTTAAGACCTCCGCAGCCATCGGGATCACCAGCTGCATTGCCGTCGCCCTCTACTACAAGGCCTCCTGTTGCATCACAAGCTCCTCCTGCAGGGCCTCCTATGGCCCCAAGGCCTCCTCAAGCTGCGCCACAAATTCAGTCACCTCCTCCGTCTGCTCCAACGCCTCCGCAGGCTCCCCCTCAGGCTCCCCCTCAGGCTCCTTCTCAGGCCTCTTTCCAGTCTCAGGCCCCACCGCCGCCGCCAATGCCTGCTCAATCTCCGTCGCCGGTCGTGCCTGCTCAGTCTCAGGCACCCCCGCACGCGCCCCCAATGCCAGCTCAGGCTCCTCCACAGGCCCAAGCTCCTCCTCCGCCGCCAATGCCCGGTCAAGCTCCTCCACAGGCCCAAGCTCCTCCCCCTCCGCCGATGCCAGCTCAAGCTTCTCCATACACCCAGACACCACCCGCACCACCACCAGCTTCTCCTATGGCACCACCTGCTACGGCTGCGCCACCTCCGCCCGGACCTCCTCCCATGGCGGCTCCATCACTTCCTGGCGGTGTGCCGCCTCCGCCCGGACCTCCTCCCATGGCGGCTCCATCACTTCCTGGTGTGCCTCCTCCCCCAGGCCCTCCCCCGGCTGGTGCACCGGCTGGTGTGCCCGATGCTGGCCGATCTGCGCTCCTTGCTTCAATCCAGCATTCTAGTATTGGACAATTGCGTAAAATCGACAAACAACATTTGGACAAACCCTCGGTTATTCTCCAGGAAGCCAAAGGTGACGTTCCCAAAGCTCCGCCAGTCGGTGCTCAGGGTAATGCGTCAATGGCATCAGCACTCGCGGCTGCTTTAAGTGCTAGAAAAGGTAAAGTCACAGGCTCCGATAACGAAGAAAGCGACGAGGAATGGGATTAATTGTTTACATAGAGTTTTTTTTGGTATTCATATGGCCTCTCGGCCCTGTTTATAATCCCCGACCGTATCTGGAAACGTAATCAACGTGGCAATGGCTATGGACGAGCATCTAATTGCGCAGGTGAACAAGCTGCAAAATGCGTTTGCAGCATTGGGAACCACGACAAATCCTATTGATTTACCGCAGATTGCTGTGGTTGGGTCCCAGTCCAGTGGTAAATCCTCCGTGCTGGAGAACATTGTTGGAAGAGACTTTTTGCCCAGAGGGTCTGGCATTGTCACAAGGCGCCCTTTAGTTTTACAGCTCACCAATATTCCTGAGGGCCAGAAGCTTCCTGAGGGATACACGTTGCAACCAGGTGATAATGCCGACGAATGGGGTGAGTTTCTGCACGCGCCCAATAAGCGGTTTTACTCTTTTGACGCGATTCGTAAGGAAATTGAGGACGAAACTGAGCGCACTACTGGCAAGAACGTCGGAATCTCTCCTATTCCTATCAACTTGCAGGTCTACAGCCCCAAGGTTCTTACACTCACTCTGGTCGATCTTCCTGGTCTCACAAAAGTGCCAGTTGGCGACCAACCCCCGGATATCGAAAATCAGATCCGGGAGATGATTTTGACATATATTTCCAAGCCCAATACAATTATTCTGTCTGTCACAGCTGCAAACACCGATATCGCGAATTCAGATGGTCTCAAGCTTGCCCGTGAAGTCGATCCTCAAGGCGCCCGAACTATTGGCGTTTTGACAAAGATCGATCTCATGGATCGTGGCACTGACGTGGTGGATATTCTTGCATTGCGTGTTATCAAGCTCAAATACGGCTTTGTTCCTGTTATCAACCGTGGCCAACAAGATATCAACAACAACAAATCCATTTCACAGGCTCTGGAATACGAGCGTCAGTTCTTCGAGACCCACCCTTCCTACCAGATGAATGCCAAGTACTGCGGTACCCCCTTTCTAGCTACTCGCTTGAATGCTATTTTGAGTAGCCACATCAAGGCTACTCTGCCTCAGATTAAACTTAAGATTGGAACCACTTTAGCCAAGTATCGTGAAGAACTTGATCAGTTGGGCGATGAGAGTATGCTTGGCTCTGCTTCAAACATTCTTATGAATATTATCACTGAGATGGCCAATGAGTACCGTACAATTTTGGATGGTAACAGCATCGATATCAGTACAACAGAACTCAGCGGTGGAGCCCGTATTTCTTTCGTGTTCCACGAATTATTTGCCACGGGTGTAAAGGCAATTGACCCCTTTGAGCATATAAAGGATGTCGATATCCGCACCATTCTGTACAATTCTTCAGGGTCTACTCCCTCATTGTTTGTTGCTACTCAGGGCTTTGAGGTAATTGTTAAGCAACAGATCAAGCGGTTTGAAGAACCAGCTCTCCGTTGTGTTACACTCATCTATGAAGAGTTGGTCCGCATTGTATCCAGTATTCTTCAAAAGCCTGCGTTTAAGCGCTACCCGCAGCTCCGGGACCAGCTTCACAGCGAGGCCTTGTTGTACTTGCAGGGTCTAACTCTGCCCACTAACAAGCTGGTGTCTGATATGGTCGGCATGGAAGCTTCATATATTAATACTGGCCATCCCGATTTTGTGGATGGTCACGAAGCTATGGAGATTGTTTCTGAAAAACACCGACCAAAGGGGAAGCCTCAAACCTCCACACCGACTCCTGAGGTGCCTGGGAACTCGAAGGAAGGCTTCTTTGGTTCTTTCTTTGGAGGAAAGTCTACGAAAAAGAAGATGGCGGCTATGGAAGCTCCCCCTGCTATTCTTAAAGCCTCGGGCACGCTTAGCGAGCGGGAAACGATGGAGACCGACGTCATCAAGTTGTTGATCCAGTCGTATTTCAACATCGTCAAGCGTACAACTATCGATATGGTCCCCAAGGCTGTGATGCTAAATCTCGTTGAGCGTTCGAAACAAAACTTGCAAAGCGAACTGCTGGCCAAGCTGTACAAAGACAACTCGTTCGAGTCTTTACTCAAGGAGAGCGACTTTGTTGTCGAGCGTCGCAAAGAATGCGTCAAAATGGTCAAGACTCTGGAAAACGCTTCCGAAATTGTCGCAAGTGCATTAAATTAAACATATCTTTCGGGTTATATAGTTGAATATCAGACAAGGTGAGCCCGGGAAGATCGCTTATGCATCCCACTCTGTGAATAAAGTGGGCGCAGGAGCAAGGCCTTGTTTCACTTTCTTACATCTATGGGATTACAATCTGTTCTAGGCGGACTCAAGCACAAATCACCTGTGGCTGCGCAGCCAGCTATTACGGACAACGAACCTTCTGAAAGAGTTGTCTACCGTAACCGTTTCCATTTCGGACCTAACTTGGGAGCTATGTTCGTGCAGGAAAAGTGGATCGACAACACTCTGTTCACAGATAAAGCAAAAGGCGATAGTGAGCTTGCTGCGTTGGCCGGCAGCAAATCCAGCGGTCTGAGCACAAAGGATATGAAGCAAAAGTGGGAAGACCGCTACAAAAACCTCATGACCGACGACGATTGGCGGTGGCTGCGGGACCATGGAGTCACTGCAGTCAGACTTCCAATTGGGTATTGGAACGTCCAGGATGGTCAATTCACCAATGGCACTCCCTTTGAGAAGTTTGCTCATGTTTATTCTGGATCCTGGGCGGCAATCAAGGGAATCATAGAATCAGCCGGCAAGTTCGATATCGGTGTCCTGGTTGATCTCCATGCTGTTCCAGGAGGTGCGAATAGAGATGCTCATTCAGGCACAAATTCCGGAGAGGCAGAGTTTTTCAAGCATTCCTCTTATCGGAAACTTGCAGTTCAAGCGTTGGAATTTATGGCCAAAGATCTCAATCACTACGACAATTTGGTCGGCTTGCAAGTGATTAACGAGCCATTGGCGGGCCAGGACAAACTGTACAATTATTACATGGACGCTTTAGCTGCTATCAGACAAGTTGCCCCCGATCTACCCGTGGTTATTTCAGATGCCTGGGATCTAGGATACTGGCGGGAGGAGGTAAAGAGAATTGATTCAGGACTTTCAAGCCACGCTCCGGAAACTGCTGGGTTGGTTATCGACACCCATGTATACCGGACATTTTCAGAGGGTGATACCTCCAGGTCTGCAAATGAACATGTAGACAATGCGATCCAAAGTGTCCCTGGTGACGATGACGTCGATACGATAGTAGGCGAGTACTCGTGTTGCTTGAGCGAAGAGTCTTGGAAGAAAAGTAACGGCGATAGAGGAGAACTTGAAAAGCAGTATGGGTCTAACCAATTGAACTGTTTTCTATTTAACACTCGCTCTGGCGCTTTCTTCTGGACATACAAGTTTATGCAAGGAAATGGCGGCTCATGGGACTTTAAGAACATGACCGACAAAAACACATTCAGATGGCCCCAACACATTGGAAATCATAATCTTGACGGCCAACTGCGGCCACGCTTAGATGCCCACAAAAAGTACTGGACTGGTGTTGACAGCTCCAAAGACTGGGAATTTTGGCGTTTCGAAGACGGATTCAGAAGAGGATTTGCAGATGCTGAAGCCTTTGCCAAGTTTAACGGTTCCAGAGTTGGGCGTGTGCACGCCATGAAAACTGCACGGCTCAAGCAGCATATCGCGAAAAAGAAATCATCTGAAATGAATTGGGCTTTCAATCAAGGATATGTGCAAGGTATCGATGCTTTTTGGCAGTAAATTTTGGATAGAAGCTTTTTTTTTCATCTTTAAACTACATGTAATATAAATTGTCATAAATCAAATCTAAAGCCAAGAAAACAAAGCAACCAAACCAGCAGCAACCACAGATCCCTGGGTACCGATTTGCACGGCGGCGTTCTTCTTCTTGGAGCTAGTGGAACTGGCGGAGCCGGAAGCCTGTGCAGATGCGCTGGAGTTGGAGCTGGAGGCCTTGCCAGAATCCTTGCTTGCGAGAATGGCCTCAACATTCTTGCCATCACGTCGAGCCTTATAAGTAGCATTGCTACTTGAAACAATCTGACCGTCCCAACAGTAGTTGCTGAGACACTTCTGGCACTGCTCAGTGGGCGATTCACCACGGCGCTGCTGCTCTCTCAGAATGATCGCACAGGCAACACATGTTCTCCACTCGGAGTCGAGAGTACCATTAAGCTGAGTGACAACGTTGTAGCCGTTGTTGATCAAGCCATCACGCTCATCATCGTCATAAGACATCTTGAAAGTGGAGGTGTTAGCCTCGAAACCCATATAAGTATTGGGGATGAAAACAATGACAGGGGGATAGAATCTCTCGTTGTCAGGCATGCTCTTATTGAACAGACTGGTCAAGTTATCGCGATTGCAACCGAAGAAGGTAGGCTGGCCAAGATAACCACCATACAACAAAGTTTCGGCATCAGGGACGTACGGGAAGATAGTTCCGTTGCCCTGGGGGACGAATTGACGCTCATAAGTTTTGACCAAAGATGTGCCGTTAGCCCAAGAACCTCCAATGACGGAATCTTTTGAGGTATCTGCAGAATTGTCGAAAGCGAAGACAACATCGAGGTCACGCTGGGGCTGGATCAAAGGATGCAGGGGCACATTCTGGCCATCCTCACCACCGTCGACAAGATCAAGAGTGTCAGACTGAGTCACACCATTGTCAACGTAGTCCATCTTGTAGAAAGGATTTGGGTGGTACAAGGCGATATCGTCATTGCGCTCACCCAAATTCAAAAGCAACTTCTTGGCGAGCTTGTAAAGAGGCCCAGTGATACCGGTGCTGTTTAGTTGCAAGAAGAACTGATTGAACAGAGTTGATGATGTACCAACAAGGAAGCCTGCGTTATCATAGCCATTGGTGCAGTTACTCGCCTTGCCATCGTCAGAATAAGAACACAGGTACTGAAGGTCGGTAAAGGAGTACAAATTGGGGTCCCAAGAGCCAAGCTCGAAAGGATTGAATTCGAAGACAGTCGAATTCTCGCTAACAATCAAAGTATCGGGAGCACGGCCATCTGCGACATGGATAGGGAAAGGCATTTCGTAGTTCTTGAACGCATCGTAGTTACGAACATCAGAATAATGAATAGAGCGGCCACCGTGACTGAAGTTAAAGAACTGGTATGAAAGACCACGGCCCCAAAGATCAGTCAGGGAGGTGTTCCAGCCAGCATCGCCCTTAGCTTCAACATCATCGATGATATCATCCCAGTACCCTAAGGTTTTGAAAACGTTGATTCCTCCGGGTGCAAAAATGGATTTGCTCAATTTCCAGACATCCTTGGAGGCCTGAAGTTCCTGAACAGACGTGAAGTTGTTAACCACGAGAGAGCCGAGCAACCAGTTGCCACCTGAAAGACCAGCAATGTAGGTTGCCGCTTGAACGAGACCACCCATGTGACCGGGCTCGGTTGAGTTGGTTGTACGGCTGTCCAGGGCAGCAAACTGGCCGGCACCATTAAGCATGGCACGGTAACCACCTCCGGAGAATGCAAGGCCGAGGCGAATCGTATCGTTGGACAAGAATGATTCAGGATCAAAGTCGGTCAAATTAGAATTCTTCAACCAGTCGACCAACGCGGGCTTGGTGACGCCATCACGGCCCTTGAGCCAATTTGTCTCATTAGGACCCAGGGCATTTGCCTTGCGGACAAACGTCGAATCCTCGGGGCAATCAACGGAGTATGGAACATAGGGATTTTCTTCGTCGGATTTTGCAGCAGCACCACTCAAGAGAGTTAATGCCAACGGAATAAGGGTCGCTTTCATGATCCTAAAGAAACCCACGCAAAATTACAAATGGTTAGCAATCGACAAGCGTTGGCAGGCGGGCGGTTATAATCGGGCTACAAGCCTTCCTGCAGGAGAGCTTAGCTAATCGGTTAATCGCCGATGGCTTGGCCGAAAGCAAACGGCAAGCGAATTTGGAATGAAAGAGGCTGTGAATACTCTTTTTAAGGCGATGTGGGTAGACTGAGTCTGTTGCAGTCAGATAGATTGGTTACTGACTTTACATAGCTCTATTTATATCATTGTGACTGGTACCTGTAATGTACCCGATCCGTAGGGGGGCACAGCAAAGCCCCGGAACCCCCAGATCACTGCATTCAGACCGGACCCATTCTCGTCATGGTTTGAAAGCCCAGGAAGGTCCAAAACAGAGACAGGGTGCTTCTCGCGTATTCCTGCTGATTCACCGGAAAAAGTGTTTCCCCCGACTCCTCAAAGCTTAAGATTTTACCTTCAACCTCGAGCTATGCATGCACCTTAACCAACAATTTATGCATGCTGACGCAGATGGACTATTCTGCATGGTCAGGGCTGCGAATATCAAAGACGGTGAAAATGATTAGAGGCGGTCAGAATAAAGAGTTTTTAAACATACTGCGGTCTTTAATAACGCATCAAAATTACAAGTCTAGTTTCATTATTTATGAACGCCACTGGGCATCATGCTAGAAACCCGTGAGGTTCGGCGCATAGGTGACGACGGCATGTCAACGCCGGAGAATTGACGGCGGCGGCGCGGGGATGGGTTTGAAACCACACGCAGCTGGCGGCCAATGACTTTTTCGTGCTGAATATTCTGCTCGGTCATATTGCGGCGAGATTTGGCCATTGTGATAATATTTCCATCCCTCCCATTGTCTTCGTTATCGGAGTTGGTGGTATTATCGGCAGCAGAAGAGGAGATTGAGTTGTATTTTGAAGCCCGTGGGCCAGCAATCGAGTGGTTGTGGCTGACCACGCGGAGAGGAGAGGGTGATTTTCGCGGCTGTCCAGGGGTTGGCACAGGGAGTGCATTATGAGAGCTGCCAATGCTTGACAGAATACTGCGCTCGGGTGTGCGTGGAGGAGACGATGCTGAAGTGATACGGCGGGGCGACAGCATGCTCTCCTCAACAGGAATAAGCGGGCTGTAGCCGGCCAAAGAATCATCGGCGAGACGTGAAAGAGTCATGGTGCGACGCCATTCACGGAACTCATTTTGGTGCAGATACAACCAGTGCTGCTGAGGACCCACGACCATACCAGGTCGTAAGAAGCGCATGTAGGCAATTGCTTCCTGTGCGGTGAAGCCATATGTGTAAATAAGATGAGCACCGATAAGGCAGCCTGTGCGACCCAAACCAGCACGGCAATGGACTGCAACTTTGCCGCCCTCCTTGATAACTCCTTCGACTGCACCAATAAACGCCTGAACAAAAAGCATTGAGGGGCAGGTGCCGTCGTCGAAGATCAGATCAATGTGCTTGATATCTCGCTTGATGAACTCTTCACGGTTATACAAATGCGAATTGAGACGAACTACCAAGCGGACATCGTGAGCAGAGAAATAGTCGAGGACCTGCTCAAAGGCCGGGGTCAAGGGAGCGTTGTAGTCGTCTTGAACAGGGGAGGCAAACGCGACGAAATGTGGGGCAATAAGATTAAGATCACCGTTCTCTACCATCTCGAAGTGCTCGTATTCATCAAGATTGAAATTGCGAATATCAATGAGGTTGTTCTCTTTTGCTCTCCACACGCCGTAAACAACGTCTTGCACGGTGATACCAAAGTCTGCGACGGAGTAGCCGGCATCACGGAACGGCATCAAAGGGGGCATAGCCTGGGCAACTGGCGCCAGCGCCAGATGAGGTGGCCATGATTGGATGAGAACCATGTAGCTACAGAGCACACAGGCGGCATTGGCCCGGGCTCTGGGATCAGTGCTCGAGTAGAAAACGACCCCCTTTCCAGCGTTTTCTTCTTCTCCAAGAACTTCATGCAGAATAACCGCAAAGCGATAAAGGTGTGCTACACTCAGCGGGCCAAAATCATGATGGAAATTGTTGTAGGGCAGGACGTCGTCGATAGTGAAGTGCACTCGACGACGAGTGTCTGCTGGCGCAGCGTCGTAGGCACCTAAATAAATCTTGTCCTTGAGGAACTCAATAATTGGGATCTCTCCAACGTCAGTCATTGAGTTTTGCCAGGTGTTATGAAAACAAACAGCTGCTGATTGTGATGATAAACAGTTCCTGCAGCCTCGACTGCCATGTTTATTTTGGGTCTCAAAACCGTTCCTAATTAGGCTGCATGGAAAACAAAAACATTGTGACTAAGCGGAACATACTGAAGACCGTTTTTCAGTTCAATGCGAGGTTGATTGGACCTGATAAAGGTATATATGAGGTTAAATACGAGATAGAAGCAAATTTGTAGTACTCTGCCATCGATTTCGGCGTATGTTGCGCAAAACCTGATATTTGTCCTAACATCCCCATGACACCCCCCGTCTATCAGTAACGGCGATAGGGTGTGCATGATGCTGACTCGGAACATAAATCCGGGGAAGTTCGAAAACTGGTCTTCCGAGGCATTATCAGAAACACAAGAGGATACTTAGGTCTCGTGATAGCCACATAACTTGTCTGAAGTGGTTTCTCGCATCTTTTCCCACTTTTCGTAGATCACATGTTAAGCATCGAATTTTCATTGCCGAGATTTCGGCCACTCGCTTCCGCTCGGAGAAAGCCAAAACTTGACGCTTTTATATCACTTATGTAGTCATCTCAATAGTAGCGTGTATATTTTATTGCTCTACCTCTCTCGATTGACGCCCAAGACCGCCTAGCATGCCCCACCTCGACCTCGGTTGCTTAATCACGTGCAGACGGCTCCCCCGCATATATACTCGGATTAGCAATTGGACCTCTTGAATTTGAGTTCTCCAATAAACTGAAAGATGCCAGTTCTTGAGACCGCAGCCTTAGTCGCTCTTTTGGGCGGATATTTTGATGCCAAAACCCGTATGTCCTACGACCTTCGTCTTGGTGCCCGAATGGTGGGCGCCGGCCTGAACGGAGCCATCGACAAGTGGCGCGACCGTCTTAACGGCTTTTACACTTTTGAAAGCTGGGCATTGTCTCAACCTGATGCCACCTACTTGATTTATCCCGAGCCCGTTAACGGAAAGGTTCACAAGAACCTAAAGAATTTGGACGGCCTTTTTAACGTCAAGAAATACAGCTGGAAGCAGGCCTATGACATTGTTCTCCAGTACTCTGACGTTTTGTACAACGACTACGGCGTTCGCCCTAACGATGTTGTGGCGGTTGATTTTGTTAACAAGGACTCTTTTGTCTTTCTCTGGCTTGCCCTGTGGAACATTGGTGCTGTCCCGGCCCTCATCAACTACAACTTGCAGGGTCGCTCTTTGATTCACTGCGTCGAAACTGCAAAGGCCAAGATTCTGCTTGTCGACGACGAGGTTGCCGAGAATGGCCATGAGGTCGAGTCTCAATTGAACAGTGCCAACGTCAAGGTTGCCTATCACGACGATGCCTTCCGTGCCAAGGTTTCTCAGGCTGCTGGCTTCCGTCTGCCCGATTCCCACCGCCCTGTCCCCAATTTGTGGGATCCCGCGTGCTATATTTACACTTCTGGTACCACCGGTTTGCCCAAGGCTGCCGTCATGTCCTGGAAGAAGGCGTCAACTGGTGCCAAGCTCTATGGTGCCATCACTTTCTTGAATCCCAAGGATGTCTTCTATACCTCCATGCCTCTTTACCATTCTACAGCTGCTGTGCTTGGTTTCTTAAACTGTATGCATATGGGTACTACATTTGCCATTGGTCACAAGTTCTCTACCACCACTTTCTGGACTCAGGTCAAGCTCTGTGATGCCACTGTCATTCAGTATGTCGGCGAGACCTGCCGCTATTTGTTCAATGCTCCGTCAACACCTGAGGAGCGCACCCACCGCGTCCGTATGGCCTGTGGTAACGGTATCCGTCCCGACATTTGGGCCAAGTTCAAAGAACGCTTCAATATCCCTATCATTAACGAGTTTTACGGTGCCACCGAGTTCCCCTTCGTTGTCACCAACCATCAAGAAGGTAACTTTGGTATTGGTGCCTGTGGCGCCTACGGTGATATTGCTACTTTCCTTCTCACTCACGCCAAGGTCGGTATTGCCGCTGTCGACCCTGAGGACCCCGAGAACTTGTTCCGCGATCCTGAAAATAACAACTTGGGTCGCCGTGCTCTTCCTGATGAGCCTGGTGAGTTTGTGTTCAAGCTTAACCGTAACGATATCAAGGCCGATTTCCAAGGATATACCGGGAACCAAAAAGCCACTGAGGAGAAGATTGTGTACGATCTTTTCAAAAAGGGCGACTGTTGGATGCGTTCCGGTGATTTGCTCCGCATGAACAAGGACAATCAGATCTTCTTCTGCGACCGTATGGGCGACACCTTCCGCTGGAAGTCTGAGAACGTCTCCACCAACGAGGTCGAGGAGTTTATCACTCACGACCCTGCCATCAAGCAGGCCGTTGTGGTTGGTGTCAAGGTTCCTCAGCACGAGGGCCGTGCTGGCTTCGCTGTCATTGAGTTGAACAAGGGTGCTCAGCAGCCTGACGGAAAGCAGCTTGCTCAGCGCCTATTGAAGGAATTACCACGTTACGCCGTCCCTGTATTTATCAAATACGTCGGTGAGATCGAAACTACTGGTAACAACAAGATCCAGAAGAAAAAGTTCCGCAACCAGAAGCTTCCTTCTCCCGAAGAGCAAATTTATTGGCTCTACAACGATGCTTATGTTCCTTTGACTGAGGACAACTGGTTCAGCATCGAGAAGGGCCGCCACAAGCTGTAAATGCGATTGCTTTAGGTCAAATAGAATCGTTTATAAATCAATTAGAAGCATTGCGTCATATTTAGTATCAAACTAGCTCAAAAGTTTGGTGACCTCCTCAGCCACCGCGTTTCCTACATCAGTAGTAGAATTGGATCCGCCCAAGTCGCCGGTGCGGATGCCTTTGCCCAAAACGTTACGGACAGCCTGCTCGACGGCGTCGGCCTGTTTGGTCAAATTCAAGGACAGACGAAGCATCATGGCGGCAGAAAGAATCGTGGCCACTGGATTGACTTTATTCGCCGGCAAGTCAGGAGCAGTTCCATGGCAGGGCTCATAAAGACCGAACGCAGTGTTGGTGTCAGGCAAGCTGGACAGAGAGGCCGAGGGCAGAAGACCCAAAGATCCAGGAATAACCGAGGCTTCATCCGAAATGATGTCACCAAACATATTGGAAGTGATAACGATGCCATTGAGCTGAGTGGGGTTCTTGATGAGAATCATAGCTGCCGAGTCGATGAGCTGGTGCTGGAGGGTCAGCTCGGGGAACTCTTTTTCCATGACTTCGGTCACAGTCTTACGCCATAAACGGCTTGATGCAAGCACATTGGCCTTGTCCAGACTCCACACGGGCAGAGGGGGGTTGGATTGACGGGCCAAAAAGCCAGCCATGCGGGTGATTCGGGCGACCTCGTCAACCGAGTACTTTTCGGTGTCCCAAGCGACGCCAGAGCCATCATCCTCGGCACGCTCGCCAAAGTAAATACCGCCAACAAGCTCACGGACCACCAGAATATCAGTGCCTCGCACAATGTCCTCTTTCAATGGACTCAGCTTGAGCAGGTCCTCAGCAGCAAAGTTGCAGGGACGCAGGTTGGCGTACAGATTGAGTTCTTTCCGGATTTTGAGCAGACCCATCTCGGGACGAACGCTTCCGGTGCCCCATTTAGGACCACCAACAGCGCCGAGAAGAACAGCGTCTGCTCCCTTTGCTGCTTCAAGCGAAGCGTCAGGAAGAGGGTCACCTGTAGCATCGATTGCAGCACCGCCAATGAGGTGTTCTTGGAAGTCAAAGGCAAATTTACCCTTACTAGCAGCTTCAACCGCCTTCAAGACCTTGACTGCTTCGGCAGTGACCTCGGGGCCGACGTGGTCGCCGCCCAAAACAACAATCTTCTTTGTGTCAGTCATGTGTAGTTTGGAGAGTTCAGTCAGCTCCGAAACCGGCGGTTATGTAACCCCCACAAGCGGAGCGATTTGAAGACGTGAAAAAGCCGGCGGGAAAAAGGGACGTGGGAAAGTGCATAGCAAAGTTGATATGTAAATGTAGAGATAATTTAAGCCTTGGCTAAACCAGCGATGGTCAATTCGCGCATCTTGACCAGAGCAGCTTCGACGTCGGTATCGAGCTGACCAGAAGCGTAGTCGTCGCGGACTTGTGGCTCCAAATACTGCTGAACTTCAGCCAACCGCGTATAAGCTTCTTGACAGAAGCGCAACTGGATTTTGACAAGAGCTTCGAACGACGGGTCGAGGTAAGGCACGCGAAAGTCAATGAGCTGAGGAAGCTCAGCTGTGAGTTGGTCGTTCAGATGTGTATAGATCTCTCTGGCCTGATTCTCTTCACGCTCAGCCAGTGGAAGCTTTCCGCTGTCGTCACTTGGCTTATCGATGAGCTTCTTGGTCTTTGCTCTGAGCTTATCATAATCCATGAGCTTGTGGGAGCGCTTCTTGATTGCTTCATTCACGTCGACAAAATAGGACGTAAAACGAGTGATTGGCTCAAGAACACATTCGCGGTAGGGCTCATCAAGCTCCTTTACTGTCTCGGAGTCAAGCTCTCTAACCGCGGTGAGGTACCTCGTGGAAACATCATCGGAGGCGCCAGAGTCGCCATAGAACACATCAATCACTTCGGCGATCTTTACCTGAGCCGAAGTCATCGCACGTAAAGAGTCCAAGTATCCTTTCGCTTCCTTCTGGAGGTTGTTGGTCGCCCGCTCCATTGTACGGAAGCGACGCTCCTGCATTTCGTACTCCCGGTCCACAGTCTGCTCAATTTGACCGGCCTTCATCATCACAGAGGTGCCGGCACGGCTGACTGCCTTCTTGAATCCGTTCCAACTCATTTCAAAGGTAGATCAAACTGGGTTGCTTAGGGGTGGTACAGCTGCTTACTCAAGTGGCGAACTACAAATCGGCGTTTGGGGGGTTGCTTACGCCGATCGCCTAAGAGGAAGGTTGGCGGAAATAGGACCAAGAGCTGTAGTGTAGAACGAGAGGAAAGCTAGACGATTGCCATAGAATGAGCGGCCGATCAGGTGTGCTGTGCTAATCTGTTTGTCAGGGGCATTGTGCACTTTGCTGCATCCACGTTGGCGATCATTTGACCTGCGAGACTAAATTAGCCTTCGTACACCTACGATATGATCCAGCTATTTGGTGAAAAAAAGAACCTGACCTTGATGTGACATGAATTCAAGACCGATATTACGCTGAAACTAACAAAAGAACCATGAATCAGTTACTCACTACATATTACACTTCAGTACGAGCTATATCACTAGCGATTTGCAATTTTTCAAGAGGAGCCGTGACAGCAGCGGCATCTAGATGAGGATGTGGGTCTCGTGGTGATTTGTTGGCGTCTCCTGCCTCGCAAACCACAATTTCACGTCCCCACTCTGAATGAAGTACTTGCCGAGCGGTGAGGCGGCGACCTGCGCGCGGATCCAGCACCGAGTATATCACGTTTCGACATTTTTCTGACTCGAGGTCCTCAATTGGCTCATATCCAGCTTTGTTTTTTCTGTCTTTGAGATATTGACGGTAGAAAGAGTCGTCGGTTCGTGCCTCGTGCCAAAGGTGCCGCCCCGTGCGCATAGCCATGTAGATGACGCCTACAGCCCAGACGTCGACAGCCCGAGGATCGAACTCGTCATCTTGATACTCTTCAGGCGCGATATACGGCCCTGATCCAGCAATGTTCGAGGACAAGTGCACCTCAGACTCCCAGGCCATGCGGAAGCATTCGGCGTTGCCAAAGTCGGTTATTTTAACACAACCACACGAGGTTAATAGAATATTTTCAGGTTTGAGATCACGATGGGCGACGCCCATTTCATGCATGAAAGTAATACCTCTCACCATTTGTTTGAAGAAGCAGTCAGCTTCTTTTCGTTCGAGTTGGCCGGCTACTACGACCAGAGAGTAAAGATCTCCGCCGGCACAGTATTCCATGACACCACAGGATCCATTCTTACCATCGCGAATGAGATCCAGAGTTTCGATAATATTAAGATGATGTAACGATGAAGAGAGACAGAACTCAGCGGCCAGGCGTTTGTGAAAAGCATTGTCACTTTCATTTGCGTTACGACGATACTCCTTGACAGCAAAGAGTAAGCGCTTGTTGCGGTCGACCGGACTGGCTCGATGGGCAACTCTCACAACCCCAAACGAGCCCTTACCAACGACGTTCGATACCCGCCCATAGCGGTCGGCTGATCGAGCTTGCTCACGGGCGTTAAGTAGACTTTCCAGCACAACGCCGGGGTCGCGGTGGTCTTTGTCTTGGTGAAGCTCTTGCAGTAGAGTCGACAGAAGCGTTGGCGAGTCTGTAGAAGAGGCCACCATCTGTACACCAGCAGCAGCTTGGGCGTCCATTTCCGTGCCCTCGTCGTCAGAGTCCGAGGCTTCCTTATGCCTAGAGATAAGATCCTTGAGCATTCGCCCCAGTTTTTCTTGTCTTCGAGTTGTTTTCAGGTGGTGGCGATGCGAGTGAACCACTTTTTCGCCAACCTGTAGGTCTATTAGTTCGAAGCGTGGATGGCGGCCCACTAAAGAGCTGGTCCGTTGTGGGGTACGCTCACGGGAGTCCCGACCACCGCGCTGAGACGGAATTGAAGCTGTGTCGTCAAATTGAGACGACTCAGTCTCTGAATAGTACTGAGAAGGCTCCACCGAAGGCAAATGTACCTCGGGAGCAAAAATCTTGCGAAGCTTCCCCATCGTTGATGTTTGGAGGAAATTAAAACCAGAGTCCTTTTGAACGAGTAGACGGCTTTAGCGTGCTTCTTTCGCGTATTGTTTTTTTATCCTTTTGTGGCCAGCGGGCCTCTGCGTTGCGTTCCTGTCTTGGTCTTAGTCCGGGGTGCTTCTAGTAACTTGCGGATTTTTATGGATGACTGCTCCCAACGCGGCCTCGCTCTAATAAGTCGCCTCTTGCTTACGCACTAGGTCTCTTACAGGTGAAGCCTCCCTCCCCACATGAGAACCCTTACAGGCAACTTTGGAGTGACTGCATTGGATTCTACGGCAGTCTTCGGATAGTTGGGCAGGTGCAGTTGAGAAAAAGTGACATCCGATATTTTTGCCAGAACTATGGGTAGAGTGTATAGCTTCATACATATGCAAGTCATTAGAACGCCACTACACGAATGACCAGCAGCAGTCGGCGTTTAAAGGCAGTGCATTTCACCCCAGCCCAGTCCAAGCCCCATTACTAAGGCGACGGGAGCTTGATGCTTTTTGAGGACCTGATATCACTGACATTTGCCGAACAGCGCACGCACCAATGGCTTCTAGTGGATCCAATTCGTCCGCAACCTCTAGAAGTGAGGTGTCAGGGTCGTCTCGTGCGTCGGGGACGTCCACAGAACCTTCAGCATTTTTTTATTTCCCCACCCACCCGAATCTCCGCCGCGCCAATAGCGCGGTAATACCGCCGCCTGCCGATGCGTTAGTGAATGACACGTTTGAAAAAGTCAAGACAGTTATCCCTGAGATTGATAGACAATCTGTCAAGAGCGCACTGAGAAATGACTTTAGCCAGAATGACCCTGCAAGAGCCAAGTTTCTCCTAGAACAGTATCGCGACGCATTAGCGGGTATGGTTGTTTCAATATCAAAGCAAGCGCAAAGGAAAAAACTACAGGGTGCCTCAAATATGAACGGAATTTCTTGTTATGTGGATAGCCTACTGGTTTCTATGTTTAGCCGGATGGAGAACTTCGAGCCGTTGTTGTATCAACATTTCGACGATATGAAGCGTGCATTGCTATCTACCTGGCTCAGATTGTTTGTGAATCTTATCCGTTTGGGCGAACTTGTAACCAAGGACATTGTACATGGGCTGCTGGCGACTTGTGTAACGACCGGTTGGGGGTTCGATCGGCCCGGCGGCCAAGCCATTAACAACCAGCAGGATGCGGCGGAGTTTTTCGCCTTTCTCACTGATGCGCTGAAAATGCCCAAGCTCACCCTACGGGTCGAAATCGCTCACGCTGGTCGTGAAAATGCCGAAGACGATCACAAGGTCGTCACCGAGCAGTTGCTTTATCTGCCTGTGCCCGGAACAAAAGACGACCCGCCCCTTTTGCTGGAAGAATGCCTTGAAATGTACTTTGCAAATTCAATTAACGTCAATCGCAGAGTTGCTGCTCGAAGTGATTCGGCAGACATGGGCGCCCGTCAGCGATCATATAGCATTGTGTCAACACACACACTCTCTACACTCAACCATCCAACGCCTAGCATGGGGACACCGCGAAGGGGATTGGGATTCTCTGAAAACCCGTTAGATGACAGTGATGCCACACCTTTTACTCCACCAACAGATGGGTTCTCGTCACCCCAACTCGGAACCCATTCCCCGGGCTTTGATAGCCCTCTTCCATCTTATTCCCAATTATTTGGAGATGTACCACAGAGAGAAGATGTCAAGCGTAAAATGTGGACGTCCAACAACGAGATCACATTCCCTGCTTGGATGTTCCTGCAGCTTATGCCGTTTTACACCGATGTCCGGGATTCATCTGCTTTGGAAAACTTGGAAGCTCAACAGGTAGCCCAGCACTTTTCTGAAACGAGACCTGTTCTGGGTCTTTGTTTGAAGCGGTATTTCTGGGGTCCTAATGGAGAACCCCATCGTAATGACAGACACATTATCGTACCGGAGACGATTTTCCTTCCTTCGTTTGTGGCCGACGACTCCGACCGGGATCGAGCATTTGGCAATTTCAAGCTTGAATTGGAATCGGCAATATTCCATCGTGGAAATAGCATCCATTCCGGCCATTACTTGGCTTTGGTTTGTGACATTTGCGACAGTAAAGCTCCCGAGGACTTAAAGCGATCGTTCTCTTGGCGGTCTAGATCCAAATCACGACGACATCGGGCCCGTGAAGATGCACCCAAATTGACAAAACGGAAGCGATGGCTCTTCTTTGACGATCTGGCGCCGGTAGGTGAGAAGGTTATCGAGGTTGACTTCCAGCAAACTATGGCCGAGCTTTGCCCATACATGTTATTTTACAGAATGGTTGCACTAGACCCCGAAGAAATTGAAGAGCAGCCTGCCCCGAAATTACCGGAACGACCGACGCTACATCACCAGCCGTTGGTTCATGCGGTTAGCCATGACTCGAGTCTCGATCCACTTGAAGAAGAGCCGAGTGTGTCGGTTCTCAGGTCACCTAAATCAAGTGGCGACAGCATTGGGGGTCTTCCAAATATTCTGGAAGCAGCCCATATTTCTGATTCATCCCCAGAAATGGTGCCGCTCCACCCCACCATCTCGCCGGATCCTCTCCGACGAAGCTTGGAACTGGATTATGCTGATCGCGAAGATGTTCCTCGGCGCCGTCGTAGATTTTTACGTCGGTCACACAAAGATTATGCGGCCAGCTACCGCGAAGAAAAATGCACAATCATGTGATCATTATTGAATTTTTTTTATGTTAGGGCAGCGTTTGCAACTGTCTAGAAGGCCGATATATGGGCATGATAACTTTATAGAATAAAAAAATAAAATAAGGGTCGGTAAAAAGTTCAGTCGCAGTACGCGTCAAAAAAGTCACCTTTGGACAATGTCTCGAGGAAGGGCTCAACGAAACCTAGACCATCACCGCCAGTCATCATAAAGTCGAAATCAACGTTGGGAGCCAGTTGCATATCTGGGCCCATCTGGTACTCTATGTCTCGCTGTGGAGGCGCGCTTGGGTGGCTTTCGTGCAGAGGAGAGGTTGCAGATCCACCGGATCTGCCATTTGGCACGTGCATGTTGTCCGGATGAGCTATGCCAGAGCCTACAGGAGACTGGAAATGATGGGGGACCTGCTGGTAACCTGCACCAACCATTGGTGGAGATATTTGTGCTCGTCCAACCAGACCTGTAGGGGTGGCGTCTGGAGGTACCGGAGGACTGTGGCTAGCACCCATTGGGACACCAGATTTGATAGGCACAGAGGCAAGTTGAGGGGAATGTAGAGCTTCTGGTGAGATTTTAGAATCATGAGGTGAGAAAGGTGTCATTGCAGATGGGGCAGCAGATGAGTTAGATCCTGGATCAGAATCTGCTACCGCTTGGGCAGCTGCGGCAGTAGAGCCTGGAGTTCCAACACCATCAGAGCCAATTTTTTGTTGATCTTCAGCTGAGCGCGCTTGTGGAGTAGGGGTGGTTGACCTCGAAGCTTCCTGCGACCGGCTAATCTCCTTTGTGAGATGCGCACACAAGTTAACCAGAACGGTACCGTAGAGGCGGCAAACATGGTAGTTATCCGGGCCGGAATTTACAAGAAGCTGCGCAGCTTGACGAGCTAATGTCAGAGTTTCAGTGGCTCGATCTCTAGTTTTCAACGGAGGCATGACGATCAGGGTTTTAATCAAAATCACGATTGCGTGGATGATGTACATTGCCCAGCGCGTGGGCATAAACGCCAGTTGGCCGCGTTGGAAAAATGTTGTAGCCATACCAATCAAATGCTTCGCGGAATCAACCGCGATGTTAATGAATTGAGTGCCTTGTCTGTCCCATGTCAAAGCCTTTGAGTTGGAGGCGGCTAGCCGGGGGAGGGCATTCAGATCAGCGGCTGTGGCCTTATCTGACGCTGCTGAAGGTTCAGCGCTACACTCACGACTCATGATCGGGGTATCTTCGGCTCGGGTTCCTCGACGACTGAGTGCCAGCGAAAAAGTATAAAGTTTGATGTGATACGCACCAAACAGAATTGCCAGTACGTTGACACTGGCGTCGCCGCGGAACAGATCAGCGTATTTTGTCATCCAGTTGTCAAAATGAGGAACAAACATAAAAAGTAGACTGAGGTAGCGTCCAGAAGATAGTAGGTCACGCGTATGCTCGCGAGAGTGGTAGAGCATATCGTTTGCCATGGCCATAACTTGAAGAATTTCAGCTTGGGCTTGCTGCGCAACGGTATAATTTAATTTCGGGTTAAGAGGTTCCCGAATTATATTGGCAAGCATACACGGCCGGCCCATTCTGCTCGAGATCACGACTTCTGAAAGTAACAAGCCAACGTTAACACTGGTTAGAGATGCGTCCAGGCCAGCATCCTGGGCAAGACGAACGGCATTTCCAATAATCAGGAGAAGAGTTCGATCCGAGTTACGCAAAGTTGTTTTACGAACCCACTCCTCCGATGGGGTTCCGCGGAAAGCAAGGTACCGGTTGACTTCTTCGGAACGAAGCTCGAAGGCAACAGGACCCCATTCACTCAACAACAAGTTAGTTAAAACAGTTTCAACAGACTGCGAGAGTTGGGAGCTCCAAATATGTTGGGCAAGCGACCTCCGAACCCATATCCATAACCGTAGATGAATTTCGAAACTGCGATCCCGCAAGGAGGCGTCGGTGCCATAGGCGACGTAATAACGGGAAGCAATCATGCAAACTGTTCCAAACAATAAGGGAAGTTTCGTCAACGCATCCACAGTTCTATACTCTAATGGGATGCCGGGATAGACGGGATTGATCTTTTCCAGAAAGAAGTCGCCAAAGAGGCGAGCATCGGCCGGAGTTAAAATATGCTCGATTGCAATAAACCCGAGCCCAGAAATCGTTGTAGCATCCTTGTGGGTACTTCTGGAGGTGCTATCATATGAAGGCGTCACGTCCGGCAAAGCGTCGGATCGCTGACTCTCGATTTTGGGGAAGGACCTAGCAACATGGCTAAGAATGGATAGGGCATCGGTTGTGTTGTAAAGTTCTCGGGTTTGCCAGCCCTCGGACTTGATGGCAGCCGCCTGCGCAAGTTGTTCGCGCGCCTCGTGTTCCCTTCGGCGACGTTCTCGGCCCGAAATCACATTTTGGATTCCGCCGCGTTTAGTTGACGTCGGAACAACGCACTCGCGGGCTTCTCGCCGACATCTTTGACACCCATGGCTAACCGGCTCTCCCTCTGCAAACACACAGCGCACCTTGCGCTTTCGGCAGCTCAAACAAGCTTTGTAGGCCCGTTTGAACGACGAGTCTTTCCCCGTCGACATTAGCTAATACAGTTCGCGAGAGTGCATTTTGAGATGCAAGTTCAAAGAAGCATAGATGTATCTGGGCAAGGGTGATACAGGCTGGACACCAACCACAGGCAGCGCATTAGCGTTTCCGGCATCGCCTCCCAAAAAAAAGGACGCAAGCTGCTGGGCCTTGCATTACCAGGCGTCTGGTTAGCTATTCCGGAGCAACTGCTAATGCACCTTGCGCTAAATATAAAGCTCAGCTTCTTATTATTCACCCGCCTTGACTCTTCTGGGCGATGCGGCATCATCTCGTTGACTTGGGCATCTCTGCAGGGTTGGGCCGGCTTACGAGAACTCTGGGGCCCCGCAAAGTGGCGGGCGGGCTTGACGAGGGAGAGCAATACGCGAACAGAATGGAGTGGGAATGGCAATGAATATAGAGCAACGCATTGCCCGTTTATTTTAGCTTGACGAATTTTCTATTTTGGGCTGGTTACGTACAAGTGGTTATTGCCATGTAGTTAGATACCTCATAATCATTACTTAGAATCAACCTGGTTTAGTGTTGACTCCACTCAATACTCTTAAGATCAATACCGTCCTGGTACATATCCCACAGAGGAGAAAGCTCACGGAGCTTCTCCACCTTGCCTTTAACTGTATCAATGACAAAGTCAATCTCATCCTCGGTGGTGAAGCGGCCGATACCGAAGCGAATCGAGGAGTGGGCCAGAGCGTCATCGGCGCCGAGTGCATGCAGCACATAGGAGGGCTCCAGCGAGGCGGAGGTGCAAGCAGAACCAGAGGATAAGGCAATGTCTTTGAGGGCCATTAGTAGTGATTCACCTTCGATGTATGCGAATGAGATGTTGACGCAGCCTGGGTAATGGCGGGAAGTGTCGCCATTTAAGACTGTTTCGGGAATTGACAAGAGAGAGTCCTTGAGTTTCTTAGAGAGACGGGAAACATACGCATGATCGTAGTCCATTTCCTCGTGAGCGATCCGGGCAGCCTCGCCCATGCCGCAGACCAGAGGAGCCGCCAAAGTGCCGGAACGAAGACCACGCTCCTGGCCACCACCGGTGATGATTGGCTCCATACGAACGCGAGGCCGGCGGCGAACAAAGCAGGCACCAACACCCATGGGGCCGTAAATCTTGTGGCCCGAAATCGACATAAGATCAATGTTGGACTTGTTTACGTCAATAGGGATTTTGCCAAAGGCCTGGGCGGCATCGGTGTGGAAAAACACCTTGTGCTTCCGGCAGATTTTGCCAATCTCGTCGATGGGCTGAATAACACCGATCTCGTTGTTGACATACATGACAGAAACCAGCGCAGTGTCGGGGCGGATTGCAGCCTCCAATTGAGCGGTGTCAACCAGACCATTGGACTGAACGGGCAAGTATGTGATTTCAAAGCCTTCGTTTTCTAGGTTACGGCACGTGTCGAGGACGCACTTGTGCTCAGTCTGGGTGGTGATGATATGCTTCTTTGTCTTCTTGTAGAAACGGGCCACGCCCTTGACGGCCATGTTGTTGGTCTCTGTAGCTCCAGAGGTGAAAACAATTTCCTTAGGATCGGCACCGATCAACTTGGCTACGTGCCCACGGGCTTCCTCAACCGCAGTCTCGGTCTCCCACCCATACTGATGTGTCTTGGAGTGAGGGTTACCGTACTGGCCGGTATAAAACTGAAGCATATAGTCCAGAACTCTTGGATCCGTGGGCGTGGTGGCCTGCGTGTCGAGATAAATGGGGCGACCATTTGCCCCGCCTGTGGCCGCCTGGGGAATGTCGAAACTGATGGGATCTTGTTGGCGATGCTTGGTGGCCAACGATGCAAGCTGCTTGGCCACTTGGGCAGACTTGGCATGCTCTCGCACAACTGTCGAATACAGCCGGGTTAACGATCCTCGTAGCTGTGATTTCATATTGTTGCAAACCGAAAATATACAAGATTGCTGTGGAGCTACCCTCGAATTTCGATCGATTGTTCAAACAGAAGGGATACTGCGGCGTGCTTACAAACCCGACTTGAAAAAAAGAAGCGTGCCCCGCGGACGGTTCCGAATCGGCCAAACCCAACCCTGAAACTTTTTCCCAATCCACCACTCCCACCATTAGGGCGATAGAGCAGAAAGGATGGTTAACGATGAGGTCTTGAGATCGCTGGCTGCAGGCGGTGTGGCGGGCACGTGTACCGACCTGGTCTTCTTTCCTATCGATACGGTCAAGACGAGGCTGCAAGCCAAGGGAGGATTTTTCACCAACGGAGGCTGGCATGGTATCTACCACGGCGTAGGGTCAACAATTGTCGCTTCCGCCCCGGGTGCGGCTCTGTTTTTTATGTGCTACGACTATGGTAAACGTACTCTTCCCGAGTACTCTTACTTTAAGGATAGTCCTGCAATGATCCATATGACGTCGGCTTCGATCGGTGAGATTGCCGCTTGCAGCGTTCGAGTGCCCTCTGAGGTGGTCAAACAGCGCGTTCAGACGGGGCAGCATGTTTCGTCGTGGATCTCCTTCACTAATATTCTGAAAAACCAGTCGGGCGAGGGCGTGTTCAGAGGGCTTTACCGCGGGTACTTTACGGCTATTATGCGAGAGATTCCTTTCACCATGGTCCAATTTCCACTGTACGAGAAAATGAAGTCGGTGTGGGCAAATGCTCGTGGGGTGAAAAAGGTTGACCCTTTGAGCGGTGCTCTCTGTGGGTCCGTCGCTGGTGGTATCGCGGCAGCCGCTACGACTCCATTGGACGTACTCAAAACCCGGCTTATACTTAATAGACACGGCGAAACTTTTGGTGAAACATTGAGGGATATTTACAAAGATGGTTCAGCCACATTCTTCCGCGGTATTGTGCCCAGAACCTTGTGGATCAGTGCTGGAGGCGCGGTGTTCCTTGGCATGTATGAAGTTGCAAGCTCGCTTTTGTACAGAGACAACTGACGAATTGATGATTAAATTTCTTTTATATACAAATTTCTTAGCCTATAATTTACGTGGAAGAATAAAGACGTGTCCGTCTTTCTTGACCCGTCGAGCGTATTTTAGGACCCAGTTTTCGAGTTTGCTATTAATATTCATGAGATCGCGAATGAATGGGCCCATTTCATCAAGATCCCATTCGTTTTTGAGTTGGAAAAGCTGTTGGAAACGTACTCTGGGGTCTTTACTGAGCTTGTCAACACTCAAAGATCTGATCACCCCTTTTCTCGGTTCGAAAAAGTGACCCTCGAGCTTTGTTATATCCAATTGCAGATGAACTGGCGTTTTATGTTGCCATTGTTTCATAAAGTCGTAAGCAGTAACCTCCCCTGCTAGATTTCCAAGAAGATAGCGGCCTATCCAAACGGCAGCTTTATTTGTATCAATCTGGCCCATTTCGTCATCGTAAAATAGTTTGTAAACTGCTTCAACAGCTTCCTTGCATTCTTGGGTACCGCTGACTTCTACAACTTCTTCGAAACGTGCCGTGAGACCCAGACCTTCGCCAATGATGGTCGAAATAAGCTCGTTTACGATAAAGTAGATCGTCTCATCTTCCAGTTTGCAGACTTTGCCGCAGTATTCAAAGACAGCGTTTTCTTCACAAATAGATCTGAACTCCGCTGCCGAGCACATTGAGCGGTTTTGTAGCTCCTCCATAGTCTCCGATGGGCCAAAAGTATTTTGTCGACGGTAAACAGCGATAGACGGCAAGTCAACACTTCCACTCGACAAAATAGGCTCTAATAGATTGGAGGAAGTTCCGAACGCAGTTATATCGTCGCCATCCTGCGTGCTTAAAAGGAGCGTGTTTGTCTGGTTCAAACGTCGCACCGAAAATGTCTGGGTTTCAGTGCATGCAGCAACCGACTCACGGCTTTTATCTGACCGCAAATAAAGACATCCGGATCGTAAAGCCTCTTCAAGCTCTGGCGTCAACTCCAGCAGTCCATAAACCACACCCTCGTTGATTTTGGCGCTCAAGCGCATTACGGAAGGGAGAAAAAGGCGAGATGGCACGACCAAACCCCGCAGTGATATTTCATCCTGCAGGAAGGTCGACTTGTATTGATTATTTTGTACTTAAGCAACCATAATTTACTTGACTGGCCGAAAAAAACCATTCTATTGCCGTAGCTGCAGTCTTATGACACGCTTACGACGCGTTAATTAACAACCTGCATGAGCTTAAGTCAGACCTCCTGTCTCACGTTTGATTAAAGAAAAAGGTCTGAGTTCCGGTAACCAAGAACCGACAATACGTGTTCGATGTCTATTATACAAGACTCTAATTCACCTTATGCTACGGCATTCAATTTACAGGCAGCAGGAGAAGCCGCGTACATGACCGCCGAGGACACTGTACTGGGTAAGGTCCTGGCTGTAGTTTATCGCGCCGACGTTTCTTCAAAAGCGCTTTCAGTGGTGCTAATTGGAAACCATGGAACTTCTGGATACGTCGACATCACACTAGGTTCCACTTCTCGTTACTACGGAGCTTGTGCCTCCTTGGCTTTTGCTCACCAGAAGTCTCAGGTCAGGAAAGCCCTTGCTATTGCTGTTTTGAGGACTTATTCTACCATGGATAGGCCTCTGAGAAGAGCACTATTTCGCAGGGCTGCCAGTGAGCTCAAAATTAAAGGAGAGCTGCCGCTCAAGTACTACGATCAAACGGCGGCTGGGGCACTGGGATCAAAATTTCGATTGGTATACGGCAAGTTTCCATTGGAAATTGGCCGCCGTGTCATTGAATCGGGTATGATTTTGCCAAAATTCATTAGATCTAGCGTCCTGGACATTGTTTATGAAGATACCGATCTTACAATCGACCAGAATAATGATCTCGTGTATATGCTCGGAGACCAACTCGAACAGCTTTTCGACCCTCTCTCTGAATACTCTCCTGAACCCACGGAAAGGATTTATGTCCCACCAGCAGACTCTATCGCTACATTGGAAGACGATCCCAAAGAAGTTCAGGACATATGTGAAGAGTTGTACATGCTACAGTCGTCGGTACGGGCTAGCCTTATAGATTTCTTGCAAAACTTTTTGATTCCTTTGCGTGTTCGTGTTTTGAATCACGAAATACCCGGTATGACTATTGGAAAACTTAATACGGTATTCCCACCAACTATTGATGAGATGTTCCGAATTAACAACATTTTCTACGAAGCTTTGCAGCAAGCACTGCCATTCGGAAGTTTCGAGGTTCTTAAGGCCTGCGGTACCACTATCCCCTACTTCTACCGCGTTTGCATTCGACATGAAGCTGCAACCAAAAATTTTGCGCGAAGCTTGGCAACCACAGATTCAGAGCTGAAACATGAGATTGACAAGTACTCGCCTCAGAAGATTGAAGCTGTAATGCAAAACAGTCTTCATCTTGTCAGACTGAAACTCGTTCTTGATCGTTTTATGGAGACCAAGAAATGGTCACCTTCTGAAAAGGCTTTGGCCGATGAATTTTACCACGTTTCAACAGGCACTATTGACCAGTTCGGAAAAGAAACACAGACAGGAGCTCCTGGTAAGCGAGTGTTCACACCTAGTGGTAAAATGCTTGTGGAAATTGCTTCCGGATGGCCAGCGGAGCTGGAGTATGGCTGGATTAATAGAAGGGTCGTCACTATTTTTGATGCTGTCGATATCATTGAGCCAAGCTCTGCGCGACGCCAACTTCATAACATTGTCATTATGTTTACAGATGCCTTGGTGATCTTGGAACCCGCGGAGCCAATTCCAATGACGTCTTTAAGTGGCCTACACCTTCCGTCTATTGGTGATGTCCTTATGCACGCTATGTTGAATGAGGCACCACTAGATGGTAATCTACCACCCTTGAAGGTCATTGGGTGGGCACCTATTCTGGACGTTTCTTTCCTTAGTTTTGGACCAAAATCACTAGTAATCTCGACACAGCCTGAGCCTTTTGCCTGCAAGTTTGATGAAGATGGTGCAAAACATTACACCAAGATATATCGTCTCATTCGCCCTGATCACACGGCCGACAAGTTTGTTGAGCTCTTAGCAAAGGCCAAGGTTACAACAAAGACGCAACCTTTCCATCTGTTCAAGATCTCGAGCTTGCCGACTCAGGGCGAAGTGGGTAAAAATGTTCCCACCGATTTATCTATTTATTCCACAGTCCATGAACTTCAAGGCTACCATGCTGAAGTTAATCGGTCACCAATTGCTGTTTTTCTCAATACGCAGTTTGGTACGTCGGACCTAGCAACGAACGACCTTTGTGGTGCTGTTTGTATAAATTTCAAGTCTGATATGGCTCAAATCGAAATAAAAGTTGTGTCATTAATGGGATACACGTCGTTCAAGGAGGTGAGTAAAGAGCAGTTCAAGGAGTATGTTGTTAGCGAGATCACCTATCTTGCAACGCTAGTTTTGTCTTCGCAGAACCCAGCTGCAATCCAGGGTATCATTTCTACTAACAGAGATGTCACCGCTAATATGATTAGATGGGCCAGCCAACCGCCAGACAAAGTGCAATGGCATCACCGTCGCAGCATGTTCGGTAGTCGTCCTAATCTCAACAATGTTCTTCAACCTGTTTCCAATGGTACCAATGCGCTCCCAACACTAAAGGAGAATACGCGCAATACCTGGACGGCCGTTGATTCGCCCAAGGTTGATCAAACTCGGAGCAACAAACCTCGTGCATCGTTCATGCCCGCCAAAAGCTCTGTTCCTGCGAATATTCCTAGAACGCCCACAGCTCCGGATATTTCGGCAACCACCAGCGTTTCCTCGACAAACGTACAGAATACCAAGAAACTGACTTCAGTCATATCAGGCAAGGCCCAACCTATAATTATTCCAGAGCTGCCGTTACCGAAAACGGTGCAAACGAACGACAACAGCCCGAATTCATTCCATACTGCTGGAGGCTCACCTGGATTCGGCTCAGCTAAGGCACATGGACAGCCCGACACCCGTGGAACTGAAGCTCCCGCTGGGAATAGCGCTCCTGTTCTGAGAAAGAAAGCTAACTTCGAAGGGACTATTCCTAAGGATCGTTCAACAAGGGACCTCGCCCAAAAACCAAGCTTGCCCAGCATAGCGCCATCGCAGGACAGTATTGGCTATAAGTTCCCGCGGACTAATACAGATAATGGAAGCTCGTGGGATGATTTCAGTACGGGCCTTGGCAGCACCGAGGTTAGCAGCACTGAAGAGGCCGAGCAAAGAGATGTTGATGCTTGGTTTGAAGGTCTTGAACAACGAGACGCTGATAGCCTCAGCACTTCGGACATTGGTGATACAAGTTCCATGTATGAAGGTACCAAGCCAACTCTTGATAGGGAGGATTCTGCAAGATCAATTCGACTAAGCGCATTCCTTGACCGTTCCAGCTCTGTGCTCTACAATCGTTATTCCGGTGCTGCCTTTCCAGCTTTGCTTGACGATGATGACGATAATGCGAGTCACCTTAGAAATATATCGTTGGATAGTGTCGGAAGCACACAGAGTGCAATCTCTGCACGCACAAACGGAACATCTGACACTGAGCAAGACGACTTTTCGTACTTGGCTGATTTGGTTCAGGATGAAGAAGTGATGTCCAACTCTTCTTCTGCTGGGAGACTCTATCCCGATCTGCGCGAGCTCTCTTTAGTGAGATTGGGAAGCTATGTTTTGAAAAATGATAAAAGTCTTGAAGCTATTTCCCAACAAAAACAGGAGCAAGGGTCTAGCTGGTCTCTTCCAGGATTATCCGAGGAGCCAGACTTCTATGGCTCTGATGAGCCTACTCCTACACTCGGTAGCACCAGACGTGTCAATGACGACGAAGTGGACGTTGAGGTGATGCTAGGCTCAGTAAATCAGTGGTTAGAGGACGAAAATGCAAAAGAAGGGGCTACCCCTGTATTACCGGGGGGCGAAACTCCAGTTCTGACACTCGATCGCCCTCCCCGTCTAATGATGCCTGAAAACTCGAGTCATACAATCAACTCGTTCAGGCGTATGGTCATGTCCTCAAGTTTGAATACCCTTCAGCTTGCGTCATTGACAATTCAAATTGACCAGTTTGCTAGTAACGCACCCGCTGAATACAAAAAGGAGCTTCAGCGTATTAAGGAAGCTTTGACGGATATGTACAACCAAACTCAGCATTATTCTGAGCACTACACCCCTGCCAAAGCGGCTGAGCTCCGGTTTTTGGCGCCTCGAGAGGACCGGCTTCGTCGACATCTTATCCTATGCATTCATAGTTTGCTGTCTATGGGCTATCCTCAGCTTGTATCTGGTGTTCTTGAAATGGAATGGATCCGTCGCTCGAAATTACACGAGGGACTTGGGGAGGATATGCCATTGAGCTTGTGGCATACCTAGTCCTGTTTTGTAGAAATTAAGTTATAGAATGTGACTCTGCAGATAGTCTTAAGTGGATTTTAACTGGTTACTTTAAGCGTCTTTCTTGCGTTCTTTGCCGCATTGCCTCTTGTTCTTCCTCCTTACGCCTAGCAGCTCTTTGACGCCGGTCACGCCTCAAATTGCTCTGCATACGAGCATAGGTACCCCGACGAACTATTTTCTCCAAGAGTGCACGATCATACCCCCAGCTTCGGAACTCCGCCTCAAGGGCGTCTAGTATTTTATTTCGTGTATCTTCGTTTGTGTCCCTTATCCAAGTCTGGGCACCTACGTCAAAACCGTTTGCTTTCACCACTTGCATTATACGAATTTCCCGCTCTGCGCCTTCACTATGATTGTTTTGCATGCCCATCTCTCTGTACATTTCACTCAGTGGCATTTTTGCTACGGACAACGAGCGCCCAGAAAAGCGATGTCCATTCGACGAGGAGTGCTTATGGCGTCGAATATCTGCAGATGGTGGAGGCGTTACTTGTCTCGAGTTACACTCAAATGGCTGTGAGCGATACAATAAGGCAGAATTTGGCTCCGTAGAGGCAGCGGATGAAGGCAAAGAATGTAAAGGTCCAGACATGACAAGAGACAGGTTCAGGGAATGGGGCCTTCGTCGGGTTTGGCTTGAGGCCTCAGATGGTACCTGCATAAGATCTTCCTCCTCAAACCTTGAGCCCTCGATTGCATCGTGACTCAAGCCGCTGAAGGTTTGTGTATGGAACGTAAAACTTGCTTCTGGATCGCTTGACGACGACTTTCGCGAGTGGGGGGGGCTTGAGAGGCTAATTTTGCTGGACCAGTCTTCACTCCCCGAACGAGCATACACAGCTGGAGCAGTGGGTGAAACACTAGCGTTGGAGTTAGTTTCATCGTGCAACGCATGGATCTTATCGGGGGCATGAACATAAATTGAATCTGGATCAGTCCAGATGGAACTGCCTGCATCTTCCTTCTGATCAGTGAATATGACATCGTCGAGAATATCAGGAAACTCGTTGGCCGAATATATAGGACCTGCTGTGGTCGCGGACGGAAACCCAAGATCTGTGGATTCGAGCTCAGCTAGTGCGCAGGTATTCACGAAGCTGGAGCTCGCCATGTCGCTACTCTGGTCTTGTTTCAAGAACCCAGAATCAGTTAGCCACACACTATCGAAGTCCTGGGCATCCGATACGTCGGGCGAGTTCATCTTCTGACGTAGTCACTAGGCCGATCAATGTGAGACTGTGGGTGGAAGATCTCAGAACTGATCGTGTATTCCTGCTTTTGTGATTTATTCTATAGAAAGGTTTCTGCACGCCTGTGGACGGCAGCATTACGTCTTGCCAGTTCTCGTAACCTTCCTTAGGGAACGCAGGCTGCACCGCGCAATCTGCAGATTCATCGTGTAACATTTCCCAAATAGGTAACTTAATGGATCGAAACTAAACTTCTGGGGAATGAACTTAGATTCTCTGCAGTATGATCGAAGATTAATCGTACTCAATTCTGAAAAAGGGGTGGTATTACCGGGCACGACAAACATTCCCCAGTAGTCAATGTATGTTTCGAATTCACAGGAGTGTGAAAAAATACCTATTCATAACTAAAAAAGCAGACATAGCTCAGCTTACTTCATTTCCTTGGGCTTTTCATTTAAGATCACGCGCTAAAAGCCGTGCTTGGCAGCTACATGCTCGTAGAGCTCGACCAGCTTTTGCGGCCCATTCAAGAAACCAAAACGCCTGTAATCATGGAGACGTGCAAGTAGTTGCTCATCGCTTAGCTCTCGCTTTTGCAAAGCTTCAGCCATAGGCTCAAAAACGGTTCTGGTGTAAGCATCGGACACAATGAATTTTCCATCCTTGTTCAGGAACTTGCTATCCACCTTGCGCTTAGAGGGATCTCTTTCTCTAAGACCATCAAAACCTTCTCCAGCATCAAGGTACACACCCATGTTCCGTTCCAGATCACCAGCTTTGTGCGCTTTGAGCACATCACCGTGTTTTGCAATAAGATACTCCCGGTACGTATTATGCCAGTCATCAGCAGGTAGACGGCGGATAGCAGTCCAACCCAAACTAAGGAGATCATCTTTGGTGAGGTTTGTAACCTTGTGGCGAGTTTTGAAGATATTCAGACTCTTGGGGTTGAAGACACCGACCCGGAAAAACAGATAAATCACAATTATCTTGAAGCAATGCATGGCGAAAAAGCCCCAGCGCCAAATGTTCGTATCAAATGGATCAGTTGTACCTTCTCTATCCCGAAGAATAGGGAACATACGCTGAACCGTGTTCACAAACAGCATAGAAGGCGCGATTCCCGGAGTAGGCGTAATATGCTGGGGCAAATCGAGATACAACCAGCCCAATAGAATGGTAACAAAGCGGATATATCTAGAAGTGTGAAATTGCCAGACTGGAACCACCAGTTGGCCCTCGTGTACGACATCCTTGAGGTCTGCCTCCAGGTCCAGATTCACTAAATTTTTTTCCTCATCGGCATATTCAGAGAAAAGCATTGTACCAACGCTGGTCAAGTAACCGGGATGCATGGAAGCAGCGAAGCCAGCAGGCACCGTGTCGTAGAAGTAACTCGGGCACAGGTTGATGGGCAACTGGGTGAAAATGTTCAGCAGGTCCTTGACCTTGGCATCTCGCTTGATGGCCAAGCAGTAGTCCTTCTCGGAGTCTGCGTTCATCCGCATATATATGTCCATCGTGGGTTCTCCATCTCTGGTCAACATTATGAACGTAAGTTTAATAAGCAGTTTTTCCGACTTGCATATGCACAAAAGATGAGGTGAAGAAGGACAGTTAGAAAGAGGGTTTACATATTTCACAACTACACGAATAAATATGGAGAAAGGCATTACTCAATCTGCTTGACAGAGCCAGCTTCGGGTGTAGCATTAGCAGCACCGGGCGGGCCAGCCTCAAGGGGTGCTTGACGGGGAATGATCTCTACATAAGTTGCAGGGACGTAGCCGGAGCGGCCGTCACGAGTGCGGACTCGCCACCACTGGCTGGGGTTTCCACTGGGATCTGTTGCCGACAGTACTGCGACCAAATCGCCTTTTTTGAGCTCAAGCTCGATCTGGGGGTTCTCGGGGACGAAATCGTAGAGGGCCCTGCAGAAGTCCAGCTTGGAAGGATCGATAGGTCCGTCTCCGTTCATGCCTATTTCTGCCTGCTGCTGAGATGCCATTGATCGGATAAGTTTACCTAGCAGGTAGGGCAGGCCGACTACGGCAGCCAAGAACATGAGCAGGGGTTTGAAAGATGGCCTAGATGCGCCTCCCGAAGCACCACCAGCAGCTTGGAACTTTGCAAAATTCGCCGGGGTGAGTTGATTGGGCGGCTGCTTGCCCGTGATTTTGGCGATTAACGCCTTTGACCATCGGAGGAGTGCGAAAATGCCGAGGATAGATCCTAGGCTCTGCTTGAGATGACCAAATTGTTCCGCAACGCTCATCATTGCATAAAAGGACGTATGAGTAGCCATGTAAGTAGACTCCAACATCTGAGCAAAGCCACCGAACGCTCCAACGATAGATTCAATCAGCTGGAAAGTGGCCGCGGTAGATGTTTCCAGAGGGTTGTTAGGATTACCCATTCCACCCATTCCCATACGGTTATAGCCTCCGTAGCCACCATAGCCGCCATAGCTTCCGTAGCCGCCATAGCCACTCATGCCGCCATAGCCACCCATGCCGCCATAGCTTCCATAGCCACCCATTCCAGAGCCCATGCCATATCCTGATCCGTAAGAACCATAGCCTGAATTCATTCCTGAATAACCACCGTATCCTCCTGGAGTATAAGATGTCGTGGGTGCCACTGAATTGAGGGTCGTAGGTCTTCCTGGCACCGGGGGAACACCTGAAGCTGCTGCAGCGGATGTGGCGTCGCTGATACCAGTTTGTGGGACTGAAGAGCTCGGCCCAGATATAGGAACTGAGCTACTTGTTGTTGTTTCCGCGCCTGAAGTGCTTGCCCCAGTTTCCCAAGGTTTAGGTCGCGTAGTAGACATCCCTAAAAGTGGGGAAAGTTAGCTAGTATTAGTCAATCTGGAAGCGAGGTTTTAGCATGTCTTTCCCCTGTACCCCTAACACCCCAATACTCTTGTGGTCAGCCATTAGGTAAGAGGACAATGCATTTCAGTTGTTACTCGCATAGAGGGATCCAAACTACTGGGCCGTGAAAAGAAGACCATGATATGAAAATGAGGATAGACAACTTGGGCCGGATTTAGTCGTTTACAACGGGAATCTATTTTTTGCTCGAAATGTTTTGTTACTATAGTAGTTTTTGACACTTTAGCTCGTTGACGAATTTGCCAATAAGGACCTTTGCCATTTACGGTCCAAGGTACGGGTTTCTTTGCCAATTTAGTCGCTGTCCCGGTCAAACTGATCGATTGAAAAGCTCAAAAAACAAAACCTGAGTTATTTCATGAATCCCTTACCCATTTATAGTGGTTGAAAGAACGCCTTCTTCAATTTAAGGTCAAATGGACACAGCCAGTGAAGTGGTACAGGGGAGTTTTAAGCTAGGTAGAAATGTTACAGGGATAAATATTACAAGAGATAAGCAGCAACGGCAGCAACGGCAGCGGCAACAGGGATGCTCTGGGAGACAGCAGCGTTGTGAGTAGGGACGGGAGCCTTGGTGCCGGTAGAAGTGCTGTTGGAGGTGCCGTTGGAAACCGTGGTACTGCTGGGAACAGAAGTGCTGTTAGAAGAAGTGCTGTTAGAAGAGGTGCTGTTAGAAGAAGTGGAGTTGCTAACGGTAGCGTTGTTAGCGAGCTCACCAACCAAAACAGCGTTGGGGGTGTGGATGCTCTGAACAGTGATAGTAGAAAGAGTCTTGGTGATGAACTCAGTGCTAACGTCCTCAGAGGCAGCGGCGACAGCCAGAACGGCAAAGGAAAGAGTGGAAGCGTACATTGTTAATGGAAAGAGGGTTGTTTGAAAGAATGTGACTGGGCTTGTAATAGAAGACGAAGCAAGTCCACAAGTTGATTAGGTACTTATACCTATGCTTGACGGCTTTTTCTCAGACCTGCATTGCATGTGCAGGTCGTTCTCAAACCCGATCACGGATTTACTCCACTAAGTGATTTTAAAGGGATACTTTGTCGTGCGTGTTCCATCTTGACTTAATAAAAGTTTACGGTGGTGCTCTGATCTTTGAGGGATCACCAAATTTCCCTGATATGGTCGAGTCCGTGCTCTGGTTTATGTGGGACGTATGTATGCAAGTTAATTGGTTGCATCGATTAGGTAAACACCTATCGAATACATTTCAAGCTGATTCACTAGAAATTTTGTAAAGTGTCTGAGATTTACGTCTTGAGGCCTCCGACTAGGTATCGTGAGATTCACTGATACCTTCAATGGTGCCGCTTTCGCGCATGTTCGCAGAGCCGCGACGCAACGTGGGCTCAACCGTTGCTTGTGTCAGCTTTTTCACAGTTTTTCAGATTAGTCAAAAAGGGCAAGGGTTTTATCGACCGAAAAGGATAGAGTTTTTCAATGCGATACCATTAGATAATAGGGAGAGCGTCGATGGGGCAAGGCAATAGCGGTGCTCATGTCAAATTTCAATGATAGGCGTACTACTTTGGTTTCTTGTACGTCCCTCATATCTGGATGAAACACATGGAAACAATATATACGGCTCGCCTACCAATTAGTTACTAAACGATGACTAGTCTGCTACACGTTACTAATAAGGTTAGGGAGTAGGTTTGAAGAGATACAGTTTAGACCAAAGATAAGGTTTAAATAGGCAAATAAAACAAGCTAGGCGTTGAAATACAGCAGTAAAATGTTCCGATCGAGTAGCGGTGGAACGGGATCACTCTGAGCTTTGTGTCTCACTGTGGATAAATGCCCTCAGCATATCGCTCAATCATCTAAGCCAACCTAGTCTAGCAGCATCGTGCCCGATCTGATATGTACAATAAATTTTACAGGTCTGGTTGGAAAAGAGCAGCTTTAGAAAACTTGAAAAACTCTCGACAGCTCATGCAGAAGATTTGTTAGATGTATGTGACGCACTTGCTTGCACAACTAAATAGGGACTCATGATACTCTACTCTGCGATTCCAGTATAGTATTGTCTGCTCTAGTATATTGTTACCCTGTTGGGATTCTAGCTGCTCGAGCTCGTGTGTCACTATCTGTTGCCTTGCAGAACAGCACCTACACTATCAAACATGCGACAACCCCCACAAAGCTCAATAGACTCCAAAAAATCCATTTATTTTGTTCCATAAGATGAAATAATTTTAGTTCCCTCATCACCGCCCTTCTGGCCACTAACCTCAACAAACAGTACCTGGTGCATGATCACATGTGAGTACCATCTCACACCAGCCCTCTGACTCGGTGATCCGCTCCTCACATCTGATAGAGCTCGGTTCTTAATTCTATCTGCTTTATTTAAGCTTATTGAACGTTAAAGTTTCATACCTGAGTTTATTGTCTAAACTATTAGGCGTGGGCACTGGATGGCAATGAGCTACCAACCCTTCCTGAGGATGTTACAATTATCGTCCTGCTCAGACTTTACTTGGTTGAAACACATAGTTCTATGAAATAGCCAACGTTCCGATCTCTGGTCGTGGAGATATCTAACCCCCGCATTATATCAGTGCCTGTTTTCGATGATTCAGCAAAGATGGCATCCTCTCTCGACTATATGAAAAGTTTGGGCACAGGCCTGATTATTCTGGCCACAGGGTTCGTTTTGGGATCTATTTACGCGAATTGGGCTTATGACTATTATATGCTCTGGAAGAGCCCCGTCTCTCCTGAAATGGTCTCACTCACCGCCCAACACTATCGTATGCGTGCTGGCCAGCCAGCATTCTTGCACCATGTCCTCCACGGTGTCTTGGCCATTGGTTTCACTGGCATTTTCATCAAAATTTACAAACCCACTGAGGCTAATACACTCTTCGATGGTGGATCTCTTGTTTTGTTTGTAATTGCCATTGTCTTTTATCTCTCAAACCTTCGCGTTGCTGCCCAATCTGTCTTGACCGGTGATTGGTACGATATCGACGAGACAACAGGAATCCAGCTGATGTCTGCTAGTCAGGTCCTTATCGTCTTGGTGTTTATGGGTGTTCTTGCTCTGCAACTTGGACAGTGGTGGGCGGCAAAAGACACTGCCTCCCAGATTGCTAAAGCTAAACGCGAACAGACTCAAGCTCAAAGTGCTGCCACTTCGGAAGCAGACACTGAGCCTAGCGAGGCCGAGCCGGTAAAAGTGACTGGATCCTCCAAGTCGAAGGCAAATAAGCGCAAGTAACTTGGGCTGACCCCCGGCGATACTTGTCGATAGTAAAGTGAAATAAATACGTTAAGATATATAAACAACTAAAGCACTTGACTGCTTATTTGCATTTTTACGTGACGACTTCTTCTGCTTGGATAGTTGTTTCGCGTTTGGTATCATCCAGAGTGACTTGGTTTAAAGAAGCAGCAAGCGTGTGCGATTTGTCCTCCGGCTTTGATCCATTGGCAGAATTGGGCGTGAGGCTGGGGCTTTGCCGTTTGGGACTCGCATCTTTTCTCCATGCTTCGGGATCATTCATGTCGGCGTCGGATCTTCCAAATGCTGCAGCCCACCAACGTGATTTTGCAGGGGGTAGCTTTACTTCTTCGGTGGCAGCGTAACTTAGATTTAAAAATTGTTGTTTGCGGGCCATGAAATAGTCCCAGACACTTCGAGTCTTTTCTCGCACTCTGTACTCTTCTCTTTCCCGTTCGTTGTTGAGCAAGAAGGTTCCGTACTGGCACGCATAACTGTGATAGAGCAGTCTCCTAAGGAATCGTTCATTGAACTCAAAATCATTAGGGTGTTCGTAGACTAGTTGGTACACGCAATCAAGAAATTGCCGAAAGATCGGGCCTGACTGTCGACCTCTGGTAGTTTCGGAAATAAAACTGGTCACATTGCTAAACACCGACGGATCTTCTTCAACAGTAGAAAAATTCTTGCGGCCCAAGTCGTTGTTTCGTATTTGGAATTGGTGCCCGAATGACACCCACTCTTTTTCGACCAATACAGCAAAGCCTTCCAAAGTCCTGAAATAAGGATCCAGCAAAAGCATGGCTAAAGACGTGAGCTGGGGTGTCCTATCCCAGCCATCTGAGCAGTGTACAACAACATGAGAACACTTGAAATGAACTTGCTGCACAACTTGAGCAACTCCCTCGAGAATAATCTCGATATGTCGCAGCCATTGACTCTTTTCCAGACTAACGGCAGAGGGGGTAGAGTCACTAACGTCTCCGTGACGAAGAGCTTCTACGACCCTGTTATAGCTGTCTCTCATGACGTGAAGATTGTCGATACCATAATATGCTTTTCGTGCGGGCCGGTATCGATCCATATTTTCTGTGCCACCACCGAGGGCAGTTTGGGCGTAAGCATTGCCAGCCGGACGAAGGTCTACAATTAGGTTCTCGACCGTGGCACCGTGGTAGCCTCGCGGAGTTTCTGTTGTGGCATATATTGCCCGCAGTAGGCCCTCGTCCTGGGGTGAGCGATGTTGTTTAAGGCCAACCAAAGGCTGGGAACACCTGGAGATTGTGCACCGGTTGAACTGGTGATAGTAACTCAACACAGGGAGACGCCCTTTGGACCTGAATTTCGCTGCATAGCTCAAGACCGTGTCGCTAATTGAGCCTGGCACAACCAGCAAAGGGGGGTACGTGGGGCACAGTGTAAAAGAATTGTTGGCATTCGTGATACGCCAAGATGTATCTTCAGGGACAATTCCCATTCTGCGATACTCCTTAACCGGATCATACAAATCCCAGCAGTTAAAATTACTTTCCGGAGGGGCCGGACGATAGACGAAGGCGTACAGGTCCGAGGTATCCTCTGGATGGCAAAGACTCACTAAGGAATCGTACACATTGATTGCATCGTCATCTGAAGCAAATTGAAAAGAAAGAAACATGAAATCTTTGCCAACCATGCGCAAAAGGGCCGAGGAACCCGATGAGGTTGCGGCTCTTCGTACAACTTCGGAGACAACGGGGTAGCTTATCCAGATTTCACGCTGGTCTGTTCTGAATATCATATGGTGTTGCGTCAAATGTACAGTTCCTTCAAGCTGCTGGCCCAAGCGCACCAAAGTCGCGGGGACCTGGGTCACTTTAATCCCGTCCATCCGATCACTTTTGGTCAGCAATGAGACTTGGATGGGGATGCGCAGTTGAGGTATTCGTGCAGTGAGCAGAGCCTTTGTGAGGAAGATTTGGCGGAGCAAGTGTGAAAACGGGTGAAAAAGATTGAAACCCCATTAGTTGCTAGCATTGATGCGTACTGGTCAAAAACGGCGCGTGCTGGAGGGGGGGTCGCAAATTTCGGCGATATAGCTACACCATCGCTCAAACTGGTAGCAACTTCTAAACAATAATCTTGTTCCCGTACCATCACCCGTTTGCACCTCCTCTGAGTAAACCCATCAATTCTCTTCCTCAGGCCTCGCTCTCCCCTCCCTCACCTTAGTCACCTACCAATGAGCTCTCCTCGATTTTGGAGTCAACCGGTCAAGTACCTCCGCTACGCTTCTTATGACCGCCCACATGTTGTGCTTGCATTTATTTTGGGCGTAGGTGGTCCTCTTGCCGCCGTCACGCTGTACAACACCCGTGAGAAGTATCTCTACAAGGACGCACCTTTGATTCCCTTGAGCTATCCTCTGCCTGCCAAACGTGATACTACTTTGACTGGCTACGACGATTAAATGCAACCTTGAAAGTTTCCCTGCCGGAGCGACACTGAAATTCCTTTTTCTAGTGCGCAAACTTTGACTCATTTAACATATGTAACCAGCTCAGGCTGGCACATTAAAAATCACATATAATCTGATAGCGGTTTCAAATTTTAGACTGTACAAAAGCTTTATATCGAATTTAGAGTGACTACCACTTGTAGTCCGGTGTCTGAGTGTCGTCTTCTTTGATAGTCCAGTTGCGAAGAGGTCGCCAAAGCTTGCGATCAAGTCGCTTCTTGATCAACGCCTTGCGGTCCTCGCGAACCTGGTTATCTTTGAGAATAGCCTTGACATGGACATAAGGATGGGTGATGACACCAGTGCGGCCGCGGCCCTTGAACTGGATCCGTCTGAAATCGTTGCCGTCTTTGCCAACCCAGATCTGGTCAATGTGCATAGTTTCCGGGTTCATTCCAAGCTTGATAGCATCGTCACGTCCGCGCTCAAGCATGTTGGCGACATCCCGGGCCATACGGCGGCTGGAAAAGTGACTCTGGGTGATAGCCTCAGTGAGTCCCATTTGACGGTACATGCGCAAGAACATGTACATTTTTTTCCACGAGGATTTAATGCGGTATGACTGGATGTACACGGAAGGTATAAGTGCCTTTTGCTGCTCGGGGGTGAGACTGAGTTCGTAGCTAGAGCCCTCATGCTCGACGGTCTGGTTGTTGACAAACTTGCCGTTGTTTGCAGCAAGCACCTTGCTGTACAAAATCTGTTTCAAGGGGGAAAGCAGCTCTTCGGTGGCGGTCTTTCCTTGCGGGTCCATTTTAGACTTGATATAGGGATGATTCAGAAGATCCGCGTTGGTGTTGTAAACCGCAGCATCGGCCGACTCCTTCTCGGCTGCGCTCGACGAGCCCTCAAGATCTTTGAACAGAGAGCCCGACGTAGAGCTTTGGTGGCGAATCCAGGTGCGGGGAAGCACCGCTCGTAATTGGCGAGCCAGCATTTTTTTTCAGACACGGGAGGTGGAATTACCAACTTTCTTCAGGTTACTAAGCCGGGTTTCTCGGCCAGACAGCCCACCTCCAAGAACACAGCGCCTGAGTTAGTTCTACTGCATGCGCATTCTGTAAGCAAACAGGAGAATCCAAATCGAGGTGCTGGAGGCAGCCTAAACGGCAACTATTGTGCGGCGGTCGCCCACAAAGTAAGGGGTGCCAGGGAGTGCCACCACAGTAGTTGCCAAAGATATGCATGCTGGGCCTGTCGCCAAGCTGATTGATGTGTGCGTACTGCGGAGGTTACCACGACTTGGCTCGACGCAGGATTGCCCTAATCTGCCTATATCCCCCAATATAAAATACCCAGATTGCCACTAGAGTAGCATTACCATATCTTTCTACAGACCCCAGCGTGTACTGAGGTAGTCAATTGCGCCTATAATTCGACCCTCGAGCTCATAAATGGGAATCATACTACAGCAGTACGCAGTCGGGCCCCAAATCTGGTGTTGCAAGGATTGTGGCGCCCATTTAGCGTCTAACAACGATCATATTTCAGACAGCTTTCAGGGACGGTATAGCAGGGCAAAGCTTTTTGGCAAGGCGCTCAATATGAGAGGCCGACCCCCAGAGCGGGTGTCGTTAATGACCGGCGTCTTCGTCGTCCAATACACCCACTGTTGGGTCTGTGATCAATACATAGGCTGGGCCTACGTCAAGGCGAGCAGGGCTTCTGAAACCTATAAAGAAGGAAAATTTATTTTAGAGACCGCTAGTATTGAGCTCATCGATGACCCTCTTGCATCGGCTCGCTTATAGCTTTGCTTCCTTCAGCTGCCCCGCCTCCCCCAGGCTTGTAGCTTTTTTCTCACTATTTAACTATAACATTCACATTCCATTGTCTAGGCATCTGTCTTTCATGATGCCACCAATTCGGCCTCTTTAGCAACTCTTATTGCGTTGTGCCTATTTGCATTGTGAGAAGGGTTAGGGCTCGCTGTGCACCTACAGCAGCCGAATCTTAATAAAGGCCTAAGAATAGTCCTAAATGCCTGAAAGTCCACGAGACGGCAAGGTCTCAGAGTTTCTTCGAGAAGTCAAAGAACTAGACAAGTCGGTCGAGCGACAAGATTCCCTACGTACCCACAGGCTCGAACGTGACATTATGGAAGACCGACAGAGACGCCGGGACGCAGCGTCAAGCGACCGCTATGACGACCGCTACGACAATCGCCACGATGATCGCTACGATGACCGTCTCCGCCGCGAACGTTCTGACGACTACGACGATGAGCGTGCCAGCAACCGTTCTTCAGCTCGTGTTTCTCAATCATCGTCTCGCCAGTGGGTTGACGAAGACGATGATATGGAGCCATCGCGATCCAATGACTCTCGCAGAGTACCCGGTAGAGATCGTGAAAAGTACAATCGCTGGGTTGAAGAACACAAAGCCCATCGCGAGCCCAGTCGCCGTGAAGAGGCACCCTATCGCTCGGGCGGATTCAGCAAGAAGCTCCTTGGGGGTGGCCCGCTCGTAAAAACCAAAAAGCCATTGCTGGGTGCCTTATTCAAAGACCCAGGCCGGCATTCTGAAGGAGGCTCCCACCACCATCATCACCATCACCACCCTCACAGGCCGCACCGCCGTCAGGAACGCAGCCCCAGCCCCAGCCGAGACCGTGGCCGTGACGACGATAGCTACGACTCGAGACGAACTGACGATCGTAGAAGTGAGCGTAGTAGCTACAGTAGCCGTGAACGTGAGCATCATATTGATCCATTGCGTAAACCTACTCAGTTGGTCACTCACTCTGTTTCGCATTCAGGTGATATCATGAGACAAGCCGCTCATCCAATGCATCGCTCGGGTCAATACAATCGCGTCTACAACACTCCTGCAAGTGAACGTCTGAAAGATTTTGATACTACGGAGGACGACGAGAACGATGAAGAACGATTTAGGAGATTGGCTGAAAGGGAGCGTGAGTTGGCCAGAGAGCGAGATCAACAAAGTGACGGTGGTGGCTCTCGAACGAGCTCAGTTCGTTCTAGCAAAACGCAACCTTCATATTCTAGTTCCAAATCTGCCGAGAAATCTGACGAAGCTGGTGGTGACGATGCCCCTGCTCTCCCAAGTCGACCAGGTCGTGTGTCGAGTAGAGACGATAAACTGGAACGCCTACGCCAACTGCGCTCGTCAAAGCAATCCGACGAACCTGATCTCGATTCTGACCACAAAGATAATCGGGCCAGCGAACGGCCTCGTCGTGAGTTTTCCTCAGATGAAGAAAATGGCACACCAAAGAAGCCCTCCTCTGTCTCAAATTCCGATTCCGACGTTAGTGACTCTGAATCTAAGGCCAAAAACCCTTCTGCAAAGAAACCGTCTGCATCGTATTATGGGGCACCAACCCGTAGCACGCCAGCTTTCATCAAAAGTGCGGTCGGTCGTCGCGAAGATGACAGAGGTGAATCAGAAAGCGAAGAGGAAATCCGTATTCCCAACCCGGTGCCTCGCACCGAACGTTCATTTGTGGAAAGTGCGCGTGAGAAGGTACCTCCTACCCAACGTCGTGAGCTCCCTGATCGCTCCAAGCTCTGGAGACCAGAGCCCAGAGATCGTTCTCCACGCCGTGAATCCGATTATGAGATGAAACTAGGGGCTAGAGACCGTTCTCCACGTCGCAATTTTGAACGGGAAGAATCTCCACACGCTAGACGCCCCTCTCCACGTCGTGATGTTGATCATGCGGAGAGATCACGCGCCAGGGATCGATCCCCACGTCGTAATGTTGATGAGATGCCACGCGCTAGAGATCGATCCCCACGCCGTGGATCGGATTACGGGATGAAACCCAATGCTCGAGACAGTTCTCCTCGTCGTAAATTCGACCGTGAAGAATCGTCACGTGGTAGGGATCTCTCTCCGCATCGTGATGTTGACTATGAGGAATTGCCACGAGCTAGAGACCGGTCCCCACGCGAAGCCAGAAGGAGCACTAGACAGCGCTCCCCAGAACGTGAATACGACCGCGAGGAACCTTCCGGCCGGTTCGACCGTTTGCCACGGAAAGAGCCTCTTCCCACACCACCTACGAACCGTAAAGTTTCTCATGGTCTGAACACAGCCAAGGCTAATCTTAAATCTGTCGGGCTGAGAGAGGTTAGTCCGGAGGCAATTAATGCCGGCGATGGCTTCCAGCCACCACGTTTACGCAGCATTAGCCCTGAGAAGCGCACGGACACGGCAATTGATGAAGCCGAGGAACGCATCGCAAATCTCAAACTCAAAAAGCCTCCGCCCCGAAAGGTCTCAGCTCCTAAACCTGCTGAAGCTGCTACTAAGCTTAAGGAGCTGCGGGGTGTTGAGCCTGCGCCTGTTCGCAAAGAGTCTGTTCCCGAAGCATTGAAAAAGTTGGAGAGTCTTAAGCCGTCTGGTGTTGTTAAGCACGATGTTGTTGACGAACACAAAGAGGCTGTAAAATCGGGCAAACAGCAGCTAAAGAACGTTGAGCAGCAGAAGCGTGATGTCCGTGACGAAATGAAGGAAATGGTGCAGTCCCAAAAGGCATCACTAAAGCGTTCTGAAAGTCCACCGCCTCCACCCGCACCTCGTAGTCAGGGATTTGCAGATGACCTTTCATCTGTGCTAATGCGTGGCCCCAGTCGCGAGTCCCTCGGTGGTGGGCCACTGCGCCGGACTTCCACAATTGACAGCGACTCCAGTGCGGACCAACATCTTGATCATATGACCAAGTCACGGCCCAAAGGACCCAAGCGGCGGTTGCCAGCGAGCCACTCCAGTAGCCATGAGGATCTGGTAGACACTCCATCAAACGCAGCTATCAAGGAGCGTGATATAACGCCTTCCAGAATTGGTTCTGGTGGTGGTCGTGCCAAGTTTGACACTTCATTTTTGAATGCTGAGGAAAAACCTGATGATGAGCGAAAGGCCCCCATCAAGTTACCCACTGGAAAACAACAAAGCGATGATTCCGAAGATGAGGATGTTCGTAAAGCTCGGCTTGCAGCTTTAGCCAAGAAAAAGCCGCCTAAACGCACAGCATAATGGTAAAGTTTTAAAAATAGGTTATAAAATGCTAGGCTCAAACAGGTACATTGTGCGAAGTTTCTGTTCGGAAGGATTTACAACAACAAGGCGCTGGTCTAGCCACGCGAAATCCGAGACATCGGTCACAGGAATTTCGAGTAAAGACAGGGTTTTATTTTTAAACTCAAAAATGGCTAAACTACCATCTTCGTCCAGCGAAGCCAGTAACTTGCCCTCGCCATCGAAACTGATCTTTGTGGGGCGCAGCTCAGTGTCTACGCATTGTGGTGGAGCTTCACCACGCAGGTCGTAGAGGTAAAGGCCATCATCGTTTGCGAGGGCCACGGTGTAACCGTTACTGCTGAATGCGACTTCTTTTGCGACAATATCGATCGACGCGACAGTTTCGTTCTTTTTGAAAGAATACAGTTCCAAGCTCTTGTCTGTTTTACAGAAGATGATGTCACCATCAGGATGGATCTCAAACCCATTCATTGTTACGGCGGTACCGAAATCACGTTTAGAAAATGTTTTGTCGTAGGCAACCAGTTTGCCCTTTTCGAGTCCAATGATGTATCCCGAGGGGTGGAATCTAGCATTCGCGATATAGTCGCAGACGGGTGCGTTGTTCTCGAGAATGGCTTTAGAAGTCACAACAAAGCTTCGGTGATCGAACCAAAACAGATGTTCAAAATCTTTAGGTGCAGGCCCCTCAACAACGCGAATATTTTCGTCCCATTCGTTGAATGGAAGTTGATAAAGCGTATCTGAGTCCGCTACTACGACTTGCTTCTGGAAGTCAAACGATCCAGCGTAAGGTCCAGCAAAGATTTTTATACCAGGGATGAGCTTCATGAGTTTATAGTCAGGGCGCTTTCTAGATTTGTTTGTGACTTTCCGTTGTTTCACTAACTGACGCGTGGTCTCGCCAATGAGTTCCATATCTAGTCCAAGCTTCGACGTAGCCGGCTCGACAGGGCGCCGCTTGGTGGCTGGCAATGGCTGGCCGATTTCATACAGAGCCTGGCGAGACTGGTCTCGCTCGCTCTTTAGACGAGCAATCACCCTCAGCGAGGCATCGTTACGCACGAGGGCCGACGAAAGATCTGCCCTGGTCTGCTGCAACTCATGACGTAGCTCGTAACCTTCGAGCACAAGAGCGTTGTATTCACTTTGGAGGGACATCAGCAACCCGGGGATGGAAGCATTCTTGACTGATTTAGGTAGCAACGGTTGCGTATCTATAGCGATAAGATCAGATGTACTTAAGGAATCACCTGAGACCGGGTCCTTGCCATGTTCCTTGATGTACTCTTCAATTACTGAGCGCTCAAACACACGACCCGAGGTCGGTGATAATACAGGATGTATTGCACTATCTCCAGACAGGCTGCAATTCATGTCAAAAATTAATCTAAAATCTCCCGTTGCCGAATAAAAATCGACTTGCTTTTTTTCCTCTAAAACTCTGGGCACGAACTTAAGAACTTATTTTTGATGGGTAAGCCAAGGAAAACTCGAACCCTGGAATCGGTGGACCCTTAACACACAGTGCGCTCCCAAACTTCCAAGTAGTGCGATTACGTCTTTGTGTCCAAATCGACCCGGCCCTAAGTTACCCGGCCGTGGTACGTTATTTGAAAATTATGTTTCTCATCCACATGCTGCGTGTGCTTACTTACTTTTAGGCAGGCATTTGCAATAACACAAGTTTATTGCGGTGCATAAAAGCTTCAGTCAAGTCTGGACTTGAGTAGTACGAGGCAAGAAAGATTCAATATGGTGGAATCCGACGCGTTCCATCCTCGTACGAAGCGCGCCGGCTGGCAGGGTCCGGTTCTGAGCTTGCTGCTATTTGTAGCCGTTCTGTTCACCCTTCCAGGCCTTCGTACGTTTCTACTCCCACGTCAGTTTGGCAGATATGCACTCCTGCCAAGTTCGGTGGACTCTGTTGAAACCCACGATCTGAACTACGCAAAGGGTTCGGCTAATGGCGCTGCGATGGAGGAGCGGGTACTGTTTCTGGTTCCTCTTCGCGACGCCCAAGCACACATGGACATGTTTTTTTCGCACATGGTCAACCTCACATACCCACATAATCTGGTCGACCTGGCTTTTCTCGTTTCCGACACCACTGATAATACGCTGGCAGTTCTCAAGCAAAAGATCTCTGCCATCCAGGCCGACAAGGACACTAAAATGCATTTCGGAACGGTTGAGATTTTCCAGCGCGATTTTGGCCAAGCAATTGGTCAGGGATTCAGTGACCGTCACGGCTTCGAGGCTCAGGGTCCTCGCCGAAAACTCATGGCCCGTGCCCGTAATTGGCTCTTGAGTGCCGCCCTCAAACCCTACCATTCATGGGTTTACTGGCGTGATGCCGACGTGGAAGTTGTCCCTCCTACTATTCTTGAAGACCTCATGGGTCACAACAAGGATGTGATAGTGCCCAACGTCTGGCGACCTTTGCCCGACTGGCTCGGCTATGAACAACCCTACGATTTGAACAGTTGGCAAGAATCTGAAACCGCATTGGAACTTGCAAACACACTGGGCGAGGACGCGGTCATAGTAGAAGGCTATGCCGAGTACGCAACCTGGCGCCCTCATCTTGCCTATCTCCGCGACCCTAATGGAGATATCCACGTTGAAATGCCGCTGGATGGTATCGGAGGTGTCTCCATTCTCTCCCGAGCCTCGGTGTTTCGAAGAGGCGCCTCTTTCCCGGCGTTCTCGTTCGAAAAGCATGCTGAAACAGAAGGGTTTGGCAAGATGTGTCGGCGAATGGGATTCTCAGTCGTAGGACTACCACATTATACTATTTGGCATATTTATGAGCCCTCCTCAGACGACCTTAAACATATGGAGTGGATGGCTCGTGAGGAAGAGCGTCAACGTACTGAAAAGCTCATGCAAGACGACAGAGATAGAAACTTCAAGCTGGGCTTCGAGGACGTTAATGCAGTGTGGAAACTGCAAAAAGAACGTCTGTTGGGTGTTGAATAATCTTTCATTTTATATAAAACTAAAAAAGAACTTTACTGTTCTGACCAGGTCGTGGCTAGCGTGACTGCCTCCTCAACAACGGACTCGATGTCTTTGCTAGGAGGCAGATTGCTCAGCAACTGCCTGATCTCACTTTGATCGAGCTCCATTATCTTAGACCGTAAAGATTTCATGAGAGCAAGACAAGTAAACATATGGGTCTCCTGAGGGGTAGGATTGCCTGCGAAGATCGAATCCTCTGCATCGGGACGCCACGAAAAATAAATATCCCATAACCGGGCAAGGTCCAGGTACCAAAACGTTTTGGCACCAAACCACTTGAGCCACCACACCAACCATTGGTCACCGCCAAACGACCGCAAAACATCCTCTGAGTCAAAGTGGTTGGCGACTGCAGGCAGGAGTTCGCGAAGAGCAGCAATGAACTTCGACATAAGGTCACTAGTGGGTGAATCTTCGGGGCCATAAGGTCCCATTACCTGCGAGGGAGAATGGCAGAATACTAGCATGGCTTGGACAAACATTTCAGGATCTAAACTGTCACCTCCAGTAGCCTGAGCCAGCGAGTACGCCACTGCAATCATGGCTGGGTCGTAGCGAACTGAATCTCCATATACGTCCAAAAATGTCTTGACAGCCTCAGCAATTTTTTCGTAGAACTCTTCGTCTGAGGCGCCGGAAAGAACCGAAGACGCCGACGAGACAACTCGAGTGTTAGAGGACGAGTTTGAAACAGAAGATCCTGAGGTTGTGGCATACTGATCCATGAGGGGGCGGCGTTCGACACGCTGTTTCAGTCGACGTACCTCAGCATCAATACGTTTTTCAGGTACCTTTTCCGCGATAAGAACGGAAGTGGTTGGGAACTCGGCGCGTAGCTGAGGATTTATAACATAGGGGTGGCTTTTGAGCAAAAGCTTCCAGGCCGCCCTACGTAGATGAGGAGGCAGTCCTTTGGTCCGAGCGATTGATGCTATAACTGGGATATTGCCACATTCCAGTGCGTCCTCGCAGGTCTGGATGAGAGTCGGAGAGTCTGCCGCTGTGGGCTTCTGGTAATGCTTGAATCTTTTTGGCGTGTCCGAATCATTTGAAATAGAAGAAAGCACTGATTGCGGAGACCCCGAGCTGAAAGTCGTAGGCAGCGATGAGGAGGCACCTCCGGAAGATTCAGTGAAGGACCGCGATTTCGAGGTAACTAAGATCGGCTTCGTGTCGAGATCTTCGAATGCTGCCGTGTCATTCATGAACTGAGAGGCTAACACGGGAGCGTTGCCCTTTGACAAGTCAAAGCTGCTCCCATGCACGGGTGGGTCGTGGAGTTCCATTTTATCAGAAAAACATCATGGTGCTAGAATCTGCGTAACACCGCGCACAACAAGGAATCAAAAAAAAGAAAGGAAGGAAGAATAAACAAAATACAAAGTGAGCACTAACTCAATTTGTCGGAAAGCTCCAGAAGCTCGCAAATAAAAAGTATTTGAGGGCGAGGAGTCGTGGTTCCAATGGACACGCTTTTATCAGCAAGCAACAATCAGCACTTGCCGTGTTAAAAAAATTAGGGTGCCAAAAGGCTGTACTCTGGTTTTGAAAGGTTTGTGTGTGAAAAAAGGATTTTAGTGACCTAAACTATGGCCTTTTTCTCTGTCAGCGCAACTGCATCGGGCTCTCGTGCAGGAGTTCTTGGAAAGTAGGGTTTCGCTAGTCATGCCCGGTTCCGCCACAAGCCAGCTAGATATTCGCTCAATTGGTTTGAAGCGGACAACTTCGCAGTTTCTATTGATTTCAGAATGTGTTTGAACTATGCCGTGCAAATTTCGTACAAAAAACCCTCTCGTTTCTAGTCTAAATACTCGATGCCGAGACTCTTGATCATGCAGGCTTACCCTTGGTCAAAATAAAGTGGTCGGGTGAACTCAGCCGAACTCAGCCGGGTAAATTTCAGGTCATACACGCTTTTCCCAGCGTGGACGAAATGCTGCATACACTAACTATACATTATATCGTAAATCTGAATAGAGTATTTGAGTAAATCGTCCCCATAAAACTACCCCATACGGCTCGAAACAACGCCTAAATGGGCGATCGCCACCTGAGCAATAATTTGTCAACAACAGGCGTTCAAACCTGAGCATCTGAAACCAAAAACATACAGCATTTTTCTAAACTTGCTCGCCTTCAACTTGCTCTAACTCAATGCATTCCTTTCCATTAGAAACGGAAAAAATTCCCCGGCCATCAATCCTTATTTTACTCCATGGACACTTTCTCCACCCAACAACACCCAGACCCGCATTCTGCCTTGAACCCTCTTAGTAAAGTTCTGTCGAACCAGGCAGAATCGTGACACTTAGTAAACACCCTCTATTCTGCTTACGCGCCACATTGAGCATGGATGAATTGGAATTGATTTCGCGAGTTGAGACAAGAATTGTACTTGCATCAACAGACGACAAGTTCTCAAGCACTTTAGATTTATACTTGAGTCCATTGTTGCAAAAGTTGTCTTCATCGCGCGAAGATAGCCGAAGAAAAGTGCTTTCTATTGTGGAACACATCAACACTAGGCTCAACCCCAATGTGCAGCTTCCAGTAGCGAAACTTCTCAGCCTTGCCACGTCCAGAGGCTCTGAGAGTTTATTGACCAAAAATGTTGCTGCAAACTTTTTGAAAAAGGCCTTGGAAAATAAATCAATACTGCCTTGGATTGCGCCTCTCGGTAAATCTTTAGAGTCTGTGACTACAGAGTCGCTGCACCGAGCTTCGCTGCTGTTTCAGCTGTTTCTACAGGGCATTGTAGAATGGAGTAAAGCCGAAAAGCCTGCTCCAATCGATTTCGAGGACTCGGTACCAGGAATTGCGAAGAGATTCACTGATTTGTTCATGGTTGATCTTGCATTCAAAACCCGTCAAGTGGCGCCAGGCTTGAACCACAACGACTTTGTCTTCCAACTGGGCCCTAACGCGGAGTTGTCTGAAGCTACACTTTCTCAGTCAAAAATAGCTGTCCTGAAGTTTATTGATGGCGCGGAATGGCCCGCTGATCTCAAATACCTACCTCTGTTCGCAGCCTCTGCCGATCGGCTGTCTGACGTTTCATCATCTGCAACTGCACAGCTACGCAGACTCTCTGTGCCTTTGAGTCGCGATATTTCAACCAAACTTCAAACTCTGGCTTCGGGTTCTGGGGGCGGGCTCTCGGCCAAAAACGCTTTGCAAATCAAAGTGATGGAAATATTCGCAAAAGAACCTGCTTTCGCCCCTGCAGATCTTTCCGGAAACTTTCAGCGTGCTTTTGAGTCGGGTGATCCACTTTTCCTCCACACAGCTATCAGACTCATAAAATCTTTGGCAATTGAGAACAAGGTGTCACCCAGTCCCTCTTCTATCTTATCTACACACGCCGACGCCTGGATCGAACATCTTCGAACCTATATCATGAACACAGGATGGCCCGTGTCACACGTTTCTGCACCCCAGTCTGATTCTTTACGGCAAAGAGCCTATGAAACCATCGGTCTGCTTCAGCGGTTCACTGAGATCAGAACGTTGTCCATTGTGAGGTTTCTGGTAGAGAGCTTAGAGCGAGATGCCACGATATATGTGCCCAGCATTCAACAAGCTCTCGGGGAAATTATGACACAGATATCATCTCTCACTAGTGAGCTTCAAGCTGAGCTCAAGAGTATTCTTCTTAGCACACTTCGCTCGGCGAGCCGCGATGTAACAAAGTACGTCGCTGTAAGATTTGCAATTATGGGCTTTCCTTTTGAAGATTCAGAAGCCAGAGTTCTATGCCTCCTTGGACAAGATCCAGCCAATCGTTCTGATGTCCAAGAGGAAGCTCGCCGCGGTCTGCATCCGTATCTATATGAGAAAACTACATCCATGTATCTCGAATCTGTTGATGTTAAGTTTCCTGATTTCGAGGCTCTGCTATTGACGATTGATAACGCTAACTTGCAGGAGTTTGCTCCACAAGTTTTTGACAAGGCCATTCTTTTGCTTTCCCAGATTCTTATCAATTCGGCCAGCCCCATTAGAGTCGATGCTGAGTGGACTAAAGTTGTAGATGCAGCTCCGATCTATGATCTCAAGGTACGGAAAGCAGTCGCCAGTTTTCTGAATAGCAAGCCATCCGCAAGCAAGTTGTTCGATTATTGTTTTGCGGCGTTATCATCCGGTTTAGAAGCATACCAACACGCTCCAAAAGTTTGGAGTATGTTGATGAAGGTATCTCCACAGCAACTACTCACTTCGCAGGCTGAAAGATTGGAAAATATGTTGCCCTTACTGGAAGGACGATTTAAAGATGTAATTGCTGACGGTATCTCCCGCATATGTCCAGCGTCATCTGCCTCCGAACTTGCCCGCAAACTCCTGCCTCTATCTAAGGGCAGGGCCTCTGCTTTGGCCTCGCTTCTTGAAAAAGTGTCTCTAGATGGGCTTGAAGTTCCCAAAGATCTTGTGTCGAGTTTAATTTCCTACTGTAAGGAAGAGCAATACGTTGGTCCGCTTTTCAACCTTGCTTGTGGTGGTCTCCTAGCTCATTCTGATGAACTTTTGGAGTTCCTAAAATCGAAAGGCGATGAGAAATCTATGCTGGTTCTTGGTGCTTATCGTTTATCGAATCCAGACCAAGCCAAGCTCTATATGGACACGCTGATCTCTTTGAACAAGTCGTCTAACATCGACACTTTGCTGGCTAACGGTGAATCCTTGTCCATTTGTGCTTCTGGGTGGAATTCTAGTGCTTTGGAGAATTACAGTAGCCCCGAGAAGTTGTATCAGACATCTCTGGTTCCTGAACTCTTGGAAGATATTTTTGCTGGAAGTAAAAAGACAGATCCTGCAGTAAGACGCTCTTCGTGCGTAAGATTGCTTTGTTTAGTTCAATTCAGCTCCCACGAGACGAAACAGTACGTTTCAGAGGTCCAGAAATACTTTTTGAGGTTTTTGTCTGATGGTGACGACGTCTCTCAAGAAGCCGCGTCTCGGGGACTTGGAATCGTGTATGAGCAGAGCGACGAAGAGACAAAACGCAACCTAGTAGAGAAGCTTGTTGGCTCATTCACTTCTGATCGAGCGTCGCAACGTGCTATGGCGGGCACTATTAGCGAAGATACCCAGCTATTTGAACCCGGTGTCCTAAGCACAGGAGACGGCTCCATTTCCACATACAAAGATGTCCTCAATCTTGCTTCGGAGGTGGGTGACTCAACTCTGGTTTACAAGTTTATGTCGTTGGCAGCATCGTCCAAAATTTGGTCTAGCCGGCGAGGTATGGCGTTCGGCCTCGAGTCTATTATGGCGAAGGCGGACTTCGATGCCGCCAGTCCAACAAAGAAAAAGCTCGTGCCAAAACTCTATCGTTACATTTTCGACCCGAATACCAAAGCAAGAGAAGCTATGCAGAGCATTTGGAATGTTTTGGTACCCGATCGTCGAAAGACCATCTTGGAGTACTTTGACGATATCATCAAGGAGTTGCTGAGTGGAAGCAGTGCGCGCGAATGGCGTGTCCGTGAAGCAAGCACTCGTGGTTTGACTAGTCTTGTTGAGACTTTGGAGTGGCGACATTTGGAGCCGCGTGCAATAGAGCTTTGGCAAGTGGCGTTCAGGATGCTAGATGATATCAAAGATAGCGTTCGCAAAGCAGGACTTGACTTTACCAAATCCCTGGCGTCTGTTTTAACAAGACGACTGCAGTCTCATTCTGAGACAAATAGTAACCTGCTTTCAACTCTGATTCCATTCCTGACAGGTCCTAGGGGATTGCAATCAGAGAGTGAAGATGTGAGGGTTTTCGCAATGGAGACCCTCAACAAAATCGCGAAAAGTGATTCCGATGATTTTAAGCCCTTCAAGCTTAAGTTTGTTAATGACTTTACACTTTTGTTATCAACAATCGAGCCTCAAGCAATGAATTATCTTGCCCTCAACGCTGCTAACTATGGTGTCGACGCTAGCACAATTGACGAAAGTCGTATGCGGGGGTTGAGTCGGTCGCCTATAATGGAGACTCTTGAGTCTTTAGTTGACAGACTTGATGATAGTGAGCTTAGAGATTATCTTGCTGACCTACCGAAAACCATAAAAGGTTCAGTGGGCCTTCCCTCCAAGCTTGCTTCTGCAAGGTTAGTTATCTCGGTGTGTCTTCGGTTTTTCAGGGACATCGACCCTACTCCGGTACTACGAGCCTGTGCGTCGCAATTTCATGATCGCAACGATTTAGTTGCCCAAACGTTTGCCGCTGCTGCAGGTTATGTTTGTCGTCTGACACCATTAGCAGAAGTTTTAAAGTACCTGGATCTTCTCAAGACTAGCTACTTTTCAGAAGATGCAACCGACCGTGAGCGGCTCATTGTTGCCGTGGCCGTGAGCGCCATATCAAAGCATGCATCGGATGTTTTTGCAAATTCCGCTGCGCTTGGGTTGCCTCTGGCTTTTGTCGGAGCTAATGACCCTGACAAAAATGTTTCTAAAGTTTTTGAGGAGGTTTGGGCGTCAAATACCGGCGGTCAAGGTTCGATCCAGCTCTACTCAAAAGAGATTATGGAGTTGTCTGCCCCACACCTGGTATCAACCCTTTGGCACATCAGAGAAGGTGCAGCCAGAAGTATAGGCAAGACAGCGGAATTTTTGAAAGAGCCAAATGAAGCAATCCTGGACAGCTTACTGAAGGCCATGTCAGGACGCAGCTGGCCAGGGAAAGAATACGTATTCAAGGCGTTGGTTAAAGTGAGCCTTTTGGGCTCAGGCGATATTGACACTGTGAGTAACCGTGTGCTCAATGAAATCCAGAGGCGAAATATTCAATATCGTCTAAAGATTCTTCCCTATGTTGGTGAATTTCTGGCAAAATATCCTGGCTCCAGTGTTTACGCAGGGTTTTCAAGCGCATTATTACCATTTTTTGAAACAAAGGCAGAACGTCCAGCTACTGTAACTGAAGACGAAGACGAAGACGCAGTTTCAGCGACCGATGAGGAGAAGATTGATATCTTAGCAAGTGCAGTGGAGAGTTACAATAGTGGCTACGAAGTGGAGGGTTGGCTAGAGGGCCTTCTTTTGAGTTCGCTGGCCAGCTGGAAGTTCAAAGTAGCTGTCTGCCAGCACATGGTTGAGTTGTCTAAAAAAGACTATTTCAGCCAGAATCTCTGGGACCGGTGCGCAGATGCTTGTGCCACCGATTACACGCATGAATCTGTCAGAATCGAATGGGTCAGAGCTGCCGGGGCGCTAGTCGATTTCGGCGTTAGTGATGATGTTAGACGGCGAATGCTCAACGAGCCTTCGTCAGTGGTTATAACCGAACTTAAAAAGTACAATTTTGTGTAGTTATAGATAGGTTGATCTTTTGTCTGAGTGTCCGCATCGGTCCCGAAACGCAATGCACGTCAACTGTATAATCTCAGCCGGCAGCTTCATCATCTTGTGAGAAATTGCACCCTGAGCTGAGCTATATGAAGTGTGATAACTACAAGATTCTTGAACGAAGATCATCTTGTTCAATATCTACTGGTATTTTCATTTTCCTTGATCTCCCTGTAATTTGTGTGCATACCGCTTGTTTGTAGTGGCTGCACGAGCTACGGAGGTGCTTGTGCCGACATTGCTGCCGATATCGGTCATTATACGGTTTGGGGTGAAAGATGTGATACACATCTGAGTGTAGGTTCTCTGGGCAAACGTTTTGGGTATTGTTTTCCTGATGTGCCCAAAATTATGTTGCTGAACTCCAAGACCCACTTTAAGCACACCTGATTTGGGGTGCGCATCTAGCTTCCTGAGGCGAGATTATACGGTGGCTAATTAGCTGGTTTAAACTGGACAAGTTGGATGAGTTGCAAAGTTCAAATACTTAAATACACAAAACTTACCGATCAATTTCGATTGTTTTCATAAACTGATAAAGTATCTTGAATATTTTAAAGTCAATAGAGCCACTGACATGCATTGCGAGCCACACAAAGGGTAAGGGGTTCAGTATATATAATAATGTCAAATCGCTATGGTTCTCAGCTATGAGTACCTTTGCACAGAGTAATTACGCCGCGCACAATTACAAGAACTTTAGACCAGTCTACCCGCCTCAATTTTATGAGTATCTCAAGAAGCATTTCGTGTCCAAACCGAACTTGGCCATTGACTTGGGCTGTGGTACCGGCCAGGCAACGTTCGAGCTAGCGAACCTCGCTGAGAGCGTTGTAGGAGTTGATAACTCTGCGACAATGATTGATCAGGCGCGCGCATCAAGCCATCCAGACAATGTGAGCTTCCGCGTGGGCAATGACCGTACATTTGCCGATGGCGTTTCCCCTGACTCGGTAGATTTGATCACGGTTGCCGAGGCAGCGCACTGGTTCGATTTAGCGCCATTCTACAAAACGGCCCATGAAATCCTTCGCAAGGATGGCATTCTGGCAATTTGGGGATACTGTGATCAGACAATTCAGGAGTACCCTGCTGTCTCTGATATCACTGAAAAGTACTCTTATCACCCGGACTACCTCGGTAAGTTCTGGGACCAAGGCCGAGATCGACTGCATCACTTTTATAGTGACGACAAAATCCCCGACACTTTATTTCGCGACGTCGAGTACCGCTTCAATAGCTCCAAGGAACTTTCACCGCAAGAGAAGCTTGAGATCAGTAAACAGATGACCTTCAAAGAGTTCATGGACTATTTCCGTACCTATTCGGCATATCATACCTGGCTGGCTGCTCGTGGAGGCTCTGAGGAAGACATATTCGATCGCATGCAGAGAGAAATCATGGATCGAACCGGGCTCAAGCTCGAGAGTACTATCACTGTCAAATGGAATACTGTTTACATGTTTGGTCGAAAGTAACGCTGGCGATCTTTTTCGGAATGCAGCTAAGTTGTAACTAAATTTAGTGAACGAGCTCTGATCAAGAGCCAAAGTTGCAACCAAATTCTTACAGTGGATACGCTCGAGCATCATGTTTTAGAATCATGAGCTCTTTATATTTTAGTACCAGTCTGTTAATTTGATTTATGAGAACTTGCAGCCGTCTCGCATAGGATATGCAGAACAGTTAATCAGGGTAAGGGTGTAACATTATGCCCCGGAATAAAAAGGCCGGGGTGAGAGCCTCCGATTGAGCAGAATCATAATGAGCACATACCTGAAAGCAAACTACGGAGCATCCCGCTACAGAAGCTTGAGACCGGAGTACCCCCCCAAATTTTATGATTTTATTTTCGAGCATTTCTCTGAGAAGCCGAAGCTAGCCGTTGACGTGGGGTGCGGTACTGGGCAAGCTACTGTGGAGGTTGCTAAGCGGGTAGTTGAAGCAATTGGCATGGACCACTCCAAGGCAATGGTCGAGTTAGCCACTGATATGAACCAGCTACCAAATCTGTCGTTTAGAGTGGGCGATGATCACGCCTTTGCTACAGAGTTTGCCCCAGACTCTGTAGACCTCGTAACCGTCGCTGAGGCTGCACATTACTTTGACCTGGAAAATTTTTACAAGGCTGCACATACTATCCTGAAGCCCAATGGCTTGTTGGTTATCTGGGGGTACCGAAATGATGTTATTCAGGGTGAACCTGAGGCGACTAAGATTGTTGCAAAGTACTGCTACGATCCTGCATACCTGGGCAGATACTATGATGAAGGTCTCAAGAAGTTCGACAAATTCTATGCAGATTATAAAATTCCTAACGATTTGTTCCGGGATGTTTTATACCATCAAAATCCTGCAACTACGTTGTCCGATGACGAGCTTCTCGAGTTGCGACGCACAACATCCCTACGAGATTATCTAGCTTACTTCCGGTCTTTCTCAAGCTACCAAAACTGGTTTGATGATCATTCCGACGCTACCCCAGAGAATGATATCATAGCACAAATGACACAGGAGATTTTGTCTAGCACCGACTTGACATTGGATAGTGAGATTACCATCAAATGGCATACGGTTTACATGCTGGGTAAGAATAAATAGAAAGTAGTCAACCTATAGTTCTCGGCTTCATGCCCCTTTCCGCCAAGTTTCGTACAGCGAGCTTTTGGCCATTCAGTTCTCTTCCGTCTAGCCCGAGCAGAGCGCGGCCTGCATCCTGTATCTTGGTGTATGTAACTTTTAAGCCTCCATTATCATCCTGAACGTCAAAGGTACCAAACTCGCCTAGTAGCTCCAGTAGCTCGGCCTTTGATGTACCATAGTTTCTCACACTGAGAGTGTTCACAGTGGACTGCTTGGGTTTGCTCGCTTTTTGACGACTTGCAACAACAGCAGATAGCTTACGCCCCGACACGAACTTATCAGAAAGAGCTTCTGCAGCATTAGCCGCATCCGCAGCCGTATCAAAGTCCAAAAATGCAAAGCCATCATTTGACTGACCTCTCCGGCCTGGAGGTACACGAATCGATGACGGATTGCTGTATTTCTTAACAAAGACTTCGATATTATCGCCAGACATGCTGAAAGGAAGACCTCGAACAAGAACTTCCCTACCTTCTTCAAGTGCGTCTGTGCGGGATCTACGCTGAGATGGGTCTGAAAATCGAACTTCGAGGCCGTTTTGACCATCTAGTGCTTCTACTGCAGTCGCAGCTTCTTGCGCAGTGCTATATTGAACGTAGCAAAACCTGCGTCGCTCGCGTTTTTCGTGCGAAGGTATCCGCAGATCTAGAACTGTACCAAACTCGGAAAATTTGGTCTTCAAGTTACTATCATGCCAATATGGAGGGTAGTTGTTGACCCAAAGCGTAGTGTTCTCGGCGTCGTATGCATTAAGACTAAACTTTTTAGCAAAGTTGAGCCTGGAGAGTGCCAGCATCTTTTCGCTTTTAGTTCCGAGCTCGATGATCCTGGTTTTGTTTCCAGTGACAGAAACGACCTTCAAGTTTTTTAGTAAATCATGTAGCTCATCAACTGAAATGTCGCCCTGAACGACGATACTGGCGTGTTCGCGGTCGCGCTGTGACTTTGACGATCTCTTGACTGCAGGCTCTTCGCTAATATCCAGTTGGCGTTTTTTAGTTGGCTGTAAAGGTATCATTAACGAGTAAGCCTTTTCGATCTCTTGAGGAGTTCCATGTGTAAAGGTATCGAGAATGACTTTTGTTTCCATGAATTCAATATAGATCTTATCCGATCTTTTCACGCTTTTGTACACTGCAACAGACTTTCGAAAATTGACGCTTGCGAAATGCTGCCAGAAAAGAGAATCATTTCTAAATTGCTTAAGCTGCTTCATCAACATGTCCTGAGCAAAGTTTTGATCAATATCGAGCACCAGGGTAGATGTAAAAACAAGTTTCGGGAGCGAATCTATGTGTTTCTCGAAAACACCCTTTAGATCCTCAATAGAAATGCCATTTTCTCGGTATAATTGCTTGACCGAGAACAGGAATTGAAAAAGGAGTTCATCGCCAACTATGCCACTGTCTTCACATTCTGCAAATAGTTGAATTGCCCCCTCCATACTAGGCTGAAGTCTTAGTTTCGTAGCATACAAAGACTGAGAGTTTGGCAAGCAAAATACCGCACGATCAATGAGCTCACGCGCAGCCTTTGTATCGGCTGGTATCTTTATTTTGGAGAAAGGAACCTTATCAACCCAAATATGCCAGATGTATCTGTGCCAAAGTCGTTCATCAGCAGGATTGAGTGCTAATATACGCTCAAACAAGCCACGAGCAAAATTAAACGCGTCTTTGTTTCCAAGCTCCCACTCCAGGTACTGCCGCAGCCTGTCAACTTTCAGGCTTCCACCAGAAGACTTGACTTCATACTCCCATTTTTCACGCAAAGCTACCATTTTACGAGTTTTATCGGCGATATGGCTTGCCGATCCAAGGCTCTCTTCGTAATTGAGGTTCCGCTCCTGAACAAAGTCCGAGAATGCACTGAACGTCTGATCCAATTGAACATGGGGAACGGAGAGCCTTTGGATATACGCATCATGAACCAGCTCTGAGAACTGGAGCTTTAAAAACTCCATGTACTTTAGCCAAAATGTCTGGCTTTTATCAATATGCCACTGCGTTTCCTCGAGACCCTGCTTGAACAACGCCAGAAGAGCATCCTTTGACTCGTTCACCTTGAACTCTACATACTTGCTCCATATTGAGGGCGTGGGCATTACCGCTACAGCATTTTCCACCAGCTCGGGGGCTTTATTGACTTCACTCAGCCAATACTCTTCGGACCCAAGAGTCATGTGAGTTAGATAATCTTTTTCGTCTGCGAAAAATAAATATGGATCCGGAAAAGTATCTTCGGAGTCAGGGATGGAAACCGGGCCAAGGGCTACGAGCTGATTCAATTAAGAAGCCGCTATTGGTGAAACACAGAAAAGACAATAAAGGCTTGGGACACAACCCGATGGCCAATGAAGGCTGGTGGGAAAGAGTGTTTGATGGCCATCTCAAGAGTCTTGATGCTTTTTCAGACAAAAACGGTGTCTCATTCAGTAAAGACGAAGAGAAGCTCCGGAAAGCAATCTCACCGCTCTACACGATGTTCCGTCACGGGGGAGTTCTCGAGGGTACTATCGAGGTATCATTAATAGATGGACAAGTCGCTAAAAGTAAAAAGGGCTCGGACAAAAAGGGCACAGAAAAGACCAAGGACAAGCGGAAGAAAGAAAAGAAACAAAGATCGGAGTCTAAAAAGGACCGAGAAAAGAGCAAGAAAGAGCGCAAGTCCGGTGACACCAAAGCACCTGCCAAAAAGAGCAAGAACAAAAAACGAAAATCTAACGAATTGGACGACTCTCCACGCAAACGGAAAGCATAGCAATATTTGGAGCAAGGTCAACGCGCGATCCCTGCACGTCGACCTCATCCTGCATAGTCTCTGCCAACCCTTTATATAATAAACTAACTTTTGCAGATCTAATCAGGAGAAGACCAGACAGGCAACACCTCGTGAATATGGGCCAGCGCATTGCGCTGTTTGGTGTAGCACTAGTGTGTGTACTTTTCAGCAGATTTGCAATATGGATCATAATCATCGGCATTGGCCTGGTGCTCACGAAGCGTCCAAGTCGCGAGCTACCCCGGGTGAACTGCGAGCCGCTAGTCGGCACCCCTCATGACTCCGCCGTCAAGCCCAGCCTAGTTACAGACCGCCCAGTAGCGAATGCATTGAAGGGGCTCTGTCGAAAAATCATCAAAAGGTATGTGCGCAAATGGTTCAACAAGGTTTCCGATGATCCAACTTTTCCGAACGAGGCTGAGTCGGCCTTAGAGGCCGCCTTTGCCAAAATAATTGCTCAGAGTCGCCTTGTCGACTGGCATTACTTTCTCGCTTGCAAATGTTTGCCCGTCATAGTCAGACACTTTAGTGACTACGTTAAAGCGTCCGAAAAAGTAATGGCGCCCCGAAAGGGAGGAGGGCTCAAGTTGTCGGAAGTGAGAAGCAATGCTTCTCGTATTGCGAGTGTGTATGCACATGCACATCCAGGAGTGCTAGCAAACAGCAGGATTGAAGCCTTGGCATACGAAATCACTTTCCTGGCAGTTGACGCAGACATTTTGAACTATCAGCCTGTCAAACGACTGATAATCGACTCTTTAGAAAATTTGATTTTGGAGAACGCTTTCAAGACATTAAGTGATCCAGACTTTCTGAATAGACGTCTGGTTGATTTTGCCGAAAACCAATTGTCTGATGTGGAGAAGGTTAACCGGATGCGTAGAGTCATCCAGCAATCGCTCTCTGCCAGTCACCTTATACCAAAGGTGAGTGCGGATTCGCATCCCGCCGACTACGAGAGGTTTCTGCAGGAGGTTAGTACAATAAAGCAGATTGACGTTGCCCGGCAACTTGAAAAGTCCGTCGAGCTTCAGCTCAAATCGCTTGAAGGAGCAACGTACAAACCCACGAACGCCCTGCTCAAGCGCAGATTGGAAGAGGGTGTAAAGGCAATTGACAAACGAATTGCCGAGCTATCCCCTGATAAACCGTGCCCTCCTCCTGATGCTAGTCTTCAAGACGTACTGGCGGACAGCCAGTTCACAGACGCTTTCAGGCGATACATGGCAGGTAAACACGATGGCAGATTCCAGCTCTTTTTGGATATTATTAGCGTGCACAAGGCGTTAGTCGACCCTATGGGCAAAGGTGATGGTAAAAGGGCGTTTAAACGTGAGGATCTACTAACCGCAAAGGGTGTGTGTCGACATGCGTTGTTGGAAAAGTTCAATATGGACCCTGCTTCGCGCCGGGCCTTGAAGATGTTTGTGGAAGCGGACTCGGTCTCACAAAACCTATATATGTCAACGGAAAAGACACTATGGGCAGTAAAAGATGAATTGGCTGAGGACCTAAAGTCCGCGTTGATCAGTTTCAAAATGTCACCCAACTACGCCAAATACCTTGAGACGAAATTGACACAGAAATTGACCCCCGAAACTCCAATTGATGGTGAAGGTCTGGATAATAGAAGCCGTGAAACATTGGTTGGCGCTGTGCAAGATGTCTTGGATTCTACATCTGATCTGCAGAACGATCTAGACACTGATTCGGAGGATAGTATGAGTGACGATGATTCGTCCGTGAGCTCTTCAATCAACATCAATGCAAACTATGAAGAAAAGATCCGACAAACTGTAATCGACATTGAGCAAATGGAGCGCCAGTGTGCACTGCTAGACTCGCTATTGGTTAGGGCGGAAATCAACCATGACGAGAATGAACAGCGCGTTTTCCGGCAGTCCAAAGAAACACTTGCGCGGGAGATTGCCAGAAAACATGCTCTGAAGGCTAGGTATACTGAACGGTTGAGACATGAAAAGCTTTACGGTAAAGTTACTCTCAGTGTTGACCGTTGGACCAGCTTCAATGATGGGGCTGGAGACTATACAGCCTATTTGGTTGATGCTAAAGTCATCAATGAACCGAACGAAGGGTGGGTCATTCCACGTCGATTCAGTCAATTCAACGAGCTTCGGAAAATCCTCAAGCGTGACTTCCCGGAGATCGCCAATGTTGAGTTCCCGCCTAAAAGATCTGTTCTCAGGTTTCAACCAAGACACTTTCTTGAGGCCAGACGTGCCCTTCTGAATCAGTTTCTTCAAGAAATTAGCCAGAACCCTGCTATTTGCAACCATCTGGCTTTCCGAATGTTTCTGTCTAGCTATCAATTTCCCGAAACATACTACGAGATCGTAGAGGCTTCCAATCATACCTTAACCGGCAACCCGAGACAGTATGAATATGCAAATGCAGTCGACTCTGTGTGCGGTGCATTCTTGACGTTATTCAATGTGGACCAGAAATCAGACTGGATCAAGGGCAAAGCAATCGTTACCATTGTACAACAAGTACTAGGGGGAACTATTGATAAACGAATAAATGACGCTATTTCGAACATGACACAAAAGATTCCTTCTGCTGTTGAGTCAGTAACTGAGTCAATAGAGAGCGAAGAACCTGTCAGAACCGAGGACCGCACAGCCGAGGAAAAGCTCAAAACACGCGAGCACGCCGACGCTTTGTGTTACCGACTGATCAGGCATTGGTTTGCACCAGTGGTGGGTCGTACACGAACACGCTACTGTGCCACTATTCTCATGGACCTTTTACAGAGTCCCTCATCGAACCGCTATGTCTTACTGAATTTGCTCGATCTTTTGATTCAAGAGCTGCTTTTGGCTCAACCCTCTTCCACAGACGAAACCTAGAAAAACTTACATAATTCTTTTTTCAGAACGAACATTTTTTCTCTAAGCTGCATCAATGAGCACAGGCAGACCGTCGCAGAAAAAGCAGCCTTCGCGAAAAGGCAAGAAGGCCTGGCGTAAAAATATTGATCTGGAGGATGTCGAGAAGAACATTGAGGATATTCGTGAGGCCGAGATTGTTCTTGGTTCTGCTCCCCTGTTCGAGGTTGATGTCCAAGGTGATGCTGAGGCTCTCACCAAAGAGATGAAAAAGGAGAAACAGCTCAAGTCTTTGGAGATTCTCAACAAGAGATCGGCAATTCCTGGCTTGAAGGCAGCCCACAAAAGGAAGGATAAGCCCAAGGTCAAAGCCAAGAAGATCCACGATCTGCTTCGGCTTTCTGGACGCACTGGCGAGGATCCCAATAAAGTCATTATTGAACAAGACGGCATTGTTCGGGTGGGCGTGAGTGATCCGTGGGCAGAGGAAATTTCCATGGTTCCAGTCAAACGACCCACAACTCTTTTCAAAAAGCCTGAGGCCCCGGTGCCGGACACCGTGGCGGTTGAAATCCCTGCTGCTGGCAAGTCATACAACCCTGATTTGGACGACTGGAAGAGTTTGATTTCAGCTGAGCACAAAAAGCTTGAAAAGCTTGAGGTTGAGCGGGTCAAGACTGAGGAAGAGAAGGAGCGCATTGAAGCTATTTTAGCTGCTGCTGAGACAGGCGATGATGAGGAAATTGACCAAGAGTCCGAGGAGGAACTTGCCGATCCCGAAGTCCGTCTTTCGGTCGGCGAGGCGGTCAAGAATAAGAAAAAGACTAAACAACAACGTGCCCGTCTGAGAAGACACAAGGAAAAGATGCAGATGCAGGATCGTCTTAAACAACTCCGCAAACAATTGACCAAGATCGAGCAGGCAGTTCGGGATAGCGAGAAGGTCACAGAGGAGCCCATGGCTCGCAAAGAAAAGAAAGCCCGTACTCTCAAGAAGGCACATTCTCGTTATAGCGTCATGGAGTCTGAGCTAGAGGTCAAGTTGTCGGATGAAATGGAAGACTCTCTCAGAAGGCTGCGTCCTGAGGGCAACATCGCAAAGGATCGGTTCCGCAGCTTGCAAGCTCGCGGTCTTATTGAGGCTCGTGTTCCTGTTTCGAAGAAACGACGATACGCCAAGAAGGTCACCGAGAAGTGGAGTTACAAGGATATCAAGTTGTAAATAAGTTATATGAAGTCAGAACCCGTATTTTTTTAACCGCGCCTGTCTCGAAAGCTTGTTTCTAGTGAACTGGCTTTCCAACGCCGACTTGTTATCCACGGCATTGCGAATCAGACTCGAGAGTTGATGCCGGCCGCCGCCAACTGCATGGACAACCTGATCTGGTTCGTCACCGATCGGCTCAGCTATCCGTTTTGTAGGTTCTTTGTGCTCTGGGGGGGTGACTTCGGGAGCAAGATCTACTTGGAACTTGCGTTTTAGATTATATTTGACGGGACTCGGTTCGGAATCAGCCAACGCCGCTAAAACGGCCAGATCGGGTTCCTGCTCGAATCGCTTACCACCGGGAACGATGCTGCGGGGCTTGATTTCGACTGCTCGGCCGAAAGATTTGATTTCCCCATCGAAATCTCGTCTCAAGCTTCGACCTAATACTTTCGGTGTTGGCTCCTCACCACTTGAGCTTGAATCATCACTGTAGTCGACCAAGCCCATATAGAGTGCGTTGGTGAGCTAAGCAAAGTTAACCTGACGACGATAATTGTCATGTTGACCAGACGTTTTTATGCGACGTAAGTGGTGGCAAACGAATGGAATAAATTGAGTACTAATACCAGATACCGCGATACAAAGTACCGTAACCCCAACGGAACTATGACCATGGCTGCGATCCGTGCCCGCCAGCCGTATGCTCTCCGCAACGCCCTTCTGGGACTCGGCATGCTTTCGTTCGCCGTTGGCACCTGTAAGTCAAGTCTTGTGGTCATTTGACAAAAGACACTAACAATAGATATGTGGGCCTACCAGAGCTTCACCCCCGACGACTTTTCAGACGTCCCTGTTCCTCCTCTTTCTGAGGAAGAGCTCGCCAGACTCCGCAAAGAGTATGGTTTGGATAAAAAATAAATGTACATATCAACCATTAACCCTCTCCAAGTGTTATATTTAGAATCCACCGCTGTTTGTGGCAAATACGGCAAATGATGCTTGCGCACACATGTGTGGGCAAGGCACCCAAATCATCCGGAATTACCGAAACATAACTTAACCGCACTTGGAATTAGCTACATGGTGTGGAAAGTGCTGCCAATCGCCCCCCCTTGGTTGTTGAGTATGTCCGAGAACCAAAAGGTCGATGACAAACGAGCTGTCCATTCATCAACCCTCACCAGTATGTCGTCCGAGTCGATGGCCTTGGCGGCGATTTTCGCTGCTTTGAGGTCACCGGAAAGGGCTAAGAAGGCACTAGCAGCACGTGAACTGTACGACACCGTGATGGCGTTTTCGCGGGAGTCCCCGCAGAATTCAGTGCGACTAAACCAGGAAATCAACAAGCAAGTTTACGATCTAATTCACTCAAGTGAGCCTTCAAACAGATTAGGTGGTGTCATTGCAGTCGATAGATTGACGAATGTCGATACACCAGGCGTCGAAGGAAACTATCAATCCACGCGGTATGCTACCTACTTGCGCACGGCTATTCAAACCCCAGACTATGAGGTCATGAAGGCTGCCGCCGCGGCAATTGGTAAAATGACCCAGACAGGAACGCTTGGTGGTGACATTGTAGAGGCCGAAGTCAACCGTTGTATAGAATGGCTCTCTACTGACCGGCAGGAGGTTCGCCGACAAGCTGCCGCATTAGAGATCAGAGCTATCGCCAAGGCGTCCCCAGCACTCATGTTTGGCTTCATCAGCAGTGTTGTGGAGGCTCTTTGGAGCGGCATTCGCGATCCTAAAATTGCAATTCGTCAGGATAGCGTCGATGCTTTGGGTGTTTGTCTGGACATTGTTCTGGAACGTGACCAGGCTATCAAAGACAACCTGTACTCGGCTGTATTCAATGAAGCCGCTGGCGGCTTAAAATCGAATATTACCGAGCATATCCATGGCGCTTTGCTGGTGTACAGAGAGCTTCTACTTCATACAGGCTCGTTTATGCAGTCCAAGTTCAATCAAACGCTTGAGGCTACATTAAAGTTAAAAGACAACAAGGATCTCGTTATCCGACGTACGGTCATCGAGATTCTTCCGGACTTTGCCAGTTTCAACCCGGCAGAGTTTACAAAGTCTTATTTAAATGAGACAATGTCTTTGTTTATGAGTCAACTCTCTTCAAAATCGTCTTCAGACAAAAGCCTGGCCTTCGTATCTACAGGCAAACTTTCTTTGGCAGTTAGCACTAGTATGGCTCCTTATTTGGGACGAATTCTAGAGTATCTCCGAGAAGCTCTTGGTGCTAAGGCTCGCATCCGCCGTGAACTTGAGGGCGCGGTGTTTAAATGCCTGGGGATGTTTGCACAAGCATTTGGTCAGGCATTCACAAAGTTCGTGGATCGGTCATTTTTGGATCTCATGTTCAATTGTGGATTGACTCGCCCTCTTTATGAATGTTTGCAGAGCCTGTATGCGTACATTCCGGCACTGCGTGAGGAAATCAGTGATCTCCTGCTGGACATTATTAGCCATGCTCTTTCTGGTTATAGCTATAAGATTCCAGGAAGTCCCAACTATTCAATGAGGGTCTCTGAATCTCTTGCTCGTGAATATCGTGAAAGTATGCTTGCTCGTATAGGCGGAGACATGACTGATACGGAGACATTGACCAATCTCATTTTGATTTTATCTGAGTTTGATTTCAAAGATAGAATGTTGGCCACTTTTTGCAAGGATTGCGTTATCAAGCACACATCTAACCCTGATTCCAGAGTCCGCAAAGCTGCAGCCATTACTTGCTGCCGTATTTTTATCAAGGAGCCTATTTCCACGCAGGTCAGCGTCAACGCACTAGAAACTGTGCATGTTGTTTTGGAGAAGCTCCTGACTGTTGGGGTTACCGACACAAGCAGTGATATTCGTCTTGAAGTTTTACAGGCAATGGGCCCCAAGCTGGATCCTCACCTCGCTCAGCCGGAACATATCAAACTGTTATTTATGGCAATGAACGATGAGCTTTTTGCAATTCGTCAGGTTGCGGTGAGCATCTTGGGCCGTCTGTCCAAAATAAACCCAGCATATGTTATTCCCACTTTGCGCAAAACGATGATCGAGTTGTTGACCAACATGGAGTACTCTTCCAACACTCGGTATAAAGAAGAAAGTGCCAAACTGCTTTCGACGCTCATGACGTCTTCAAAGACTCTCATCAGTCCTTATGTTGACCCCATCCTCAAAGTTTTGCTTCCAGCAGCCAAAAATGCTACTGTATCTACCGTTACATCGAGTATTATGGATGCTGTTGGGGAGTTAAGTCCTGTTGCTGGCAAGCAAATGCTCAATTACGTTGATCAGATTATGCCCGTGGTTGTCGATATGCTCCAAGACCAGGCTTCAGTTGTCAAGCGTGATACCGCCCTGCGAACACTCGGAAAGCTTGCATCAAACTCTGAATATGTTATTGAGCCCTATTATCAATATCCCAATCTTCTGGGAACTTTGATCAAAATTTTGATTTCCGACGGCAACCATGTGATTCAGAGAAACACGGTTCGTTTAATCGGTATTTTGGGTGCGTTGGATCCCTACAAGTATCGCGAGGTCGAGCACGAAGCTGATACAAACTCTGAAGGTGAAGAGAATAACGTTTCAATTGACGTGAAGCTGGTGCTCAAAGGAACATCACCATCCAATGAGGACTATAACCCTACAGTTGCAATGCTTTCTCTTATGACGCTTCTGAAAGATCCTGCGTCGGCACCTCAGCACAAGAATATCATTCAAGCAGTTGTAAACTTGTTCAGTTCACTAGGCATGAAGAGTATGCTGTTTTTGGACAAGGTCATTCCGGGCCTTCTTTCTTCTTTGCACGGAAACTCTGGAGATACGATCGAGTTTGTTTTTTGGCAGTTGGCTAAAATTATTGCTGTTGTCAAGCAGCATATTCGCTCTTATGTTGACGAAATTTTCGTTGCTATTAACGAATATTTTTCTGTACCTTCTCTGCAGCAGCCTTTACTTGTGGTTATTGAATCTTTGGCCGTCGCTTTGGATGGAGAATTCAAAACTTTTATGCCTCGACTATTGCCATTACTGATCGGTATATTACAGGCCGATGATGGAACCAAGTCTAAAATTCAGGTTTTGAATAGCCTCAGAACCTTTGGAGCAAACTTCGAAGAGTACATCCATCTTATCATTCCGAATGTTGTTTCATTGTTTTACTTTTCACCACAAGACCTCCGAGTAGCAGCACTATCTTGTGTTAGTGACCTGGCGCAATGCCTTGACTTGTCCGAGATGGCATCTCGTATCATCCACCCTTTACTCCGCGTAATGAACTCCACGAATGACAACAAAATTCGAGAAGTGTGTATGGAGACTTTGTGCAATGTGTGTTATCAACTAGGACCGTCATATGCTGTATTTGCTGAATCTGTTTATCCAACAATTCAGCGCATTCGTGGCCAGGTAGATGTGTCTACTTACGACAAGCTTGTTCACAGAATTTTGAGGAATGAGCCTCTCGCTAGCCATTTTAACCCGTACAGAAAGCCCCTGGACACACATTTGGACTCCACACCTGCTTCTGAACAAGGTAAGGCCGCTTTCAACCTGAATCTTATCCAAGCTGCTTGGGATGCAACTGGTAGGTCGACGCGTGAAGATTGGACAGAATGGTTCCGCAGACTCAGTGTCGAGTTTCTCAAGGGATCTCCTTCACCAGCCCTGAAGGCGTGTTCTAACATCGCAACTATCTCTACTAGTCTCGCTCGTGATCTGTTCAACCCAAGTTTCTATACTGTATGGGCAAATCTGTCAGAGAACTACAAGGAAGATCTCATTGGGAACATTCAGAATGCTATGGCTTCTTCCAATATTCCTCCTGAGATCTTGCAGACGCTGTTGACTCTTGCTGAATTTATGGAGCGTGATGATCAGCCGTTACCTCTTACACCTCGTGTGTTGGCATCTTATGCTCAAAAATGTCATGCCTATGCTAAAGCATTGCATTACAAGGAACTCGATTTTATCAACGATCCTTCAGCTAGCACGATTGAGTCGTTGATTTCAATTAACAATCAGCTGCAGCAATCGGATGCTGCTATTGGTATACTTAAGCACGCGCAGAACAACCACAGCTTACAGCTCAAGGAGACGTGGTATGAGAAACTGGGTCGCTGGGAAGATGCATTAGCAGCTTACAGGGCCAGAGAAAAGTTGGAGCCAGACTCTATGGATGTCGTTATGGGTAAGATGCGTTGTTTGCACGCACTTGGAGAATGGGATCAACTTTCTAAGATTGCTAAAGATCGATGGGCAAATTCTACGAGAGAAAGCAGACGTGCCATTGCACCTCTTGCAGCGGCAGCGGCTTGGGGATTGGGATCATGGGAAGAGATGGATACGTACATCAATGTCATGAAACCTGAATCACCGGACCGCTCTTTCTTCAACTCGATTCTTTGCTTGCACCGGAACAATTTCGAAGAGACTGCCAAACAAATCCAGAGGGCACGAGATCAGATCATCACTGAGCTCACAGCTCTGGTTTCCGAAAGTTACAACCGTGCCTATGGTGTTGTTGTACGCGCACAGATGCTTGCTGAACTCGAAGAGATTATGCAGTATAAAATGCTTCCGGAGAATGCTGAAGAAGACCGAGCAACTATTAAGCGAACTTGGGAGAAGCGTCTTATTGGTATCCAGCATAACGTTGATATTTGGCAGCGAGTACTCAATGTCCGCACCTTGTTGATGCCGCCTAAGCAGAATATGGAGATGTGGGTTAAATTTGCAAATCTTTGCCGCAAGTCTAACCGCATTGGGCTGGCAGAGAAGTCGTTGAATCTCCTTCTCGATGTTGATAACGAATCTTCTCGTGCCCCTCCTCAGGTTGTTTATGCCCAGCTCAAGTTTATGTGGGCTACAGGAAATCAAAAAGAAGCACTCAAGTATCTGATCGACTTTACAGCCCGCATGTCTCATGATCTCAATTTAAGCAATGACGACCTTATTTCCCAGCCATTGCCCTCTGAGCTTCCAGGTACCACACCAGAAATCCTCAGTTACACCAAACTTCTTGCGCGTTGTTTCTTGAAACAGGGCGAGTGGCAAGTTGCGCTGAACACAGATTGGAAAGAGAGCGCCGATGATAAGGCTAGCATCCTGGGATCTTATCTTTTAGCAACACATTTCGACCGAGGCTGGTATAAGGCATGGCATAACTGGGCTTTGGCTAATTTCGAGGTCGTATCTTTGTATGAGCATTCCGTGCAGAAAGCTCTTGATGCTGCCAACAACGAAAATGGTAACTCCACTGATGCTGATGAGGATGATGAGATGGAGGATACTGAACTTGGCGGAGGAGCTGGGCCAACAGCATTGGTACCTGGAGCTGCGGTTGTAGGAGCAGAGGGTGAATCACACTGTGTCCAAGCTCATGTTGTTCCGGCAATCAAAGGATTTTTCCACTCTATCACGCTTGCACACAAATCTGCGCTGCAAGATACCCTGCGACTTTTAACGTTGTGGTTCAAGTATGGTGGTCTTACCGAGCCGGCACGCGCTATTAGCGAAGGATTTGGAATGGTTAATCTTGAGGTGTGGTTAGAAGTTACACCTCAACTGATTTCACGTATCCATCAGACGGATGATACTGTGCGCAAAGCTTTGCACGGGTTACTCGCTGAACTGGGTAAAAAACATCCTCAAGCTTTGGTACATCCGTTGCAAGTGTCCATCAAATCAGATGATCCCGCAAGTCGAGAAGCTGCTGAACACATTTTGGATCAGGTTCGCTCGCATTCGTTGCACTCTTCGATTATTGTTGAGCAAGCAGATATGGTTGCCCATGAGCTGATTAGAGTCGCTGTACTTTGGCATGAACAATGGCACGAAGGGCTGGAAGATGCTTCAAGATACTTTTTCGTGGAGCACAATATCCCGAAAATGTTTGCTACTTTGGAGCCCTTGCATACCACCTTGGAGAAGGGACCTACAACTTTGCGTGAGATGTCTTTCCAGACTGCTTTTGGCCGCGATTTACATGATGCGTATGAATGGACACAGAATTTCAAGCGTACCAATGATATGGCACTTCTCAATCAAGCTTGGGATATTTATTACTCTGTTTTCAGAAGGATTTCTCGCCAGCTACCTCAGCTTACATCTCTTGATTTACAGTATGTTTCTCCAGCTTTGCAGAATGCCAAGAACCTTGATTTGGCTGTTCCCAGAACATATGAGCCCGATAAACCGGAAATCACGATTGTTTCATTTGATCCGACGTTCGCTGTGATTTCGTCCAAGCAACGTCCTCGGCGTTTCACCGTTCGGGGATCAGATGGTAAAGATTATCAATACGTGCTAAAAGGTCACGAAGACATCCGTCAAGATTCGCTTGTCATGCAGCTCTTCGGACTTGTCAACACATTGCTTGCTGATAATGCTGAATGCTTCAAGCGCCATTTGTCAATTCATCAGTACCCCGCAATTCCACTGTCCCCTAAAGCTGGTCTTTTGGGATGGGTTCCTCATTCGGACACTCTGCACTATCTCATTCGTGAGTATCGCGATGGCAAATCCTTGCTGAATATTGAGCATCGTATTATGATTCAAATGGCACCAGATTATGAGAACTTGACACACTTGCAAAAGATCGAGGTCTTCACATATGCTTTGGACAATACAAAGGGACAGGATTTGTATCGTATCCTGTGGCTCAAGTCACGCTCTTCAGAGGCATGGCTCGACCGTCGCACGAACTACACAAGATCGCTCGCAGTTATGTCTATGGTTGGCTACATTTTAGGATTGGGTGATCGTCACCCATTGAACCTGATGCTAGATCGCATCTCAGGTCGCATTGTTCACATCGATTTCGGTGACTGTTTCGAGGCGGCCATTTTGCGGGAAAAGTTCCCCGAGAAGGTGCCTTTCCGTCTAACACGCATGCTAACATTTGCAATGGAGGTCTCCGGCGTAGAGGGGTCTTACCGCATCACCTGCGAGCATGTGATGGCGCTACTGAGAGACAACTCGGAGTCACTTATGGCTATTCTGGAGGCCTTTTCTAACGACCCTTTGATTAACTGGGGTTTCGACCTTCCCAATAAAAAGGATGAAGATGAGCGCCCGGGCGAAGAAAAAGCGTCTCAAGTTGTCGCTGACGACGGCCTTACCGAGGACCAGAAGCGTGAGGCTGAAATTCGCAACGCCCGTGCCCAGCTTGTCTTACGTCGCATTCGCGACAAGTTCACCGGCAACGACTTCAAGCGGCACCGTGATCTCAATGTTCCCGACCAGGTTGATTTGCTCATTCACGAAGCAACAAATATTGAAAATCTGTGCCAGCATTTTATTGGCTGGTGCTCTTTTTGGTAGTATTCTATACATTAAACGATTGTACTCTATCTTGCCATTTTTTGATCAATGGATGCGTTCCTTGAAAATTGGGGGTTGCATCTGCGTTGTAATACTGGGAATTAAACAGACTGGCCTCACTCAATTCATCAAATGCCTTTTTCTCGATATCTCGGAGTCCCTGGCCTTGGAAGTAGCCAATAATTCGACCAACCTCAAGGCCCATAGCAGCGCCCTCTGGGTACCCTTCATCGAACCCGCCTTGCAAAGACTGTTCTTTTGACCGCGTGATTCCGTCTAGATATCCCGCGTTAGTGTGATCGCGTTTAATTTTAGCCAGTTGGCCGGGCTCCTCGTCGCCCCAGACGTCCATGGTTTATTTCTCTTTTGGCGAGACTAAGCAAGCTGAGGTTTGGGCACATGATTAATAGTGGCATCTCAATATACATAAATTATAAACATTAACGAAACTAGATTTTACCGGTAAAACTATTGTTCAAGGGTCTAATAGAAGTCTTGAAACGGTCTTCCCATTCCATTCGTTGGCTGAAGCTGAGATTGGCGGGATCGAGTTCCATGGGGGGCAGGTATGGATCTGAGAGGGGGTCTTTAGGTGGGGTTGAGACTTCCAACTCCTCTGCAGCTGGTGGAAGAACATGTTGGTAGGGAACTTTAAAGTTATTAGGCCCTCCATCGCCGTCTAGGGCCTTGGTGAGTGGCGTGTGAATGTCTATCGGAGCACTACCCACGGTTAAGCTTGCTGGAGGATTGGAAGCGGAATCTTGGGGCGGAGGTGACGGTGAAGTTGGCCGGTGCGGAGTTATATCTCCGCTGGTTTCGTCACTTTCGGAATCTAGTTCGGAGAACGAGTGGTCATCAATGGCATCATCAAAAGAAAGCAGGGCAGATGGTCGCTGCCGCTGGGCACGCCAAGGTTTATGGTGGTGCGAATGGCGGTGCGGGAATACTGGTAAGGCGGGCTTGTCAATTGTACAGTCATGAGTATCCTCATTATGAACGGAGGTCTCATCCTCAGCGTCGTCAGACCAAACCTGAGGAGGATCTCTTTCTGTGTCCGATTCGGTCTGGGAACTGGAGATTTTAGAAAAGTCGTAGCCCCCACTTCTCTTGGGCTTAGAGGGCAGCGTCTGATCTGAAATCTGCCGAACATGAACCTCAAAATCTTGACCGGCACGCATCTTGGGCTTATCGGGCGAAGGCTCGTACACCACTACTGCTGATGCTAGGCCGCTGCGGGCGGGCTGGGTTGAGGTAAGCTGAGGAGGACTGAGGACGTCTTCATCGCTGGATTCAAGAGCTTGTGAGTCCTGCTCGCTTTGCTCATCGCCAGATGGATAATACTCGACCTTGGGCGGCACTGTAGAGAACGACACCCGTTTGCTGCTAGACGAAGCTCGACGCTTGACGATCGATTTGAGTGGTGGGCGGCTTCGTGCAGCCAGGGCGTCTTTGCGGTCTTGCTGGGCACGGCGAAGCTCATTCACGTGTTCTTCCAACAGGTGCTGTGAAAAATTGCGGAGCTCTTGCACCCGCAAAGATATAAAGTGCTGGATTTGATCCTGGAGCAACGCTTCACGTTTGAGGACCGCGTCCAGTACACTCCGCGGACTGTCATTTAATTGCGCTCGGACTTCCGGACTCAATTGGACTATCAATGAGTCTTTCGAATTCATGTTGGAAGCCGAGTAGCTGCTCGTTTCTCGTATAATACTGCGAAATCTCGCTCAAAACACTTAAGCGAGGTCACAACGCAGTGTGCTTACTTCTGTTGGGATGCCACACGCTTAAGGAGCTGGGCTCACAAACATAAGCAGCTTCCCAATTCGGGCCGTTTTGAATGGTTATAGGGTTACCTGGCATTAGCTGCATTATTGCTGTGATATCCAACTATTTTGCACCAGTGTCTGAATACAAGATGTCTGTGGTGGGAGATTTTGACTACGAGCGCTTTTGCCAAGAGCGCAACCCACCCCTGTCGCATGGTCCGCTGTCGTTGCCCATGCAAAGACCTCCACCCGAGTGTAGAACATTCCGCAGCCGAGTTATTGATCATGAGGTTGAGCAGATGAAAGCCAAGTTACGAAACATTCCGGATCTTGCTCGGTTGTTTGAAAACACCTTCCCGAATACCCTCGACACTACCATTCGATTCCACGATTCCGGATCTTCTCCTATAACATTTGTTGTCACTGGCGACATTAATGCTGAATGGATTCGTGATTCGCATCGTCAATTGAGCCCATACACGCCCTGGGCATCTCAGGACAAATCCCTCCGCCAATTGCTGCTGGGAGCTATTGCGCTGCATGTGCGGTATGTACGACGGTTCCCGCATTGCAATGCATTTCAGCCGCCAGTTGAAGCTCGGCTACCAATTAGAAACAATGGACAGAACGACAATGTGTTCCCGAACTATGATCCGTCTTTTGTTTTCGAATGCAAGTATGAGCTTGACTCGCTGGCTTCGTTCTTTGGACTGCCGAACGACTACTATGATGCTACTCAAGATAAGTCGTTTATGACAGGCCAATGGCTTGAGACTGCACAGTTTGTTCTAGACAGAATACAGGACCTTAGAGGTGGTACTTATGATGAATTTGGAAGGGTAGCCCGTCCACCCTACATGTTCAAAAGGAAAACGGACATCGGAACAGAGACATTGCCAAACAATGGCCAAGGAAATCCCGTAAAGAAAACAGGAATGGTGAGGTCCTTTTTCAGGCCCTCTGACGATACGTGCGTTTATCAGTTTCTCGTGCCAGCGAACGCCCAATTTGTTGTTGAGCTGGAACGGCTGTCCAAGTACGCACCGTCAGAATTAGCAGAGCGAGCTGCTACTATGGCAAGCGAGATCCGGGAAGCAATTTATAGACACGGAGTTGTTAACCACCCAGACTATGGCGACGTTTTTGCGTATGAGGTTGACGGTTATGGCAGCTCACTTTTCATGGACGATGCCAACGTCCCATCTCTTCTTTCGCTGCCAATTCTGGGATTTGTAGGGATCGACGACCCTCTGTACCAGAACACGAGAAGAATGGTTTTGTCGCCTGCAAATCCCTACTTTATTACCGGGCCCTACTTTGAAGGAATCGGGGGACCCCATGTTGGGCTTCGTAATGCTTGGCCAATGAGCCGAATTCTGGCTATTCGAACGTCCAACGATGAAGAGGAGATTGCCCAACACCTGAAGGCAGTTCTGGAATCAACTAGAGGCCTTGGCCTCATTCACGAAAGCATCAATGTCGACACAAACAGTTTCACCAGGCCATGGTTTTCGTGGGCCAACGCCGAGTTTGCCAAAGCGATTATTGATTTAGACGAGCGACGAATTCTATCTAAAGTTTTATCTTTGCTATAATAAAAATTATTATTGTTCAAGGTCCTGGTTTTTTAAGATCTTCTCAATTGCTGCCCGTTCGCCCTGGCTGTCCTTGAGTGCCTGCTGGTAACGGTTCTGCAAATTGTCTTCATCATCGGGCTCTTGGAGCTCTTCCTCGTCATCCTCAAGATCCGAAAGAACGTCCATCGGGTCCTTCTGTTCAACACCAACATCTTTGAGCAACCGCTCCAGATCGTCCGCCTTGCGCTTCGCTTCTCGCTCTTCTTTGACCTTCTTGACTCGCTCACGCTCCGCCTTATAATCCACATTGAACTCCTCAACCTTCTTGTCGACGACTTTGAAAAACTCGTCAAAGCCGGTGCCAGCAACTGCACTGACGCTGCAAACGTCAAGGGTATTGTAAAACTCGTCGAGCATAAGCGCCAGGGAGTTCATCAAAGACGTCATGTAGCTGGAATCTTCGTGATCGGCATATAATGTCTTTTGAAAAGCTTCGAAATCATTCATCCATTCGATTGCAAAAGTGGGTTCGATAACGTCCCCTTTGTTGAACACAATGATCATCGGCAGTTTGGTCTTGTAGAGAATAGAGCAGGCATAGAGCATATTGGACATGAAAGTGGCAGGCGATGTGCAGCGAGGCGTGTCAATAATGTATGCAATCATAGTAGGGCCTGCAGAAGCAAAAGCATCTGTAATAATTTGCCCAGAGGCGCTCCACATGAACACCTCGATCTGACCAGGAGTATCCACTAGAATATTGCTGTACTGGTCACTGCGCTTCTCAACAATGTTGAGAACCTGATCGATCTTGGTAGCAAACAGGTTTAACGATGTAGTGATGGCCCCGTTCGGCCCTAATCCATAGTCATCCATAACTTTATGATAGTTGATGGTGTCTCGAATGTCGATGTTGGCACCGTAAGGCACATCGTGGACGGCGGGGTCCAAATTTATAACATACGGGGGCTTCTTGGCAGCATGCAAGTCCGAGTTCAGGCGCTGAAGAAACGTGGTCTTGCCTGAGCCGGCCATACCAACACATAAAATCGTGGGGGCCATGTGAAGATTTAGAAGTTTCCACTTCTTTATCTGATTTCATAATGGCCACCCGGGTAGTGCTGCCGACAGTTTCGACGGGAAACGTTCCACAGTTAGCTCTGGATCTTTTAATTTATACTTATGGGTTCAAGCTCGTCCAATCCTTGGACGATGAGCACCTCTACCCATTTGCTGGACCCCTTGATGGGCTGACGCTTCCAGTGGAACAAGGGTTGACCACCGCATGCCAACTATTTCAATTGAACGACATTAAGCTTATTCAAATAAGATCGCCTCCTTTACCCGGTCAGAAGAGCAAATTCATTCACGGAATCAAGTCCCAGCTCAAGGGTAAAGTCCTAGTTGCCGGGTCAGCTAATGCCGGTATGAAATTAGAGGATTTGGGCCAGCTACGGGTTGCAGAATACACCAAGGACACAATTCCTGACAGATTACCCGAGTCTGGATATGCGGTTGAGGCAGTGAAGGCGTTGGATGCGGATGCAATTGTTCTATTCACCTACGAGGGCGACAATATTGCCAATGCAAAGGAGTTGGCCACTATCTTGGCCCAGAGATTGGGTCTTCCCTCGAAACCTTTCCAGCAGCCTATAAGTTGGACAAGAGTTTACGGAAAAGATATACCCACTGGTGTAGAGCAGGGTCTGTATACATGAGATATATAATGGATCATGGTTCCAGAACACGGGATTGAACGCCACGGAGAACTGATTTGTGGGTTGCCAATTCCATCGAGTCGGCCTCAGCGCTAAACAGCTTTTTAAAGTCAACACCAGGAGCACCGAAGAGCTGCTGCTGCTGCTGTTGCTGCTGGGATGCAGAGTTATTGCCGCCCAACAAAAGAGCATAAACACTGGAAAGACCCATGAGCAGTAGAATGTACCATGAAATAGAGCTAACCCATCTCACATCGAGGTCGGCGGTTTGAATGCCAGATTGCAGCATCTCTTTGAAGCGCCAAGTCAAGGGGAAAGGAAGCTTCAAGACAACAAGCCCTCCAAAGAAGGAGGACACCCAACTCATCAAAATAGCTTGAGGGACGATATTCACAATTTGAGTGCGGGCCATTTTGGTCACCCCCTCGAGGCTTGACGGATCTGAAAGATCGGGCATTCCACTAGCGGGCTTGGAATCTGGGTTTGCAAGATACTCGCCGCCGCGGAATTTTGGCACAAGTGCTTGAACAGTGGAGTTGAACTGGTACTCGCTCAGGTTGAACGAGTGCTTGAGTAACAGGCTGGAGTACCTCAAGTATGCTTGTTGCCGCTTGTCTTTTCCTTTGAGCAGCGGAGGTGACGGGCGGGACGAGACAGTGATATAGTGTCTTGTGAGACCCACAAGAATCATGACCACCAGAATCGGGGCCAGAACCCACGTGCGGAGGTCTGGGTCCAAGAACAAATCCGGAACGGCCATTTGGTTGTCAGCAAGCAGAGTTTGGAGGTCGCGGGCTCTGCTAGATGCCATTGGAGCACGAAAACGTTTACATTAAATTTAACCATATATATTGTGAGTCCATGATGATTCTACGAAATTGGAAGCCCTACCCCATTCTAACAGGCGCAATCGGAACGCTCTTGTTCGTATTGGCTGAAGTCCACACCGTCCGGGTACTCCTGGTCAAAGCCCTCGACATCATCCTGTTGTAATGCATTGCGGCCAATGACGTCGAACGCTTGGTTGACGCCGGTTGCCTCCTTGGCAGAGGTCTCAAAGTAGGGAAGGTTGCCCTTCTGCGCACACCACCGCTGGGCCTTCTGCGTACTGACGGCTCTACGTGTTTCGTCGACATCAATTTTGTTTCCAATAACCACAAACGGGAAATTTTCTAGGTCGGTCGGGTTGGCCTGGATAAGAAATTCGTCACGCCAGGTATCGAGTGCTTCGAAGGACTTTGCATTATTCACGTCAAACATAAGAACACAGCAGTCTGCGCCACGGTAGAACGCAACACCGAGCGATTGAAACCGTTCCTGGCCTGCCGTGTCCCAGATTTGCATAACTACTCGCCGGTCGTCAAGCGTCAGCTCCTTGGTGAGAAAGTCAGCACCAATCGTCGCCTTGTACTGTGTCGAGAACTTTTTATTCACATACTGCTGCATCAATGAAGTCTTGCCAACTCCAGAGTCGCCGAGAATAATCACTTTAAGCATGGATTTCCGTGCCATGGCTGGTGTGTGTGGGTTAAGCTAATCTCTGGATGATTAAGCCTGCTCGCCTCTCATTTCCTGCCGGCGGGAGGTTGGGGGTGCATGTCCATTCTAAGTAGGTGTTAATGCATAGTGTCGTTTTAAGCTATAAACGAATACTAGAATGACGACCGACACATCGGGCACAGTCTTGATTTGTTACTGTTGAACCACTTGAAGAGACAGTCTGTGTGGTATGTGTTGTGGCATGTGGAGCAACTCTTGTTTGGAAGCTGCTTGCCATTGAGTACAACCTGGTAGCAAATGGCACATGGCTCGATTCCTTCCAAGAAGTTGCTTAGTTTTAAGATCAGTCCCCTCATAGCACTAATGATGGCACCATTTTGAACAGTAAATTCGGCCTCAAGCACCCACGCCCGCCGCTTAGCCTCGGGCACGCCCACCAAATTTTTGATTTCGACCGACGCGGACTTGGCGGGATACAGGTTCGGCAGATGTACCACAATCTCAACCGAATGATCGTCAAGTTCCACCAGAGCCCGGAACTCCCGCAATTGCTCAGAGACAGACGTTCCTTCGAGCTGTCCGTGCTCCCGCATGGTACGGGCGGTGTGGGCGACGGTGCGCAAAACTGCAGGCACGACAGCAACTTGCAGAGTATCCTCAATATTCTTCAGTAGGCGGCGATCACGTACGTCCCGATACCAGCTTCGCACTACCGATCCTAGAGACATGCTCATGGTATACAGCAAGTGCACGGCCAGTGATAGTCCACTTTCTGAAGGCAACTCCTCGGCTTTGATCTCAGCAAGCTCAATACGAGTGACATTCTCAAGTTGAAGACTGATAAATTTCAAAATTTGCTGATAAACCTTCTCATATTCAGCAAACACCGATATGGCGGGACGAACCTTACGATCGACTGTATTGGTAACCTCCACGTACTCTGTAACATACGCCATGAACAGAAGCCAAACAACATGATTATGCTCCTGTTTAGGATCTCTCAGCATCGCTTGTAGGTGCGAAGAAATATTGGTGTTCTCTAGATCGGATCCCAAAAGCTGGTCGTGATAGAAATGAACCAGGTTTTGGTGCAGATACCCATAAGCCACCCATGGCAATGTGTCACCCTGCACCTCAATGAGACTATAGAGAGAGCCAATTTTTACCTGTACATGTTCGGCAAGAGCACCTTTGGCATGTTTTAGGTAGAGTCCATGGACTTGCCTGTCAAATTGTGAAGAGTCTGGCAGAAGCCGGCAAGCAGCCTCAGCAATCTCAGCGGAGTACTCCCCTGGGTCAATCATTTGAAGGATCGCAAATTGGGATTCTAGGCCCCCGTTCAAAGCGTACTTTACAAGCTCATTTGAAGGGTAATACTCTAGTTGGTGCAACAATTTGAGAAACTCCACAAGTTCTGATCCAGTCGCGCTCATTATCTTTTCCAGCAACTTGTCCTGCAGTTTTTCACCAATAATAGCAACATCAGCCATTGCAATAGTAAACAGGTTGAGATCATCGACCAGGTCGTTTTGGTACCGCGTGTACCAGGGAACCGGCTCGATGGCGCTGTTCTGAGCAATTAGGGCAGCCCGTAGCGACTTGATGGCGAAACTATCCCTACTCGACTGAGAAAGCTGCACTAACCTTTCCTCACTCATAAAATGGCTGCATGTTTGTACAGCATGGAAAGTCCTTGGACCAAATCCTTCAGTCATCTCCCACAACGCTGATTCGAACAATGGGTCATCTATCGCAAACGTCTCAAATTCAGCCAAATACGACTTGCACAAATCTGTCTGCGCAGATTCTCGATCGATGAATACGTGACCAACACAGGCTGATGCGACCAAAATGCACTCGGTCATGACCTTCAAACGATCAACACCAAACAGTTTGTCTTTCACTTGTTTGTAAACATGGAACATAAAGAAAGCTCGGCTGACAACTGGCCACCATTCCGTGGGCTGTTCAAACCGGGTCAAATGCCAGCAATCAATTTCGTAAACCCATTGACTTTGCCTCTCAATAGATAAAGCCGCATCACTGAGCCACTCTTCGTTGCAATATAGTATTGCTTTAGCAGAATCAGTATCGCCTGCCAATTTAACAGCACGCTCAATGAGCATATCCAGTTCCTCAGGCGAGACCGGCCCCTCTAGCTCAGCCAATAAAGTTTCAACAGTGTCCTGTGATACAAGCTTTTCACGGATTCGCACAGCAGAACGATTTTCGGACTTGCTGATAAAAGCCAAAAAGTCGTGTCTCTCCCGTAGTATAGGGACGCAAAACTCTTCGTCTGCAGACACCGCTCTGCCGAGTTCAAATAGAGCATCATCATGAATTAACGCCAACTCACAAAGCACATTGACGTATTCAATTGCGCACTCATCATAAATAAGTCTGCCATGGGCCAAAATAGCAGCACGAAGAGAAGATGGAGAAGTCTCATCGACATAGCTGGAGAGATTACGGTTGACACAAGAAAGCTTTCGAGCTTTTTCCATGACCAGCGAAGCAAAATCTGGGATCAAGCAATCAATTACAGCGTCTGTGTCGATGGTGGATGAATGCAGAGCAACTTCCAATAGTTCAGGACTAGGCTCCCACTCACTGAGATCGATCTTGAGATCAGGCTTCATCGCGACAATTTGGCCAACTGTCTTTGGAGGTAGGCTTTCAATGGCATTTTGAAGTTGAGCATCAAACACACCACTGGCAGCAATCACTCTTGCAAACCCGGCGTTGCCGTCCAAATTTCTCGCAACCACGGGCTCAATTCCATCTACCTTGGCAAGATCTTTCAACCGAGCTGCTAATGAAGCAGACAACGTAGGCAGCACAGGTTTCAGGCATCGCTTTGCAGTTGCATCAATTGCCTGCTCAATGTATTTAAACACCCCAGGTTTGGAGCATAATGCAAGATAGCAGCCCCACGCTGAAGCCTCTGCATCTCCCACAACATCGGGCAGCACTTTTCTTATTGACTTGAGGATCAGCGACGCCGTCGATTCCTGTTGGAAACCAATGCTTTCAGGAATCTCCTTCAAAAAGATGTTGAACAGTTGAGGCCAAATCGATCGAGAACTAGTGCTCGAATTGACAATAAATTGCGCAAGAGAAGGCACAACCTCCCCCTTGAACCACACGTCAGGATACTTTCGGGTGATTTCAACAAATGATTTCAAAACGTCCACTGCTACCTGCGGAGGCGTGGAACGAAGAGCTTTGAGCAAGTTCTTCCAGAACGCGGCTAGCTGTTCAGGAGTGAACGAAGCCGAAATCGGTGTAGCCAGCGTTAGAACTGACTTGACTAGGTACTGGTTTTTGCTAGTCAAGAATTTCCAAATCGAGTCGTCTAGCAAAAAGTGTGGAACCTCGGTATCATATTCAAAATGCAACTCAGAGGCAATAATGTCAACAGCAGTTTTGACCACACGATAGTACTTCTGATCAGCATCTTCGGTTGAGATGTACCTCATATCACTTATGGTCGTCGGCGTTATACCCGTCAACACATTGTCCACAAAATCTATCAACGGTTGACGCATTTTATTGATCACAAGATCTCGTTTACCTGGAAACACTTTGGTCCAGGCTTCTTCGGCAGCAGCACTAACAGTAGGGTCGGGATCATGTGTTCCAGCAAGCCATGGCCCGACTGACGACTGTAGATGCTTTGTAGATCGCTTGCCGAGGACCGAGTAGAGGGACTTGAGCGCAACGTGAGCCTTTTGGCGGACGCTCGGGAGAACGTCGATCGAAAACTTTGAATAGATTTGAATGAAGGCAAGGTGCGTTTCATCATCTATTTCCTGGCCCGAATACGTGAAATCGATAAACTCGTTCAGGGCTCTATCACGTGTGACTGCATCCTTCTTGAGCAAGTTCTTGAAGATGATGGTGACTCGAGGGTCTAAGAGGGTTCTTACGTCTGGTATCCCACTCAGATACGAGTACGATACCTCGTCAGGATCTGCAAGGCCTCCAGACTTGTCTCGGTAGTCCCCTATCGAAGCAAACGGGTTGTGGAACGAAGCCATATGATGTCAGCTGCAAGGACCAACGGTTTTTAAGGATGAGCGGGCAGGGGTGCAGGGGAGGTGGGACCAACAGCCAGGCAAAATGTAAAGCTAAAAATAAGTTCTCAGGACCAAACGATTACCGAAGTAGACGAGATAAGATTATAATAGATTAGGACAACCCAGTTTCGGTTTGGCCTGCGATAAGGGGGACAAGTTCCAAAGGGGCGTTTACTATTCTTATATACCTACGGAAAAGAGCCTAAGTAAGGCGATAAGTCTGGTACCACATTTTGTAGTTACCAACAGACTGGCTAACTTCACAGGTAGGGGAATACTTGTCAGAAAGCCCGGCAGGTAAGCCAAGTTTCGGCTTGCCTTCTTCAAATAACACGAGAGTAAAGTTCGCCGGGCGGAAAATACTCAAGACTTTTTGGATTACGTCCAGGTGGGTCATACCAAAGCGTTGAGGCGGAACGTTCGTCTCAAAGCTAGCGTACGAGAACCCCGTCTCGGGCGTGACGTGGATACTAAAGTAGCGCTCGGCGTCAATGACACCGTTGCACGAATAGCCGCAAGGCGCAAAGGCAAACGAGTCTATCGCCTGGTTAGTAACCGTGGGATAGATTTCATCAATCTCAGTCGCCTTGGTCAAGATGTTTCCTTGGTGATGTCCCGGATCATCGTCGTCGGGTTCACAACCAACAGAGGACGCCATGGAGTCAATCGACAACATACTGCTTTCCATCGGATTGGCAGAAGTTGGAGTGCCGGGAGGCGAGTTCAAGGACCGGACAGCGTCGAACGAAAAAAGGTTGGCTGCGGCCGGGTCCAGATCGGTCATCATGATCTCGAGCGAAAAGTCGTTGAAATTGTCGCAGGTTTTGCCAACCTGGGACTGTACACAAGAGAACATGTACCATTTGTCCTTTCCGGCTCCGAACTCCATGGCTTGTCCATCGGGGAAATACTGCTTGAGCACCGCTGTCTCGTCTTCCCACGAACGGTGCGGGTGCAATTGGCGGTCAGGAAACATGAAACTGCGTCGACTATAAAAGATCCTTAGAGGGCTGGGATCAATTGTCCGGGTATAGTCGGCAACAATCTCTAACATACGGGGCAACCCATCGAGGAGAGTGGTTGTTCCGCACGTTTTGAGAATCAAAACATGAGGATACACAAAGAAGCTGGATTCAGACAAGACGTAGGAGTCGAGACCCTCGTAGGAAAGCATACTCAATACCTTGCACTGGACAAGGTTGAGCATGGTTTCCCAGACCTGGCGCGGGACTGCAAGCAAACCCTGCCGAGGCTGAGCCATGGCGGAGACATGGGGTTCTTTCGGAGCGAACCAGATCTCCAAGAGCTTTTCGGGGCCTTCGAAGGCATTCGTCGAGTCTAAGGTATCAGCAACCTCGTGATTGATGTACTTGACGGGCTTTTCCATTCAATATCAAATGAAAACTTGTAAAATCAGTGAAACAAAAGGAGCAAATTTGCGGCCACGTAGAAACGGGGTTGAAGCGGGTGTTATCTGGGTTTGGTCGGGCGTGTGGTGAATCTTCTGAGATGTTCAGGGCTCATACGCTGGCAATCTGCCTAATTACTTTTCAGGCAAACGTGGGTGAAAAAATTGAACAAAGATAGCTTGTTGTGCGCCCAAAAGGCCCAACTGTTGCGTATGGAGGTTAGGGTACATCTCAGGAAGGTGGAGAAGAGTCACATTGCCCGGATCATCTTGGCTTGGTTCGATCTTCATTGGAAATTACCAACGTGCGTTGGTGGTTTCAATTATATTTTCGGGATGTTATCTATAGATTACACTAGCTCATCTTTTTGCGTCCGTCATTCGGCTTGTAGTCCGCACTGAAGCCAGAAAGACACAATCAAGTCTTCCTGGTGATTAAAATTGGACGTCTATTTGTGATTCGCCAGCCCAGAAACAGCATACGCGGGCCCCTTCTGGTCCGCAAGGCAGTCGTTAAACAAAACGTCCAACGGTACCCGCAAGAGCGCGGTCGAAATCAACGGTGAAAAATTATTTGTCATGGGCTTTAGAGGTATGAGTTGGAGTAACACCCCTTCAACCACCCTTTGGACTTTTTTCTGGCCATACTGCTGCTCTTTAGATTGAATAGGTATATACGCTATTTTTCGACTCTGCGTGACTTCAGCATCTCAGACAAGCTCAATCCCGCCGCTTATTTCAACCAGTTCTCCGGACGCGATTAGTTAGCCTCTAACGCGACTATGCTGGGCCTCCTACCACAGCCAAAGATGCAGGCCGCAGAGGCCACCATCATCACACTGTGCGATCGTTTGGCACATTCCACAATGCTAGAGGATCGAAGAGCTGCCATTCTCAGTTTGAAGGGCTTTGCGCACGACAAACGTGAACTTGTCGCTTCAAACGGGATCAAAGGGTTGATCAATTCTCTGAAGCAGGATAAAAACGACCCAGAAACAATTCGAGCATGTTTGGAAACCCTGATCATTCTGTTTATCAAGGCCTCAAGCATCGACAGTGATCTGTTGGAGCTGTCGCGCCGAGCAAGGCAAAAGAATAAGCGCTACGTGTCTCCGCTTATTTCGTCGAGGAAGGCCCAAAATGAAGTGTTCACGGGACCCGTAGATGATATTTCTCTCTGGCTCACGGATGAATTCACCCACGATAATGGGAACGTTGTAGCACTCCTGGACTTTGCTCAATCTAAAGATATGTTTACCTCGCTCTATGCGATGCAATTGCTCTCAGCTATGGTTGCAAGTCGTCCAGACACGATCAAACAAAGCCTGTTTTCGGTACCTCAGGGAATTTCTACACTTGTCGCTGCTATGGAGTCGAAATATGAAATGGTTCGCGATGAAGCTGTGCTGTTGCTGTTGCATTTGACAGATAACCATCTTGAGTTTCAGAAACTTGTGGCTTTTGAAGGTGCGTTCGACAAGCTGTTTACAATCATCGATGACGAAGGTGATATTTGTTTCGGCGGTGTCACAGTTGAGAACTGTTTATCCTTGTTTTCAAACCTCCTGCAATATAATGTTTCGAACCAGAAACTGTTCAGTGCTACGCAGGGTATCGTCAAGTATGCATCTATGATAGATACCGGAGATGAGGCAAACTGGGGTGAACAAGCTACCAGCAATATGACATTAGCTCTCCAATTGGCCCGTTTGTTTGTTGTTCCAGGAGGTGAAGCAACCCGAATGCACCAAGACTCTTTCGCGCAGGCTGGGGTGCTTTTGACTGTGCTCAAGCTCGCATTTGGACCCGCAACAAGTCTGCCGATTCGCACTGCCTCTCTTTTAACCGCTTCTTCTCTGGTATATGAGAACCAAGCCCGTCAAGAAGAGCTCCTTGGCATTGATGTACCATATTATGATTTGAGCTTGTCTTTGAATGTCCAAATGACGCCCAACATAGTTCCAGTTTCCCAAGCGCTTCTTAATTGGGCACTGCTCTTGCCTTCACATTACCTTTTCACACTAAGAGCAGCTTCTCAGTTCTGCTTAACTGCAGCATTTGAGGGTAACGAGGACGCGGCTCGTCGTTTTGTTGATGAGCAAGTTGCCGGCTTGAAGAAAGCTGAAGAAGACTCTTCAAGGGCGAACATTTTCACTACCTTGGCTGAGTACAATGAGGATTGGGCACTAAACCCTTTCAAAGTGTGGTTTGCAAGCGTAATTTTAATGCGTATCTTTTCTGTTTCCAACGACCTAAAGGACTATATTCGTCAAATCACCATTGGAGATGCCGAGCTAGGACAAGATGAGCTCCCGATCATTCAGGCAGTTTCAGGCCAGCTTCTCACTAGTCTCGACCATGAAGATCCTACGATTAGTCTAGCATATCTCATGCTGCTTTGTACATGGCTTTTCGACGATATACAAGCAGTTAATGATTTTGTTGCCGAGCGTTCTGTTGTTCAACAACTTGTTACCTATGTTACAACTAACAATGGTGGTAGCGGCCATGTTTTAGTGGGATCACTCGCTACAATCCTATTGGGTATTGCATATGATTTCTGCTCCTCGACATCGCCGATAACTCGAGTCGATTTCTACCATCTGCTCACCAACACCCTTGGCCGTGACCAATATACTCTTTCGTTCCAGCGGTTCCGGGAGAACCCTGAGTTCAAGGACTTCGATCCGAGCTTGATTTTTAGCGCCGCCAAAGGTCCCAATGGCTTGCCCAAGGTTTATTTTGAGTCATTATTTATCACTCTTGTTCGTGACAATATCAATCGTATTCAAAGAGCCATTGATAGAGACCCCACTGTGGAGCCTTCTTCACGTATATCACTTGAAATGTATGAAGAGCTCAAACTTCAACTAATTGCCAAAGAGAAAGAGTTCAAAGAACAAGAGTATGAGCGTTCGCAAAAAGAAGAAGCGCTCGTCGCTAGTGAAACTCAGCTCAAAGCTGAACTTGAGCGGACATCTGAAGCTCTCAAAACTCTGGAAGAGTCACACTCTACTATTAGTGGGGACTTTGAGAGTCTTCAAAGTACTCAAGGTGCTTTTCAAGCCGAGCTGTCCTCTTTGAAGTCCGACCACGAGAAACTTTCTGCAGAGCATAAGGAGAAGCTTGAAGCGCTTAGCTCTACCCGCCAGAAACTTGCAGAAATTGAAGCAAAGCATGCCAAAACTTCTCAACAGATTGCCCAACTTACTACTGCAAAAGAAAAAGCTGAAGATGGAATTAACAAGGTAACACGTGAGCTTTTTTTGTTAAACAAAGAAGGTGCTGGAGATGTGAAGAAGCTGCGTGACCAGCTTGCCAACCAAACTTCCCAGCTCGAGGTAGCTACAAAGAAGTTAAACGAGACCACTAATGCCTTAACCATCGAAAAAAAGAACAATTTCAATCTTCAAAGTACGAACGAGAAGGTAATCAACAAGTTGAGAGAGACTGCCGAAATTCTACAAGCTGGTGAGCAACGTGAGACGGATCTTCAAGAGCGTGTGAATGAGTTGGAAACAGCGTTGAAGGTACAAGACGAGTCCATGCGTACTCGTATTGCCAGCTTAGAAAAGGAAAATAAACTCATGAGGGCCAAGCTTGAGAGCGCCAAAGGATCTCAAAGTGGTCAGACTCCGGAGTCAGACCCCGTTCATGCGCTGTTGGAAGAGAAGATTACGTCTCTTGAAGCACAGCTAGTCCTTGCTAAAGCAGAACTCGATACAGAGTCTTCTTTAGAGGAGGAACTTGAAGAAGCAACAAAATCTCGAGACGATTTTGCCAGTCAGCTGTATCAAGCTCAAGAGAAACTCAAACAGTACGAGTCCCAAAGTCAGCATCAAAGTGAAGCGCCTGCCGATATGTCCACGACAACGGCAGAACTGCAGGCTAGAGTTTTAGCACTAAAAGCTGAGCTCAACGACAAGACGAAACTGTCCGGCAGTAATGATGATCTTACACCTCAGGTTGAAAAACTCACCTCACAACTTGAGGAGAGCAATTTGAAACTGTCAGACATGACAGCAAAATATGAAGAGCTTTCTAAATCACTAATGGGTGCGAAAGGTGAAAGTTCAAATCTGAAAGAGACTAACAGCTCTGCGTTACAAGCCACGTTGGAACAAACCAAGAGTGAGCTTGATGAAGTCCGCAAAGAACTTCATCGTGCCCAGGCTGAACTTGAAAACTCTCAAGTTGAAGTTTTAGATGAGAATGATATTTCAGATATTCGGAATGCGTTGCTCGAATCTCAAACTAGAGCAGAAAAATTCCGATTGGAGGCAGAGTCTGCTCAGCTGGAGCTCTCTAATCTCCAAGAACCAAGGAGTGAAAACAATGCTCCTGCCGAGATGATAGCTCTTGAAACCAAGTTCAGCGAACTGCAATTGCGCTTTGACCACGTTTGTCGCGAAGCTAAAGAAGATCTGGATGCTGTACTGCTGCTTCTCGAAAACGCCGAAATCAAGATTGCTGAATATGAGAAACTTCTTGGCAGTCTTGGTCAAGATGTGCCACCTACTGAGTCTGAAATCAGGCCTGAAGTCGAATCGAGCGAGTCTTTGTTATAGTGTGATTTTTCGATCATCGTGTTGTTGTCCCGGACCCGCGCGAAAAATGAGAAATACAGTCTATGAACCGCCCCATATTCTTAGCACCAAACCGAAATTAATGATTAAAGAGTTGCACAGATATTTAGACGAGCACGAAAGATCTAATGATGAGGATCAAACTACTTGCGCCCAGTTACTACGATTTCTGGAACTCCGAAATGACTGGACGTTTGCTCGGATTGTTTTGAATAGGGTGAATTCTCTACAGAAAGAGATCTCTGAAGCTGGTGCCACAGAATCTCGACTCAATTTTCTCAAAGAGGAAGCCTCACAGCTGAGATTCAAGATGAATTGCTTTGAAAATGAGAAACTGGAGCAGAAGAAAAAGCTGCAGAACGAACTGCTGGATCTCACTTCATTATCATCTGAAAAGAAGCAAAGTTTTAATGATCGAAGAACGTACTTAGAACAATGCGAGATGGAGAACCGCGAAAAAAGTAAACAGATCGAAACGTTACAAGATGCAATTGATATTTCGAGGTCATGCGTATCCCAACATGAGCACCAACTTAGTTCTCTGGAGCAGTTATTGTCATCCCAAGCGAACCTTCTTGAAACCACTAGTCAAGAGATTAAAGCTCTTAACGCGAAACTCATAGGTGAAGGCGATCAAGAATGCTCACCTCTAGAATATCGACCTCGTGTAATCTCTGCCCGCGAACGAGAAGCAACTTTCGCAACATTGATAAAGCAGCAACGTGAACGAAATAGGCAACTGAGGTATGAAATTATGACGAGGCGAAAAAGCATCAGAGTGTTTTGTAGGATCCGATGCTCTTTTGAACCCGACGAGCACAACGCTGTGACTCTAGTACAAGGATCTGACACTGAAGTCAGGGTGTCCAAGCCATTGAAAACATATAAAGGCATCGAAACCAAAGATGAACACTTTACTCTTGATAAAGTGTTTGGTCCCCAGCATACAAACGGGGAGATTTTCTATGAAATTGAACCTCTTATAGAAGGTGCCCTCAAGGGTCACAATGTTTGTATATTCGCTTATGGTCAAACTAGTGCTGGAAAGTCTCATACAATGATATCTGATGACGGAATAACAAAACGAGCCGTCCAGTTCATTTTTGAAGAGTTGGATTCTATGGATGATACAGAATTCAGCATCACCGGCAACTGTGTTGAAGTGTATTTGGATCACGTGAATGATCTCTTCTCTGGCTTGGGAACGAGTTCAAATTCTCGGCTGGGTGCCACTTTGGAGTTTAGAAATAGCAACGATGTTTTTCATGCTCTTTCTTATGCTCAAACAAGGCGTAAGACAATATCCACAAAGGCCAATGCATCTTCGTCACGATCGCACTTTATTTTTTCGATAGGCGTCAGTACCCTCAACAAAAAAACTGGTGTCAACACTAGCTGTGTGCTACGTTTCATTGATCTAGCTGGTTCAGAAAGAGTGTTTTCAGATGACCCATCCCGTCTGCAGGAGACAAAAGCCATCAACTCGAGCTTGAGTACATTAGGGACAGTTATACAGGCGCTTCACAGCCCCGGGAGTCATATCCCCTTCCGGGCAAGCAAACTCACCGAGCTTTTGGCGCCATGCTTGACTGACAGCTCCAAAGTTTTGATGCTGGTTAATGTAGCACCTGAAAAGAGCCACGTCAACGAAACTTTGAGCTCATTGAGGTTTGCTGCCCGCGCGAATTCTACTGTCTTGAATTAATATATATAAATTAGGCTCGAGGATTCTCAAGTCTGAATATGCTGATTTTGTCTCCGAGCTCATCCAAGGTTGCGACGTCAAGCTCAAGAGGTGTGATTAAGACACATTGCTGGTTCTGTTCGCGGAGACAGTCTAGCATCAGAACAAGAGCTCGACGACGAGTTTGACGGTCCATATAAACGTCGTACTCGTCCATAGCAACTAAGTTGACAGGCATAGATCTCCAAATAGAAACAATAAGTGCTAGTTGGGTGAAAGATCTCTCACCACCCGAAAGCGTTCCAGTTCGCTGAACGCGATTAGAGGCTGGGTACACTGAAGTACTGAGAGTTCCCTTTTCATCATCATAATCTAATGAGCCTTGAAAATTCATTTTCTTCATGAGTTTTGAGAACGTTTTTGAACTTTGCTTTTTCAAATATCGCCACTCGTTTTCAAGGTTTTCGGTGCGATTTTGTAAAGCAGTCCTTAAAATGCTGAGTTCTTCTGAAATCTCGGCTTGAACATTGCGGGCATCGTCGAGCGTCCTTTTCATATTTGTATATTTTGCGTGAAGTTCATTGACATCCACTTCACGCCTTTCCATCCTCTCCTTTCGCTTAACAAGTTCCTGCACCATCGCTTCTAGTTCTGGAATGGAGTGGTTCAGGTTTTCATCTGCCATAGACAACTGTCCACCTTTTAGGGATGCAGACTCTTGACACTTTGCCAACTGGCTGTCCAGCTCATGAACATTATTTGACAGCTCCTCATGCCTAGTTTGGTAAATTTGAACCTCTGTTGCGTTGCGTCGAAGCTCTGAATCTTGCTTCTGGAGAATGCGATCCCGTTCCAGATGCAAGTTGGATAACTCACTTCTCGCGGAATGTAAAGATGCTTCTGCGTCCTTGTGTTTTCTCTTTGAGACAGCTGCCTTTTCCCATAGAGCTCGCAGCTCGACTTGCAGACTTTCTTGCCATTTATTGCCTGCTGCGATTTGTCTTTCCTGCTGCTCAATGCGAGCTCTGAGGTCATCGATTCGGAACTCCTCCATGGGCTGGGTATTCTCAAGAGTCTCCAAGCGATCCCGAAGTTCTCCCACAGTTTGGTTTATTGTATTGAGGTCAGCATGGAGTTGCGGAATCCGATCTCTTTTGATCTCGTCAATGTCGGCTTGCGAACTTCGAACCTGGTTATGCAAATCCTTCAATTCCCGCGCATATTGCTTGTTTTCCTCTGCCAAGTGTCTATAATCTTCTTCGGCTTGAGCGACTTGTCCAGAAAGATTGGACCTCATACTGCTGGCTCTATTTTGCAAAAAAAACGGCTCAGACAGCTCTCTTTGGTTTTGAATGGAAATCTTCCGCGAAACACGATTTCCATTTCTGAGCTCAGTACAAATAACCGTACGGAGATTTTTGGGGCGATTACCTGCCCTCATCAAACTAATACCTTCATCGATAGAGTCGCATAAGGCTATTTGCTCAATGGCATCCAGGTCGGAGTATAAGCATTTGACTTGCTCGTTTTCAAACTTCAGGAGATCAAGGGCACGTGTGAAACGTCCCTTTTCAGGTTTCAGGGAGCCTGCTTCGATATCGAAAACTTCTGGTTTACGAGTGTGAACCGTTGCTCGAAGATTTTTCTGTTTGATGTGGCGCTGAAGCTTTATCGCGTCTTCACTAGTTGTAACCCAATAGGCCCCATTAGTTTTGGACAGCAAACTCGCTAGTACAGGTTCCCATTTTGGATCAGTGACCTGAACATACTCACCCAAGGGACCTACCGGACGCCGCTTGGAATTTGCAGCTCGCCATGCGGGTTCGTTACGAATAATCTCTCCGATTATTGAGTTGTTCTCCGAAGCTCTTCGTGTTTCATTTTCTCTTCTTAATTGTTTGAGTTCTGACTCTGCTTCTTGCAACAGTTTGTCAGAAGAGTCTTTTGCGTCTTTGGCCTGCTGAAACTCAGCTAAAAGTCCATCTTGAGCAGCCTCCATATCAGGCAGTGAATCTTCAAGTTCACGTATCTGTGACTCTTCGCGAGTTTTACGAGCTTCCAACTCTTCTAGTTTGGAAGATATAGATGCGATCTCGGCGTTGCGGTGCTCAACACTTGCTTCAACAGTGAGCTCTTTGAGCTCTGCTTTCCATTGATTCAGCGTCGACATAGCACTGTTTAGCTCTGGTAGCGATGAATCAAGTTCCTCCTGCTTTGCCGACATCTGGGCAGACTCGTGCTGTTCTCGCGCACTATGCTCGCTTATTCGGCTGCGAAGAGACTCGATTCTCTCGGTGCATTCATTGATCGAATTGCTGCTGATAACCAGCGCCTTCTCATAAGAATCGCTGATGCTTTCAGTTGTACTTGCAGGTCCACTTCCTAAATCCACTAGCTCGCGTTTGGCTGTATTCAAAGCGTCGGCTGCATTTTTAACTTTTCGCCACGCCACTATCTGTTGAAGCTCTTTGATTTCCGAGCCAATTGATTCGGCTGAAGATAGATCCTGCTGCAGTTTAACAACGCCAGCTTCTAGGTGCTTGATGATGTTCTGATTCTCTAGCTGTTTTTCTTGTTGATGGTGAATTCGCTCAGAAATAGACTCGATAGCCTTTTGAGTTCCTGCAATTCTCAATGCATCCTGAACCCTTTTGTACTTGTCTTTTGTGGAAGATGTAGTGAGGAACTGTTTGGCAGCTTCTTGGGTGAGGACAACCAGAGGGTTCGATGGAAAGAATCCGCAATATCTTGCAATTGCGTCAAGCTCCTTGGAGGGCTCCTTTATAGAAACACTGTGCCCTTCAGAATCTTTGAACTGCGTTGTGCGAGCACTTTTCGTTATTCTCCGGATAATTGTGACGCGATCACCGTAGCGCTGAGCGTAGAGCCCATTAGCAGGTCCTGCCGGGAGACGAATTGTAGCCGTAATGTAAGCGACAGACTCACCTTCCTTGATCAGATTGGCCACATTCACTCCTCTTCCTGTATCTTTTGAACGGCTGCCAAAAACAACCATGAGCGCAGCCAGAATCGCGCTTTTCCCGCTGCCATTCAAGCCGGTGACGACAGTGATGTAGCGATTGAACATCATTTCAAAAATGCGGTGGCTCATAAAGTTTTCGAGTTTTATGCTCTCCAGCCACGCTGAGCCGTGTCCCTCACCTCCTGTCGCTTCCGACATCTCAGTGGCACAGCGCTGGACTTCGCGTTTTGTGAGTTGGGAGGTAAAATAAGCATGCAAAACGCGTTCGAGGGATGTGTAAATGGAAATAATAAAATATGGGACGGAGAGTCTATAAAGCAATTATTTTAGCGAGGATCATCTAAAAGGACAGGCTTGAACACTTTTGCATCTAGCTCGCTGAACCATCTAGATCCTGCCTCAGTCACGGAAGCAGCTACCGACGCTACGGGGTTTTCAGCGTCGTCATCCTCATTTTCGTCATCGACGTATGTTTGAGAGGATGAGGCAGCCGGTCTCTGCCGCTGCAGCTGTGATCTTGGTAGCTCGAGGTCGAATTCGTCGTCGCTGTCTTGTTCTTGTGCAACACCGGTCCTAATACCGAGGATCTCTAGCATTTGGGCTGTCGTGCCACCAAAGACCAACACAGTCAACATGACCACTACCAATACAGTCGCTCTGACAACGTTTGCGTGTGGTCCTTCGATACCGGCAGCCAGAGCGACGCCTACGGCACCTCGGAGACCGGCCCAGAAGAGCATAAACTGGTAAGAAGGGGGGATTTCATCTTCGTCGAGCTGGAGTTGCTGCGGATTTCCAGACATGCGAGCTCTGAAACGTGTGACCTGGTTCACCAATCGAGACAATGGGAATACTGCGCAGTAGCGGGACAGGCAAATGCCGGCCGCGGTAACGATGATCAGCAACGGGCGGAAAACCAGATCGTCTTGGGTCATGAGGGTGAGACCAAGATAAATAAAGATAAAGTTTTCCGATAGTTGGGCCAGCAACTGGAAAGAGTACTTGACGGCCAACTGAGTTCGTCGAGACATGTTGTAATATGCGTAGTGTTTCAAGGTGATACCACAAAATAGTAGAGACACAATACCAGACATATGGCAGCCATTGGAGAAGAAATACGTGCCATATGAAAACAAAAGTACCAAACAGGACTCGATCTGGGGGTAGCGTCGGACATGAGTGTGCTTGAGAACCAAGGCAGTGAGAATACCTGCTAAGACACCGATCAACAAAGAAATAGTAAACGTCATAAAGAAAATCCCAATACCGGCGAAAACTGAAGTGAATGTCATACTCTGATCTCTGAATTTCGTGCAGGTCTCAAAAATGACAATGCACACAGCATCGTTCAATAAGCTCTCTCCGAAAATAATCGTGTAAAGCTTTGGATCCACCTGGTATGTATTAAAAATGCTCAAGATCGTAACGGGGTCAGTGGCACTCAAAGTCGCACCCATTGCTACGGCATCAACAAATGAGAGCTCGACACCCTCGAGACCCAGAGCGGTCCAAATGTACACAAGAACGCCAAGAATAACGGTTGCGATAAACGTTCCTGCAAACGCAAACATGAGAATACTGAATATGTTGCGGAAAAAATTCGCCTGATTCAACTCATAGCCGGAATTGAGGATAATCGGGGGAAGCAAGATGTTGAAGAAGTACGAATAGCTGAACGATAACTGCTCTTGGATAAAGTGCCCCGGAGATACTCGCACAATAAATCCGACGAGTATTCCCGCAAAAATTGATACAATCGACTCGTGGATACCCTTTATTCGTTTCTGCTGCAAGTAGTACGACGTCCACAAAGACGCAATCAGTAAGAGAATGACAATAAATAGAGCCCAAGATAAAAAAATCTCCTGCGTACCAGCATCCACGCTGTCCTCTGGCAGATTGCCATCAGCATCCGTTGAATCGCGTCTCAACAAACCTAACAACCCCATTGCTTTTGATGTGGTGGCTATGGGTTGGGTGAAGTAGAGTCAGCACAGAGCTCAGCAGATTTGAGGATGAGCTGGGGGCTTGACCAGCTGGCCAGTGCATAAATTTTAATTTATTTATTCTACACGGTTTAAATAGTGGTTTGTATCGATAAATTACAACTTGCGATTATTCATCTCCATGAGGGCTTCGAGATCGACTTTGAGTCACCTCGACGCAAAATGGTTTGCGAAATGGCAAAGTTCGTCCAAGCAGGCAAAAACACCGACGCGTGGTAAATGGTATCAGCTCTGTATGTTTCCGTATCCGTCGGGCCAGATGCATGTCGGCCACCTTCGTGTTTACTCAATCTCGGACACATTGTCTCGGTTCCGTAAAATGAACGGCTACGATGTGCTTTCACCAATGGGGTGGGACGCTTTCGGACTGCCTGCTGAGAATGCTGCTCAGCAGCGCAACGTCAAGGCTTCTGATTGGACCTATGCGAACATCAAAGCCATGCACAGCCAGTTTGACCAGATGCTCTGTGATTTTGATTGGTCCAAGGAGCTAATCACCTGCCATCCTGATTATTACAAGCACACACAGCGGTTGTTTTTGGAGTTTTACAAGGCAGGTCTGGCTTATCGGGCTCCCGGTCTTGTAAATTGGGATCCGGTCGACGAAACGGTGCTGGCAAACGAGCAGGTCGACGCACAAGGGAGATCGTGGCGGTCTGGCGCCTTGGTCGAGACCAGAGAACTTGAGCAGTGGTATTTGAAAATCACCGAGTATGGAGATGCTTTGGATCGCGATTTAAGTACGTTGGATCAGTGGCCTTCCAAAGTCAAAACAATGCAGAAGAATTGGATCGGTAAGTCTTCTGGTGCTGAACTGACTTTGGCGGACAATATCACGGTTTTCACGACACGTGCTGATACTTTGGCTGGTGCAATGTATGTTGCATTGGCCATCAATCATCCCATAGTTCTGGCAGAGGCCGAAACCAACGCTGGCCTCAAAGCTTTCATCTCCAAACCCCATGAAACGGGCTCGAAGGATGGGTTCAGATTGTCCCAAGTTATCAAAAATCCTTTGACGGGCGCAGAGATGCCTCTTTTTTGCTCGCCGTACGTATTGGGAGACTACGGAACCGGGGCAGTTATGGGCGTTCCTGCCCATGATCAGCGAGATTCTGATTTCTGGGAATTACATGGCACCACCGCTCCCATTAACGTGATCCAGGAGGCTAAATCGCTCCCATATACCGAAAAGTATGGCACTTTGAATGAAGCCTCTGGGTTTGCTGGCCTGTCAATCGCTGACGGTGCCAAAGCAATAATGAACAAGCTTGGGGCAAAGGAGAAAACGAGATATAGACTAAGAGATTGGTTAATCTCTCGTCAACGTTATTGGGGCGCCCCTATCCCTATAATCAACTGCTCTTCTTGCGGAACTGTACCTGTACCCGAGAAAGATTTGCCGGTGCTTCTTCCTGAGAATCACTCAGGTCCTCTTTCTCAATGCAAAGAATTTATGGAAACAACTTGTCCGTCCTGTGGTGGTGAGGCTACCCGAGATCCCGACACTATGGACACGTTTGTTGACTCTAGTTGGTATTTCTTGCGTTTCACCGATCCTGACAATAAAGACCTCCCGTTCAGCAAAGACCGGGCTTCGGAATTGATGCCAGTGGATATGTATCTCGGAGGAGTTGAGCATGCTATCCTGCATCTACTTTATTCTAGATTTTGGACAAAGTTTTTGGTTGACAGAGGACTTATCGAAAACATCCCCAATTCTGAGCCCTTCAAACGCCTTGTTACACAGGGGATGGTTCATGGCAAGACATTCATCAATACCGATAACGGTCGCTTCCTAATGCCTGATGAACTGGGTCCTAACAACACTGTCAAGGCCACTGGAAAACCTGCTGGAATAACTTTTGAGAAAATGTCCAAGTCTAAATACAACGGTGTTGACCCCTCTGAGGTCATTTCCAAGTATGGTGCTGATGCAGTTAGAGCCCATGTCTTATTCCAAGCACCAGTCAACGATGTCTTGGAGTGGCATGAAGACAATATTGTTGGCGTCACACGCTGGCTTTCCAAACTTCAAGCGCTGGTTAGCTCAGCTTCGGAATGTGGTTCAGCTCCTACTAGTGCGCAGGTTCAGGCTTGGAACGAATGTTGTGCACTGGTTTCCAACATCACGAAATCGCTAGAGGACACTCTAGCTTTGAACACTGTTATCTCTGATTTCATGAAACTCACTAGAGCTGTCGGTACCCTCAAAGGTAGTGAGCTTGCTTGGCCAGCTACTGAAACACTGGTCAAGGTCATCGCACCGGTATGCCCTGCGAATGCTGAGGAAGCTTGGGAAAAACTCTTGGAAATCAAAAAGCAGCCGTGGTCTTCTGTTTTCGCCGAGGAATGGCCCCTGCTTGAACCCATCTCTTCAGGATCGGCATTCAACTACAATGTGATGATCAACGGTAAAAGAATTATGAGCTTTGCTTCGGAAAGTGATGTCCAGGAACAGGTTCTTGAGGAACTTTCCAAAGAACCCAAAACAAAGCCGCTTTTGGAGAGAGGAATTAAGCGGGTTGTTTTTGTCCCTGCAAAGTCTCTTGTGAATATTTTGACAAATTAATTAGTTCTGTACATAGGCCAAATAAGGCTCAACATTATAACCTTGCTGTGACATGACATTGACAAGCTCACTGCAAAAAGATTCATAGTCCATTGCCAGTTTGTCGTAGAGTTCAGGGTAGATAGATACTGGTGAGAAGTTGAAACGTTTCTTGAATAGTTCGGTGGAAAATGTACCGATCCAAGGACAATTTGCCAAGACGTATTGGTTTTCTTGAATGAGGTGGGTTGGAAAGTAGAGTCGGCCCTGAAGAACCGAGCAAATATCAGGAACTAAGCGAGCCCAATCTCTACAAAGAGCCAATCCACCAGGTAGATAATAAATAATGTGTTGAACAATTTGAGGCGGCGGCTCCAAGTCAAGCGACTGGTAAAACTGGACGAGGTGCGTATACTGTAAAGGGGCGAGTTTTGGTTCGAACTTGACAATTACTTGTTCTGCTACGCGACCAAGCCACCAAAGCTCCGGTAAAATGATTGACATGGCTTGATGCTTTGCTCTCAGTAGATGGTTGACGATTTTAGCCCTAATTACCGGCACACTGTGGTTTGGCCAGAATTTGAACAACGGCACGATTGCCATTAATAGAGGGCTCAATTCTCCGTCCCAACACTCGAAATAGTCGTATACATATTCTTCAACAGCCAAAGGTATTTTCCCACTTATCGAAACGACTGGGGCCAATCCAACCAGCGTCTCCACTGCATCATTACCCAATTGCAGCTTGATGTCCGTGTTGGCTCGTGACAACTCCACAGTATCGCCTTTACATAGTTTATAGGCCACTTTCGGCGGCAATTTGGCTGCCAGTACGTTCTCTTGGCCAGTTGACGCAATATAAATAGGACAGTCGCCCGCGAATGATCTCATCGCGCAAAGCAGGTGGGACAGCGCCGGATTAAGGATTTGCGCGTACAGACTGGCCACCATATTAACTCTACCCTGTGAGAGGGTCTTTTTGCTGGTGATGGCAATAATAAGAGCCACCAGACTACTGACTGGTGAGGTACAGTGAAGTCGATGCAGCAGGTACCCATAGTGTCTATTCCAGAAGTCCTCCGAAACCAAACGCGTATTTTTGGCAAGCCATTCATAAACTGCTCGCTGATCGTCTCTTTCTGACTTATTTGCCAAGGCCAGAGCTCGTTCGGCAACCGCATCGTCTATTCGACCATTTTCAATTTTGAGCTCTGGTTGCATATATGCTTACTGTGGAGGGCAGCCAGCGGCTTTGGGCAGAAAGTCTGGCTACTACAATTGCAGTTGCAGTTGGGTAAAACAGATGATATCCGAATAGTTAATACAACTAATGATCTGAGCATTCTTATGCACGAGCTGACGCGTGCATGGTACCCACACGGCCAGGACCAAGGACGTGCTTGGCCGGAAGATTTGCTTAGCAGAGGTGGTCTCCCACTAACTCACATGGCCAGGATCGAAAAATGGTCTTCGTCGTGTGAATTGGTTAGTAGCGCTGGTTTCCCACTAACTCACGGCGAGAGCATGCATTGGGCAAACATGCTGAAATGGAGCTCTCGAACAACTTTTAGATGAATTGTACCTTCTTTTTGTTGCAGTAAACCGTGTTTATTCATTATAAAGTAATAAAACTATTATATCTTGATCAATTGCTTTCGGCTAAATGCCTGCTCTCGCCTTGTGAGTTGCTTACCAAATGTGGTCTCCCACTGGCTCACACGGCCAGGACCAAAAGCGTGCTCTCGCCGTGTGAGTTAGTGGGAGACCGCCTCTACTAAGCAATTCACACGGCGAGAGCATGTATTTGGTCCTGGCAGTGTAGGTTGCTTAATAGATAACAATATTTTAACAATAGCTTTTTGGCCGTTCACGATGCGGGTCGCCAGGGCAAGGGCCCATCCGTATTCGGCCCTGCATTACCATTGGCGGCGCCTACTAGTAATCTTGTTCCCATCCTACATAAACCATGAAGCTGTTGCCAATTTTTGTGGCAAGTGTTTTGGGACAGCAAATCCCATTTTTTGATGAGATTGACAATGCCGGGAAAGGTTTGCTTGACCGGAAGAACGGGTACGAGATTGCTTCCGCCGTCCTTGGGGAGAAGTCAGGTGAGGCTGCCGTGCAGGAGGCATTGAACGAATTGTGGTCCACGAACCCCAATCTTTTCAAGAAGCTTATGGATCCGTACTTTGGCTCGGGTGGTAAGCCTGCTCAGGTTACCCGCCGCACCGAATGGGATTTCCATGTCAAGGACCCCAACTTTGCCAACTACGAACTGCGAGTCAAGAACCCCAAGTCCCTGGGCGTGGACAGTGTGAAGCAGTACTCGGGCTATCTTGATGTTCTCGACGAGGACAAGCACTTTTTCTTTTGGCTGTTCGAGTCCCGCAATGACCCTGAAAATGACCCCGTGGTTCTGTGGCTGAACGGCGGCCCTGGATGCTCGTCGTCCACTGGTCAGTTCTTCGAGCTCGGACCTTCTTCAATTAATGAAAATTTGACTCTGGACTACAATCCCTACTCCTGGAACAACAATGCGACTGTTATTTTCCTTGACCAGCCTGTCAATGTGGGGTACTCGTACTCTTCTCAGCGCGTCAAGACGTCAATGGCAGCAGGTGAGGACGTTTATGCGTTCTTGTCGTTGTTTTTCGAATCGTTCCCCCAGTACAACACTCAGGAGTTTCACATTTCTGGAGAGTCGTATGCGGGACATTATATTCCGGCTATTGGTAAGGCAATTATCGACCATCCTGAGCGTAGTTTCAATTTGACGTCATTGTTGATTGGCAACGGTATTGTTGATGCTCTGAATCAAGCTGAGGCGGCTGTTGGGATGCAGTGCGGCCAGGGCGACTTCCCTGCCTTCCAGACGCCGGAAACTTGCGACGCAATGTACAAAGATTTACCGCGTTGTGAGTTCCTGATGCAACAATGCTATAATACTGAGTCGCGTTTGGTTTGTATTGCGGCAACTACCTATTGCCAGCGCTCTGCCACCAAATTCCTCGAGACCGGTCGCAACCCTTACGATGTTCGGGAGGTGTGCTATGATTCGTGCTATCCTGAAACTGGCTACATTGAAGAGTACATGAACCAAGACTTTGTCAAGGAAGCGGTCGGCGCGGAAGTTGACAAGTTTGTTGGATGTGATTCACAAGTTGGGTCTGAATTCTATTTCGCGGCCGACGAGGCTGTCAACTTCTCGCCTGTAGTTGCTGAGATTATTGACGCTGGTGTTCCCGTTCTCATCTATGCCGGTGATAAGGACTGGATTTGCAACTGGTTGGGAAACCGTGACTGGACTGATCGCATGGAGTGGCCTCACCAAGAGGAGTTCTTGTCTGCAGAGACCAATCACTGGTATGTTGATGGCAAGAAAGCCGGAACAGTCAAGACAGCCGACTTGTTGACGTATCTCCGTGTTTATGATGCCGGACACATGGTTCCCTATAATCAGCCCGAGCACGCTTTGTCCATGTTGAACAGCTGGGTTTCTGGATCTGGTTTCGAGTCTCACGACAGTTCCGATCCGCACAAGCCTCACAAGCCTCACAAGACTCATGAACCTCACAGACCTCATGAATCCCACAAGCCTCATAAGCCTCATAAGCCTCATGAACCCCACAAGCCTCATGAACCCCACAAGCCTCATGAACCCCACAAGCCTCATGAACCTCACAGACCTCACGAACCTCACAGGCCTCATGAACCCCACAAGCCCCACGAACCCCACAAGCCCCATGACCCCCCGAAGGACCACAAGGGCAAGCATAAGGATGGCAAAGGCTTCTTCTGGAGCATGATGCACCGCGCTCGCAAGCACCTGCCCTGTCACGACGACACGGACTAAATTCTAGTTTTCACATAACAGTTCTCCAATTCAATATATTCAATGTCATGTTTCAATAATAATCTATGATATACAATTAAGTGTGTTTATTTGAGAATGGGCTGAGCGACACCACCGGGGGCATATTCTTCATGGAACTGAGCCAAAGTACCGTTGCGGTCATAAATACTGCGGGCGCGGACATAAGGGTCGATCTTGAAGTAGTCCTTGTAGAGCTCGTCGGAAAGGGCCATGCGCTCCTTGTAGAACTTATCGGCCTCGGGGCCGTCGGCGGCGATCCATTTAAGGGTAACATCAAAGAACTTCTCGATCTTCTTGGTACGCTCGGCAAGAAGGCGGTCGCGAGTGACGGTATCGGCCATAGGGGCGTCGTCGCCCTCAGAGGGGGGAATCCACTCGTAGTCATGGGCGAGGGTGCCACCCAAACTCTTGGGCAGCTGCTCGGAGCTGATGGTCTGCAGCAGGTCCTTCTCGCCCTTGGTGAACGAGATCTTGGCAGCAACAACAGGATCAATCCAGCCCTTGATCACCTGCCAGACGGTGGAGAAGACCCATGGAGCACGGTGAATGTACACAAAGCCGAGGCTCTCGGGGTAGTGGGCCTCGAAGCAGTGCAGAATGAACTTGACGACGTGGTAGTCCATGTTGTGCAGACCAAACTGGTAAAGATCGAAAATAACAGCAGCAGTCTCCTGGTTCTCGTTCAAGCACAGGTGAGAGGCCTCAATGCAGTGCAAGGTGTAGCGCTCCATGGCCTGCTCGCTCTGAGCACGCGGGTCGTGCTTGTGCACAGTGATGTTGACAATTGGGCGACCGAACTTGTCCTTGCCGCGCACAATGGCCTTGCCCTGCTTGTATTGGTTGATGAAACCCTCATCGGGTTCCTCGTCGATGTAGTAGCGCTCGCCCTTGCGAAGAATCTCATCAACGTCGTACTCGTTGAGGCGCCATTGCAAAGTCTTACCGTACATCTCAGCAGCACGGACCACGTCCCACTTGCGGGCACGGAGGAAGCGCAGCAAGACCTGGTCAAAGTGCTCGGTTTTGGCGAAAAGAGGCAGGCGCTCCTTGATCTTCTCCCGCTTGACCTTGGCCAGGCAGGTCTTGATCGCGCTGGTGGCTTCTTTCAGGGACTCCTGGGCAGTGACCTTGTGGCCGCCAAAGCCAAAGTGGCCGCCCTTTTTCTCAGCGGGAGGTGCCTTGCCGCCAACCTTGACGGCTCCCTCGCTGGTGTAGCCCAGGTTGATGAGGAACGCGAGATACATTTCCTTCAATTTGTATGTCTGCTCAGGTGACAGGTTGCCGAGATGGCCGGTGGGGGCGGTGGTTAACGGAGCCATGTTGTGTCCTTTTGGTTTACTGCGTCCTCTACTGACTGCCACCTATTTATATATTTTTGTCATCCACCTGACGGACTTAAAGAACCCGGGGGCGGGGAATTAGAAAGCACTGACATGCAGTAGGTTGCGGGGCAGGGGCGGAAGACACAAAACGAACAAACCTTTTTTAAAAAAGGACAGAAAAAAGCCTGGGGGGTTGAGTCCACGGGGAAAACTCGCTGGGTCCTCGAACGAGACCACGCCAATTTCCGTTTGCTCGATTTCCACGCGGGTTTTGCGCAATCGAGTCGGCGATGTGTTCCCCCCCCCCCTCTGTTCCGTCATGCAACCCCACTTCTCACCCCCACGGTCACTTTTCCCGAGATGCAGGGCCTTAGCCAAATCTTCTATCTGGGTGCGTAATTTCGCAGGTGGGCGGTCACAGTGAGCAATGGGTTGATTTCGGAGTCCCAAAGCTTGCCAATGCGCTCAGGCTCCTTGGACGTTCGTTTCAGGTGTACATGTCTGCTGTCACCGTGTTCCGTAAACAATTCGCTGCACTCAGTGCACCGGTAAACCAATCCCAGGCTCCCAGCGATGAACGCGAATTCGTCTAACTTGATTTGGCTCGTTTCGTCCCCCCACTTGTCGCGTGGAGGGGTCTATCGAATTTTGACGGGAGGAAAAAAAAAAGGCTAATAAATTAAAGGAATTTAGAGGTCTTGCGTTGGGCCTGGTTCAATTTGGTATTAACGCGATGAACGTCAGCGTCCAAGTCGTCAAGCATGCTGTTCTGCTTCACTATCTCGTCATTGATGGCTAACCCTAACTGTCTCTGCCGGCTGATAGCATCCCGCAGCAGCTGCACTTCTGCATCTTGATCCTGGATAGTGCGTTTTTGATGCATTAAAAGCTCCTGGTTATCCAGAGACTTGGTTACCTGGGTTTCGCCCAGAACGCGGCCCGTTCTCTTGTCTGCGGGCTGGCTCGACCCCCGGCCGCTCGTAGCAGGACTAGTGCGCGGTTGGTTGGAACCATCGCTGCGGATCGCGGTGATTTTTTGGTGCAATTCGTCAATCTTCTGCTGACGGCGAACTTTTTCGCGGGCCCCCAAAGTGCTCGACTGCTCGTTCAGCTTTTGCAGACCGGCCAGCATGGTTTGGGCATTCAAACACAGTTTGTGTTGGTGCATTGCGTCTGCCACCTTGGCCTGCGCAATACTCTCGTTGATTTTCTCAATAGTCGCCGTCCAGTCCGCAGCCCCGGTCGCGCTCGATTGGTTCCGCCGTAGCTTGGACATTTCTAAAAAGCTCTGCACGGCCAACGTGGCAAAGCACTCCTCGGAGCGAGCCAGTGCGCGGATCATGGCTTCAAGACCACGCCTTCTGTCTTCAAGATCAGCGTCGTTCAGAAACCATGCCTTGGCTGGCGCCTCCACGGGCACAGGAGACCCGGTTTCCTGCTCGACCTCCTGGGCCAGCAACACAAACTCGCTGTAGCGCTTCTGCAATTGGTGCGTTTGACCCTGTACGGACACAATGACATTGTACACCGTTGGAGAGCCCTTCTCAAAGCTGGGTACCGAGATTGTAGCCATTTAGATCTACGCCGTCGGGGTTTCTTGTCTGATAGTTGGATGTTTGTAATCAAGCGTGCTTTCTCAACCATGGCCAGCGCTCGTCCTATCGTTATCAGCGGTCCTTCGGGCACAGGAAAGTCGACTCTACTGAAAAAGCTGTTTGCTGAGTACCCAGACAAGTTTGGTTTCAGTGTCTCGCACACGACTCGTCAACCACGGGCCGGAGAGGTGAATGGCAAGGATTACCACTTTGTCACCGTAGACAACTTCAAGGGCCTGATTGACGATGCCAAATTCATCGAGTGGGCCCAGTTCGGCGGCAACTACTACGGCACCACTGTCCAGGCCGTGCAAGATGTTGCGGAAAAGGACAATAAAGTATGCATTCTGGACATCGACATGCAGGGTGTTAAGAGCGTCAAAAAGACCGATCTCGACCCCCTGTTCCTTTTTGTCGCCCCGCCCGACCGGGAAACCTTGCGGGCTCGTTTGACCGGCCGCGGCACCGAGACTGACGACTCTTTGGCCAAGCGACTGGCCCACTCCGACGCAGAGCTCGACTACGGTCACACACCAGGCAACTATCACAAGATCGTCGTCAACGATGATCTCGATAGCGCCTACAAAGACCTGAAGGACTTTATCATCAGCAATCTCTAAATACTTAGCCCCCTAACTTTGCATTTAACCGCACCCCCCAATCGCTTTCTGCTTACCAAATGCCAGCTCTGCCCAGTAGCGTAGAGCCCCCGCAGCGGAAGCCGCTGTACCAAATACTAGCCGAGAAATGCAAAGAGCAGCCCCTTGTGCCATTGGGTGTCGTACTGACGTGCGGCGCCCTCTATCTGTCTGGCCGGGCATTGAGGGCCCGAGACTCCCGTCTGGCCAACCGGATGTTCTTTTGGCGCGTGGGATTCCAGGCATTCACGGTTGTTGCACTAGTCGGAGGAGGATTCTACTATGATGAGAAGCGCCGCGAGAAGAAGTCGCAGCGGGAACAGCTTATTGAAAAGGCCAAAGAGCGAGAAAAGCTTTGGATCGAGGAGCTGGAGCGTATCGAAGAGGAGGCGAAGCGCCGCAAGGAGAAGGCCGACGATCTCAAGAAACGCCTCAAGGAAATTGAAGACCAGAAGAAGTGATCGCCCACGCCCGCTTGGTTTTCATATCCTAAATGTACATAAGTTTTATATAGCCCGCTCTTTTTTTCCGTTTCTCTTACCTAATGGCCACTCGATATATCGCTACTCACACAGTTGAGGACGCCCACAAGAGCGATATATTCGCTATTGCAGTAGGAAGCAAGTACACAGCGTCGACTGCAGGCGACGGCGTCATCTCTCTGTGGGAAAACTTTGTTCCCAAGGACCCCATTCAGCTCACTGAGCCCCGCGGATGTGGTGTGCATCATATCGCCATGGACATCACAGACACCTTCATGGCGGCTGTCTACTTCGATGGCTCGGTGCGAACCTGGTCTCTAGAGTCGCTTGAGGAGATCGTGGTGCCGGCTGTCAAGGATATCGAGGCCGGCTGGGCGTGTTCTATTGCCAACGACGCTCTTACTTTGGCGGTTTCGACGGTGGAGGGCTCGGTTTTGGTGTTTGATTTACAGAAGAAAGAGCTTGTGTCAACGCTCAAGCCAGCCCAAAACCAGCAGGCGGTTGCAACCTGTGTAGATATTTCAAGTGACGGCAAATTCGTCGCTTGCGGGTTGGATTCCGGAAGAGTCCATGTCTACTCCACCGCTACTGGTCGCTTGTCCTATACGCTACCTTGCCACACAATGTCTCCTCGTGCAGTCAAGCTTTCTCCTATGAATACACTTGTTGCAGTTGCAGGCGACTCAGAAACTATTTCGCTGTTCACTTTGAATGGTGGTGATCTCATTGGCACATTTGTCGGCCATGACTCTTGGGTATTTGCATTAGACTGGAACCTTGACGGTAGTCTGTTATTATCGGTTTCACAAGACGGCAAGGCAAAGATCTGGTCTATTGAAGATCGCGCTTGCGTCTCTACCTTGAATGACTCCGACCAACCTCTATTTGCAGGTGCCTACATTCGAAACGGTCATGGTGCTCAGATTATTGGCGGAGCATCCCAGGGTGTTGTTACAGGTGGTATCGATCGAACCTTGAGGTGGTATCGCGAGGCATCATCTAAATAAGCTGGTCTTAAAATGGGTTGTGTAGCGTGCTTGTAGCTGTAATGAAAACGTCTTTCAACGGGAATCCTCGGTTTTGTGAAAAGGTTGGGCCCCATAGCTCTCCCTTCCGCGGCTTGGCAACCAAAAACTTATCCAGAGCTTCTTTTTGGCCGTATGCATAAAGCCACATATAAGCATCGCCGTACTGCGGGTCGTTTTTGATGGCCGCTTCGAACCATTTGGCGACACTGTCTTTGCCAGTAGTCCATAGGTGGAGCCCGGCCGCGGTTAGCACGGCCGGGCTATTGTTTGAAGCTTTCACAGCTGTAGCAATCTGTTTGTTTCTTTGAATTCTTGGTGTCAGAACTAGCTTTTCCGCCCATAACCCCCCGTCTTGCGGACACTCTTGAAGGGCTTTAGTTAATAAATAATCCACATTACGGCCACTTTTCTTCTCCAGTCGAATTCGAGCCAGCCAAAGAGCTGCGCTTTTCGGGCACTGTGATTGAGCTGATAAAAGAACTGCACGAGCTCGAACATCCGGCAAATGTGTCGCATACTCTACCCACAAGTGCTCGCTTTTGGGCAGCTTGACAGTAGCGGCGGCTAACATATCCGCGTTCTTGAATATTCTGGCTTGTTGTAGGAACAGTTTTTCAGAAAAGGGGTGATTTGCCAAGGCTTGCTCAATAACCTTGTCTACCGGTTTACCGGCTCTAATTAATGCATCCACATACAAGCTTTGGCCCTCATCAGATACGGTGCGTGACAGGACAGTCAACGCGGTATCAATTTGGCAGCTGTCGAGGAAATGCTCACCGATATTAACCAAGACGTTTTCTGAACTGAACTTCTGCGCGGCCTGTTCAGGAAAGCGTTTTGCGTACTCGAGCTGTATTTCCTCGCTGTCGGCGTATCTCTCAACTGCCTCCTGCAGAATGTCCGCGTCGAATGCTGCATATTTTGTGTACAGCTGAACTGTTTTGGGTATTTTCTGAGCAACCAATTTGGCGGCAGAGTAGTTCCCGGCCTCACAAAGCCGATTGAAGTCCTCTTCCGTCAAATCAAGCGCATCTACAATCTTTGTCAATGTCGGGCTATCATCACAGGTCAGAGCAACATCAATCCAGCCGTCGGGACCTGTTGAGCGAATTGCATCCTTTATTGAACCACCCTTTTTTATCTTCGCAAGCCAGAGGGTTTTGTTGTCAGGATACTTTTTCACGGCAGCATCTAGAACGGCTTTATCGTACTCTGCAGCTTTCAAATAAAGGCTTGGACTGGGGGCAAGTTCGAGGGCAATACCTATAACGTCTTTTCTGTCTTGCGGACTTTCAAGATCAATTGCAAGTTCCCATAATGCTGAATTGTCAGACAGATGCTCCAATGCCTGATGGACATAATTCAACTTGTCTTCGTCCGTATACTGCAAGTCAATTACCGCTCTCCAAACTTCTGGGCTTTTTGGGACGTTATCGACAGCCTTTTGGGCAATTGCCAAAGTGTCCGCACCGCTATGAAACTTCAGTGCCTCAAGCCAAATCTCTGGCACTCCTGGACAATGCTTCATTCCCTTTTGAATGGCTATACGAGCTTTTTTGGGTTGCGACAACTGTGCCTCTATTCTTGCAAGCCCAATATAGCCCTGCGGGTTGTTTGGTTGGGTCTTGATCATAGTTTCCAACAACGTTCTCTTGCGTTCAGCACCTTGAGGGGCTAAAGACTGCTCTGCCTTCCGTGGCTTGAATACCAAATCAAGTCTGGCACTCAGCGCTTGATCCTTGGCCTGCAATTTCTCTTCATCGACCTCAATTGAGTTATCGAACGCAGAACTGGTCTGCGCAACCGAATCCGGGGCGGTGTACCAGCGTTTTTGCATATCTTCCTCCTGTCTCAAACGCTTATTTCTGCGAGTCAGGTCAGTTGCTTCGGGCAAATTAGCCCATTCGTCCAAAGAAACCGTTGCGAGCTCCTCCTTAACCGGATCAGGTTCGTCCACCTGCTCTTTAATGACCTTGCGCTTGTGACTGAGCTTCTCGTTCAACTTCATATACTCTTTTACCGCCTCTTGGTCATCCTTGGCGAGCTTGGTACCGCCCAAAATCCCTGTTTCGTCTGGATCTCGATACCTATCTGGATCATTTGGAAGCTGTATTTCTGCCGCCGTCAGCGGTGCGTCTGCCCGAGTGGTGAACCCGGTTGCACCTCGACCAATCCCGGCTTTATAGCCCGGCGGAGGCTGCATAGTTAAAAAGTCTTTGCCGGCAAACATCGCTGGCAAGACGCGTCGTTGACCACAGGACTAAATTAATCAACGATGACCTAATAAAAAAACCGCTAACGATCACATGCGGTGCAAAAGTGAGGTGCGTAATGGTGGCATAATCCCTTATCCGACCCGACAAATAACCCGCGAATGGCGCAACAGAAGCATTTGATATTTCTAGTTCATGGTCTTTTTGGAAACAGCTCGCATATGAGCAGCAATGCAGAAGAGCTGCGCAGTCAATTTGCCACCGACAATTCGGTGGTTGTGCACATTGCCAAAAGCAATGAAACGCTCAAGACGTTTGACGGCATCGCCATTGGCGCTGAGCGGCTATTTGTCGAACTAATGGATCGCATTAAGCAGCTGCTTGAGGAAAATTTCGTCGTCAAGCATATCAGTATCGTTGGATACTCGTTAGGTGGCTTATTTGCTCGGTACCTCATTGGCATGCTGGAGTCGGTAGGGTTTTTCAACAAGGTCACGCCCGTAGTGTACGCAACGTTCGCCACGCCTCATGCTGGAACCTACTTCCACTCTCAGCGATTCAAGGCCCGGGTGCTGAACGCATTCGGGTCGAGACTGCTCGGCCTGTCAGGTGGCGACCTCTTCAACTCTAACAAGACCCTCGAGGAGCTCGCGGATCCGGAGAGCCGGTACATTACTGGGATCAAGCGATTCAAAAAACGGGTTTTGTTCGCCAACGCTGTCCACGACCGCACTGTCCCCTTTTGGACGGCCTACTTGTCTACGAAAAACCCGTTCCGCCATCTCGAGCATGTGCAACTACAGTACTATAACCATTCTTTGCTTGTCAATTGCAAGAACATCCGCCCATTTCTTGTCAATATGAGCAAGTCCGTCTACAACGAAGCTGAGCTGCACCCGCCAAAGCTCACACGGAGGGACAAAATCACACGGGCTTTTTTCTTGATGTTACTTCCAATCTTCCTACCTGTGATGCTCACAGTCTTGACTACAGGCACTATTGTTGCTCGCGTTAAAGCTATTTACTATTCTGTGCGTCCTCGCCCCCAGGATAATGCGGCACTGTTCAACGAGCTCTCTCGCCAGCTCACCAAAACAAGCCACTCGAACCGGGTCGAGGGTCGTCGTCACTCTCACCCCGATCTTGAACCTGGATCGCTTGCCGAGGGCGCTCTTGAAAATATGCTCGAGCTCGTCGAACCCCAAGAAGGTGAGGAAGAGGAGAAAGACATGAAAGTTAGCGGAGTACCAAAACCAGCCCTCAACGGAGGATTCGAAGGCCTCTTGGACGGCACCAAGGATGAGCTGGGAATCAGCCCCGAAGTCCGAAGAATCATCGATAACCTCAACCAGCTGGACTGGGAGAAATACACCGTCGCGCTCTCCCATTTCAACACCCACGGTGAAATCATGAACCGCCGCTGCTCAAACGGCCAGGGACAAGCTCTGCAAAAGTTCTTCGCTCACCTGGTCGCCGAAACCTACAAGGACGTCAAGCGCCAGGTGCCTGCTAAAATCTAGACAGAATAGGCATATTGTTTACAGCAATTTTACATGGTTAGCAGGGAAAAGTCCGACCTTGCCATTGGCCTCGCCGCTCCACCAGTCGTCGGATGCAAACTCGATGTTGGTGATTTTATCACCCTCGCGGAACGCAAGCTCGTCTTCATCGACCGCGTCGTAGTCGTATTCGGCGATGGCAGAGCCGCCGGTGGGCTCTTCCTCCTCTTCTGGCTCGGGCTCAGAGGCGACAGGACGGGCAGGAGGGGGAGGTGCTTGATCATTATCGTCGGAAGCGCCGGAAACGACCCGAACAAATTCAGCGGGGAACAGACCTGCTCGACCGGATGAGTTGGTTCCGAGCCACCAGTCGGCACTGATCTTTTCTATGTCTGTGATCTTCTCGCCAACAACTAGAGAGATTTCATTGTCTTCGGCAGGATCTTCGTCATATGCCTCTTCGACAATAGCGACAATTAGATCTTCAGCACGAGAGGGAAGCTCTCGTTCCGGCTCCGGCTCCGGTTCAGATTCTTGCTCGGCTTGGACCTGACGAGGCGTTAGCTTGGGCTCAGCTTGACGAGGAGGAAGCTTGGGTTCATCTTGACGAGGCGGGAGTTTGGGTTCCGGCTCAGTATCGGACTCTGCCTCATCGCGTTGGGCAAACTTTCTTGTAAAGTCCGAGAATGAAGCCTTTTCTTCCCGCTCAATCTTGATCGGCTCAGAGCGCCGCTCCTCCTCCACACGAACATTGGCGAATTTCGCCCGGGCGGCTGCCATATCCACATCTTCGTCGCTGACATTGTCATCGTGATCTGACTCGGGCTCTTCGGCTTTAGGTGCAGAATCCCGTTTGCCATGCTTTTCAGCCCAGAGTTGAGCAGGTGTTTTGCCATTGGTACTACCATAATCCTTGAATCCGGAGCTGGCACGCGACTCTCGGTGAGACTCGTCAACCCGAAGCGGCAGAGTGCCGCTGGCATGTTTCTTGTCGAATTTGGCTTTGGCGGAAGCAATGCGGGTCTTTTGAGTATCTTGGGGACGTGCAGACTGCACGCCCGAGTTGAAGGCTTTCATACGGTCCGCCAGGGATCCAAAAGCAGGCTGGTTATCGTCGTCATTGTCCTCGCGGCTGCTGGATTTTTTCACCCACTCTGGTTCATTTCGCGAAGCGGTCTTACGGGGAGCCGGTGTCGGGGCGTCGTCGTCGTCATTGATCGACTTTTTGTGAGATTCCTGCTTTTTGGCTTGCTCACGAATAGCTTTGATGTCGACTTTGCCCACTGGTTTGTACGAACTCTCAATCTTCTCCACTCGAGTGTCGGCGTATTTAGAGTTCTTGCCAGCCTCGCGAATAGCCTTGATATCAATCTTTCCAACTGGCTTGTATGAGGAGCTGGAATCCAAGCCTTCAACCCCTCTAACCTCGGATCGGCTCTTGGACGCCTGCTTGCGGATCTCGCCAATGTCTATTTTGGTAGGCTTGTAGGCGGAGCTTACTTTGTCCAGGTTGGGCAAATCGCGCTCGACAACAGGTTTAGCATCGCCCCAATCGTCCTCGTCGGCACCCTCCTGCGCAGCCCGGTACTTGGGCTTGGTGCTCAAAGTGCGGGTGGCACCCGAGTACTTTGATCCGGCAGCAGAGTCAATTTTTGACATGATGATGGAAGGGGTCAAATCATCGCTGCTACGAGCAGTGACCTGGACATGGTAACCGTCAAAGTACTTGGCAATGGTCGAGAAGTGGGCATTGAAGTAGCCCTTGACCCGCTCGGGCACGGACTCTCCGACCCAGCCCACAAGTACAACTTTGTTAACACCCGAATACTCTACTCGTGCCAAACCGTACTGGACCTTGTTGTCATCGAATTCCTCAACAAAGTCCCTGAGGTCGCCGTCGCCGGTTGCTCCGGGTACCAACGTATGCTTGGCTGAGCCCTGGTAGTTGAAGACGGCCCAGGTGGTGTCCGGGTCCGAGGTAACAATCGATTCATAGATACGTTTCAATTCCCGGCCATGGGACGACAAGTCGATAGCATACGACATAATTGCGAAGTCGAATGGGTAAATGAAACTCTAGCGTTTAGGACGAGCGCCTTGCTTAGTGTTCACAACTCACGTGATCGGATGCTAAGCGCGTGGCCACGAGCGAGCGAGTAGAGAGGCTACCGGTTTTGTTTGGCGGCCGAGTTATCTTACTAATCAGCTCGGGCGACGAACGGTTGGGACCAGTAAGAGCGTTACTGCAGGGTTCCTGGTGTACCTACTTATATAAGCACATGCGGGGTACACCAATGTGTGTCCACAATGTACAGAAGCGAAAAAACGAGGCCGGAAGGCTGAATCAGGACTGCTGATGTAAGTTAACGCTCGAAATTATTTAAGCGTAATACTGGCACTCTGCTTTCGTGGTGAGAGCTCTGCTGCTGTTGCAATGCTGAACTTAAAGACTAGATTATTCGCCTAGTCGGATAATTGTTGCCTTCGGCGCCGTGTTGCCCCTGTGCAAGACGTTGTGGACCCGATCCTTGTTGTCTGTGCAATGATGCAGAAGACATGATGAGTCCAGTTACCTAATTGGCCACTCCCTCCATATCTGTCAGGGTACGGGTGAGGCAACAAGTTAAGCGCGGTACCCTCTTGTGATCTGGATATACTCACAGTTGCCCCAAAGAACGAACAAGACACCGATTACAGAACGATTCTCACGATGGCTGCGAATCCAGGCACCCTGTTCGAGCTTATGGTCATGCAAAGTGTCGGTATTTTCCCATGTCAATATTCTGAGCCCCCACAAGCAAACACATGATTATTACAGCTTCTCCGGCGTGCCCGCATGTGTACATGATGCAAAATGAGGTGCAAACGCTTACCTAAGTGCATAGGGACTCAGCAAGGCAATAAAGCGAAAAGGAAGCAACACGCCGCTTTTGTGACTCACAATTAATACCCACTACAACGGGCAGTACCCGACACTCTATCCGAGAAGTCATTCATGGTGCCGTGCCAGGGTGGCTGCCAAAAACTGTAACTGCAATTATGCCAAGCCGGCGCATGGGGCGAGGCCCATAGTAAAAATAAAACAAACTCCTACCCATATTATGAGTCGATATCAGAGATGCTGTGATATGTTTGCAGTGCCTAAAGCTTCTTACTTTTGGTAAAGATCGGGAGCCTGCATCGATCAGGATTTTCATTAAAATTGGAAGATCACCTGTGTACGGCACTTGCGAGCTGATAAGAGAATTTTGGTAGTTTAGACCCCACACCCGTTATGACCGCATCCACGAAACAGGCCGTACTTGTAGATGAGTGATTTTCGTTGCACATTCCCTGGAGAGGCTCTCCCAACGTCTGCATGTGCGTGCAGTATTCTCCGCCGAAACGCCTGAAATTTGTAACAAACCAATCTCAAACCTTAAAGACTGCATGAAAATACACCACCTATTCAAGCTAGACCACTTTGGCAGTGCGGAAAATTGACGGGGCGTTCAACAGCTCGCTGCAAACTCACTCGCTTCCGAAACACGCGTCCAAAAAGAAGAACACCTAGCAGGGCCTTTCTTGGCTGCAGGCAACCTAAAGCAGCATGCGTCCGATTACCTAACCTACATAGGATGGGTAGGCACCAAATACACCACGCTCCCGATTTGGTCTTGTTAGGTTTTTCCCATCCACTGTCTCAAACGGCACACTTGGACCGCCACTCAGAACACGTTGAGGTAAAGCGGTTTGGGACTGGACACTCGAAGGACTTTGCATAGGACACTAGAAACACCTTTTTGCCCTTCCATTCACCGTATACACCCACTCGCGCATATTTGCTCAGGGTGTTGTCCAGTTTTTACCTGTCCGATCGAGACCATACTTGAGCTACCCGTGTCCTGACCATTCACACCAGGCCGGTAGCGCTTGATAATCAGTACGCCCCCATTTTTTTGGTAAATATTTTATTCGGCGTACCCCCATTTCCCCTTGTTTCAAAATTTTTGACCTGGTGACACAAACCATGGAACTTAGTTCCGAGTACAGTTTCCCGGGACAAAGGCAGTATCTATCTGCCGTACCAACCGATTTTCGCCAAAGGGCAAGCAGCTTTCATGGCACGGCTGCTGCCCGCCCTGCACGACCCCGGCATGCCCACCGCCGGTCGGCGGCTGTGTCCGAGGACCTCTCTGGCGTGGACTTTTCTGGACTTGTAAAGAGCCAGGGCATGTCGTCGAGCGTGTTTGAACGCAGCCCTTCCCGATCTCCGGTCCTCCAGAACTCAGACTCTGACTGCTGCAGCGGGCTCGAGTGCAGCGGCTCGCCATCGGCGCGGTCAAAGGGTCCGCGGGTTTCGTTTGTTGAAATCCGTAAACCGAAAACACAGCCGCTTGAGTTGGCGCCCCCAATTCTCATGTCGCCGGCGCCTATCTACAAGGCAGAGCCGTCGAGCCCGACCGTGAGTTTATCCGAGTCGCCGACGCGGCAAAGACGGCGACTATCATTCACCAATTTGTTTGGCAAGAAAAAACGTGATAGCCCCAGCACAACACCGCAATTGGGCAGCAACTCGGCGACGTTTGCTCGCTCAATTCACACACCGCCGGAACAGTTTGGGTTCCAGCCCAGTCCAGCATTGAGCTCGCCACGGCACTCATTTGAAGAGCCCGAGCCACCCACAATTGATCTAAATGCAGCACTGAGTTGCCGGTTTCCATCGGACCACATTTTGGCCGAGGCACCAATGAGCCACGAAAGCCCGTTTTCAAAAATATCCAAGCGGCTGAGCTACATTGACACCGTTGCCGAGGTGGAAGACGAAGAAGAAGAAGGAAAGGGAGACATTACTATCACAGCTGGAACGTTTGGCTCAGGCCTGTCGCCCGTGCACACGCCCCAGTTCGACACGATACGCAGCGTCCCCAAGCTAGCAATCATGGACCCCATTGAGAGCCCGTCGATTCTAGTGGCCCGCACTTCTGAAGACAGCTTTTCAGGCTATTCTTCGTCCTCCTCACGTCAAACCGACAAAGAAAATGGCCTTTCTCAGAAACCGCGACACCACCACCGCCGGCGTCGGAGTCTGGCCGCGATATTTGGCCGAGCCAACTAAAAATCTATTTAAATGCATTTTTGAACTATTCACTAACGTTTCCTATCAGACTCAATATAGTTTGCCAAGCCGGGCCGGCCAGTGGAAGATAAATTGCCCGCGATCAACAGGCCGCCGTTAGCTAAGCGGAACGTCAGCTTGATACACTTGAAATGGTTCATTTGGTGATTTTATGCCACGGAATGTGGGGGAATATTTCCCATTTCACGTACCTTTCGCAGGAATTGGACAAGCGCGGAATAGAGGAACTACATTCGCTCACCAGCGTGCCTCTTAGCTGGTCAGGGTCGCCCCCCAATGCCATTTTCTATCGAGCCCGCTCGAATACGGGCTATTTCACCTACGATGGCATTGACGTTTGCGGAACTCGCGTCTCCAGCGAAATTGTCTCTGCCATTGATAGCTTGGAAGCCGCAGGAGTCTCGGTCGATTCTCTCAGCCTTATGGGGTACTCAATGGGTGGTTTAATGGTCCGCTATGCTGCAGGCGTACTGTATACACAGGGTCTGTTCGATAAGGTAGCTCCTGGAACCATGACGACCATGTTCACACCTCACCTTGGTGTCAATGTGCTGGGCGGTCAACTGTCGGCGAATATATTCAATTTCATTGGATCATACTCCATGGCCAGAACGTCACGTCAAGTCTTTTTGCGTGATGCCAACGAGAAATCAGGAACCCCATTGTTCGAGCATATGCTAGATCCCAGTACACCGTATGCCAAGGCTCTGGCGCTGTTCACACGCAAGGTGTTGTATGCAAACGTAGTCAACGACCGGCGTTGTGAGTACTATACTGCCGCAGTGGAGAATGTCGATCCGTTTCATGGCCGAGCCAGTCAGATTTCTGGCGAGTTTGTGCCTGGATACGCACCAGTGGTGCTGTCTACGGTAAAGGCAGAGTTTAGCGAGCAGACTCCTCCCCCGCCCCAACGGATTCCAGCCTGGCTCAATTGGCCCAAACGGGCGCTGGTGATTTTATACACTGCTCTACGGGTCGGGTTTATACTTCCGATCTGGTTTGTGGCCTTTTTATTCAATGTTGGCTACCAAACTACGTTGTCGAGTTTCCGAACTCGGTCAATGGTGCAGAGGGGTGAGCACGTGCCCAACTACCAAATTGAGGATATGCTGGAAGACGGTGCCGACAGCCTGGTAGAACGCATGTATAGTGCTGTTAGCATGGATGAGAGACTGGCGTTCAGTTCTGTCCAGCAGCGGATCTATGAGTCGTTCAACAAAGTAAAGTGGGAGAAGCACCCCGTCCATATTTCTTTGGACAAGCACGCCCACGCGGCAGCAATTGTCCGCTTTGCCAACAAGTCTTCGTTCCGCGAGGGCAAGCTAGTCATCAAGCACTGGATTGACGAGGTACTGGTACCTGGCCTGTGTCCAGTGTGATGCTTCTCTGACTCATCTGACATGCGTTCGGCAGTGTTCTCTAGAGATACCAACGAAACCAAAATCAAGGTGGCCCTGTCGCTTGACGGCGGGCATATTGAGCTCGAGGGCGCTGAAAAAAGCGAGGTCGCCGCCCAGACGACCTCTAGCCAGGTCATCAATGTGAACACCGGCATTGGCTTTTTAGATCACATGTTGCATGCCCTGGCCAAGCACTCGGGCTGGAGCCTGCTGCTTGAATGCACAGGTGATTTGCACATCGACGACCACCACACTGCGGAAGACTGCGGTATCGCGCTCGGACAGGCCTTCAAGCAGGCTCTCGGTGCGGTTAGAGGCGTCAAGCGGTTCGGCACTGGCTTCGCCCCCCTGGACGAGGCTCTTTCTCGGGCTGTTGTCGATCTGTCCAACCGCCCCTACGCTGTGATTGAGCTTGGGCTCAAGCGGGAAAAAATCGGCGATCTCAGCTGCGAAATGATCCCCCACGTCCTGGAGAGCTTCGCCCAAGGAGCAGGGATTACTATGCATGTCGACTGTCTGCGGGGGTTCAACGACCACCACCGCGCAGAGAGTGCGTTCAAGGCTCTGGCCCTAGCAATCAGGGAGTCAATCTCGAGCTCCGGCAACAATGATGTGCCGTCAACAAAGGGTGTCCTCCGCTAGACGTCGTTACATGCTTCTATATATATAACTCAAAAGATTTCTTACAAAGTCTCCCGGCGCGGACGCTCTCACTAAAGCGGCAGATAGCAGCACCAACTACGGTACGGGATCCAAAAGCCGCGAAAACCACCGCGAAAACGCCTAAACACGCCCCCCTGAATATGCTAGTTAAACTTTAAAAAAAATTATTGACCTGCTGACATATCAGTATCTCCGACCTAGCCCCCTTGCAAGCGCCATCGGTGATTTTTTTGTTTTATGACAATGACCCCATCGCCAAACCCCGAAGGGTTTCTGAGAAGAGACATTATAGGGAGAGGTAATTTCGGAGTTGTGTACAAGGCGTACTCTCTGGAAACGCGGCATGTGGTTGCCATCAAAGAGCTGAACCTCGACACGGTTCACGACGAGGTTGAAGACGTTCAGCGAGAGATTGCCATGCTGTCTGAGCTCTCGAGGACGGCAAATACGAACATCACGCGGTATTATGGCTCTTATTTATTAGGCACGAAGCTGTGCATTGTTATGGATCTATGTGCAGGAGGGTCGATGCGGACGTTGATCAAGCCGGGGCCGCTCGAGGATAAGCACTTGTCCATCATTTTGCGTGAGCTGCTGGTTGCAATTAGCTATATTCACTCCAAGGGTATTATACATCGGGATATCAAGGCGGCAAATGTACTAATTACGAGCGAGGGGTATGTGAGACTCTGTGACTTTGGGGTCGCTGCAGATACCTCGCTAAACTCCACAAAACGAATGACCATGGTTGGCACGCCGTACTGGATGGCTCCAGAAGTGATTGTTGAAGGCCAAAGCTATACCAATAAAGCTGACATTTGGTCCCTAGGGATCACAATGTACGAATTGGCTACTGGAAACCCTCCGTACAGCGACCACGAAGCCATGAGGGCGATGATGTTGATTGCAAAGTCACAGCCACCGCGCCTGGAAGGTTTGAGGTTCTCTGCCTTGATCAAGGACGTCGTTGCTCAGTGTCTTGACGAAAACCCCGACTCGAGACCTAGTGCCGACGAGCTTTCCAAACACAAGTATGTTAAGGCGTTTGCTAAAACATCAGCAACCGTTTTGCACGCGCTAACGATACGTTACGCTCGATGGAAGGAGCAGAATGCCAATGCTCGAGACTCGTTAGTGTTGATGAACGAGCATGAGGCCAACCTGGAAGCTGAGAACGACGATGGGCTCAAATCAGACGGCGAGGATACGGTTTGGGATTTCAACGTCGATGAGGATACAAATACGAGGCCTGAGGTTTCTGAGGGCCTCGATGACGCACCGGCGTCTATTCAGGCGCTCTTCGGCATCGAGAATCCCGTTGATCCTCCCGACCACTCGTTTTTCCCTCCGCAACTGCCTACAAATTCGCCTTCTGTTGCGGTTTCAGCAGCACAATCAGCAATCCAGTCTGCTGCCGTCTCGCCTGGTGCTACGGCCAAACCAGGTTCTCACTTTGCCGCTCTGTCTGCTGCCACTGCTGCCGCAGTTGTCAGTGGGGCGGCAAGCGCGATGGCTTCAGTTGATGCTCGGTCGAGGGCCACCTCAGTGTCGAATACCGGAGGCATGTCTCTAGGCTGGCAGTTCCCTAGAATGGGATCTCAACCGGTCATGCCCCAACCGCAGAAACTCCGAAGCCCTTCATCTTCTGTTAGTACAGGGGTGCAGCATCCAGGCTCGCCAACAAATGGCCAGCAAACACCCGGCGGGCTTGGTTTAGTAACTTCTGGAGTTCCGCCTCTCGGCACCACTCCGGGAGCTAGCTTGGCATCGCCCGCCTCTAACGTGAATCCTTATTTCCCCGTGCTCACACCGGGGAGCGTGATAACGCCTGCAGCTCGCCAGCCATCGTCAGGTAACCTCAGCAAAATACCCCTGGACACACCAAAGTTCCCCCACACTCAGCAATTACCCACCCGTGCGTTCAGAGCATTGTCTAACGCAACATCACCACAACCAGTCGCAGCAGCAGGGCCCTCGATACCTGCCATGCCCGCGCCGCCTAGAAGACGGTCGCCATCTCCCAAACGAGGATCACCTCCTCGTCGGCCAGCGCCTGCGAAGCCTTCACAATCAATGCACATTCTTATGCCGCCCCGATCGCTTGCCGAGGGATCAAACGCGTACGCAGCGGCCCACCAAGAGTTCCCAACTATGCCAAAAGTAGACTTTGGTGTTCTGCTGGATCAAACACAACCCATGATTGTCAAAGAACAATTAGGGGCGCTTTTGGAAAAGTTTGGAGCCGCCCTAAAAGCCATCGACGAGCGTGTTTAGCATGCCGTTGGGCAAATATTTATGAGATTTGTATAGTTTTTTTTTGTACAGAAAGTTACAGAGAACGAGGCTTGACGACAATGTTGTCGAGCTCCTCGCGCTCCTTAATCTGGGCCTCGGCCTCGAGCAAGTAGGGGATGAGGTAGTCAGTGTCCTCCTCAGGCTTGATCCACTGGTCCTTGGGCAAAAGCTGCTGGGTGAGCGAGGCCTGGAAAGCGGTTGCAATGCGGTAAACACGCTTGTAAGAGTCCTCGGCGGGCAGACGACGGAGGGCGGTCTGCATGACCTCGTTCTCCTCCCAGAACAGGTCCTGGGTCTTGAGGCCCATCTTGCGGTAGCCGCCGAGGTTCACAAAGACACGCGAAGCCGGAACAAACACGCTCTTGAGCATGGGCTTGGACAAAATGAACTTGGAGATGGCCTCCAACTGAGTATATGTCGACATGAGGATGAGTTTGAATTGATTAGTCGGCCAGCTGATTGGGTGGTTTTTGTTGCTGACTAACGAGAGTCCCCCCTCCACGCCGGTGATAAAACCCCCCTCGCTCGCCTTGCTGTATCATTGAGTGAAATTTTCAATGAAAAGCTCGCTTTTCAGATGGGCGCCAAAGGCACCGTTCAAAACCAGCGGCAAGCGGTTCGACGATTTGTTTGTCAACCCCAAGGCACCTAAGAAAGCTTGGGATGGCCAAGACAAGGACAGCTTTTTCAGAGACAAGTATGCACATGTTCATGCAAAGCAGCTTCAGCGTCGCAAAGAGGAGCAGAACGCCAAAAAAAAACGAGAAGGCGGCTCCAAGAAGATTGCAGTTCCGGCGCCCAAACCTGATAAGTTATTTGCTGAGCGGATCAAAGCCCAGATGGACAAGGATTCCCGGCTCGAGCATATGTTTGGAACTTCGGCTGTGCTGGCGGCACTGGAGACTCGTCAAGCAGTAAAATTGTACAGTGGTAATCGCAGTGCCGACACAGATATTGCGATCATGAAAAAATGCTCAGATCTAGACGTACCAGTTGTCACCTCTGTGCCGGCCCAGCACTTGAACATTTTGACCAACAATGGTGTGCACAATAAATACGTGTTGACCGTTCACAAGCGAGAGTTTCCTTCAGTGGTTGACTTGCCTCTTGTTGCGGACGATATCATCGTTGGCGAGGAGTTGAAACTGAAGCCGAAACGCACCAATCCTTTAGGGCTCTACATTGATGAAGTCACTGATACCCACAACATGGGGGCTATTTTGAGATCAGCGTACTGGTTTGGAGTTGATTTTGTGAGTTTTTCACGACGCAATTGTGCGCCAATTTCTCCTCAGGTCGTCAAAGCCAGCGCGGGCGCTGCTGAGTTTCTCCCCATACTGGAGGTTCCTCAGCCCCTGAAATTCTTTGAGAATCTCACAAAGAACAACTGGAACGTTATCTCGTCCACCACGCCTTCTTCGCGACACAAGCTCCCTGCTGTTTTGCCCGAAGAGCTGCCCAAGCTCTTGGAAGACGGGCCCTGTTTGCTTGTTGTAGGATCCGAAGGCGAAGGTATTCGAACGAGTTTGCTGCAGCGTAGTACGCATCGCACGGCTCTTGAGGCGGTTGGACAGCAAATCGATTCGCTGAATGTCAGTGTGGCCACGGCCCTTTTGCTGTCTGCGTTTGGAGCGCCAAAATAAATGTACATATTTAATATTTGATATACCCATCATCAATTTCAGTGGCTCCCTCAGGCTCCGGAACGTTTGCGAATCCCAATTCTTCGAGTAGACCGAGTCCATGTTTTTCGACATACTTGAGCTGCTCGTCTGATTTTGCTAGAATGAGACCGATGGTTCCAAGCGAGTTGATGCTAATATCGTTGACTTTGTCTTGGAAGCGGGGGGTAGCCATCATCCACTGCTCTGTGAAAACAAGGTTGTAGCTCAGCGGCACTTGATGGCGAGCACAGGTTGTGATTGCTCGGCTCAAGGCGAGCATGTACTTGTCGGCCAACAGCTCCTCGTCGTCTGTGTTGTCTAGATGGGCAATGAAGTGAGCGAATGGCACTCGGGTGTCTGATGCGGGCATGTTGGCCTTGCGGGCACGTGGGGTTTGATCCGGGAAGGGCACAAATGAGTCGGGGAGGGTCAAAAACTGGACATGGCGGTGAGGGATGGACGCGCCGGAATTGGTGCCACTATTGTAAAATCCAATATGGCGTTTGCCGCTCTCGGAGTTGGCCTTTTTCAACAAATCAAAGGCAGCTCTGAGGTCACCTGGCGATAACGGCTTTGTCTGCTTTTCGAACTCGTTGGTCACCAGCAGGAAATGGTACTTTGCCACGGCGAATTTGTTGAGAACCACAGTGTATTTTTCCTGCTTTTCAATGATCAGATCTTCCTGGGGAGGCAGCCAAGGGCTTTTTTGGGCTGGGTCGGAGCTGTTCTTCTCGACCTCGGCCTTACCTGGCTTTTTGGCCAACGCCGGAGCAAGCGTGTAGATGACGTCTACACCATTGTACTTGGCCGGAATCTGGGTTGTTTGAGTAAAGATTAAGTTTCCAGACTTGACCGCATCTGCGAAACGTGATTCAATCGCACCGTACATTATGTCAGGTAGTTTACAGCCGTAACGTAGCAATAGTCAAGAAATAGTCTAGCAAACGTTCGAGAATAACAGCAGACTGTGGGTGTCATGGCCGAATGGCTGAAGTCATCCGAACATGACTTTGGTCCCATCATCTAACTTCTTACTATCACCATGTCTAAATACTACAACCAAGCCCCTCCACCTAATTACAACCAGCCCAGTGCGCCTAATTATAACCAACCGCCACAGCAGGGCTACTACCAACAGCCGCCGCAACAGCAGCAGCCGTCCAAAGAAGATCACAGGGCCCGCAACTACATGTGCTGGTGGTGCACCTGGTTTTGGCAGAGCGTTATCATGACGCTGTGCGTAAATGCATTCTTCCAGCTAGTATGCAATGCTTGTTAAACGGCCAACAAATACGGGGCCCAAGTACTATAGTTCAGAACGTTATTATTCTTTTACAAAAAGCCAGAGAGGGTTCATTACATGCTGTTCCGGAAGAGGAATAAATTAGGCAGAGACCTGACGAACGCCCGATTCCTGAGAAAGAATAGCGGTGTCGCGGAAAAGAGCGTCACCCTCGGCCCAGGAGCGGCCAGCACCCACGCCGGTGCCTAGCCACACGGGGAATGCTCTGCGGCGGAAGAAGAGCACCGAGGCGACGACGCCTGCACCGAAGCCGAGGCCGGTTTTAACGATACCGTTGGACAGGGCGGCGTCCCACTTTTCGCTAAGAATCTTGTCACTACGGGCGGCTTGTTGAACGGCGGCCATTTTTTTGTCACTTGTTTCTGGTTAAGGGGTGGGCAATTATTGGTGGGACTATCTGGCCTTGCTGACTAAGAGGCAACAAAGCAGCGAGTCGGCCAGACACGAGCTGGTGACGGGAAGAGACGAGGTTTCGGGATTCAGCCAGGTTTTTGAATTGATCGGAGATGCCTCAGTCGAGCACTGGTGCTCTCCTGTTCCTATTTCCGTTCGATGTTCGTTTGTGCTGCTCGATGCTGCTCGATGATCGTCGGTGCTCGTGGCTGCTCGTGGCTGCTCGCGGGTGCTCGTCGAGGCCTGCTCATTCACCGTTCATTTATGCTTTCACCCCAGCTTTCCATTAACCTCCCAGCCGCAACGAGTTACCAAATTCAGAGCCCGCCTTATAACGATGAGTAACACCCCCCCCACACTGTCCAATGATCTCTCAACGTCTTCGAGCTGTTCCGATATTTCGGCGGTACGCTAGCACATCTAAGCTGCCTTTGAGCAATATCCGTGTGGTTGACCTCACGCGTGTTCTTGCTGGACCATACTGTTCCCAGATTCTTGGTGATCTCGGTGCCGATGTCCTGAAAATTGAGCATCCGGTGCGGGGTGACGATACCCGTGCATGGGGTCCTCCATTTTCCAATGGCGAGTCCGCATACTACCTTAGTTCGAACCGCAACAAAAGATCCTTGGCTGTAGACTTCAAACAACCCGAAGGCCAAGAAATTATCAAGCAACTCGTTGCTGAGTCTGACGTGTTGTTGGAAAACTTCCTCCCCGGAGGTCTTGAAAAATACGGCTTGGGGTACAAGCAGTTGCAGAAAATCAATCCCAACCTCGTCTACGCCAGTATTACTGGCTACGGACAGACTGGTCCCTGGGCCAAACGTCCTGGGTACGACGTTATGGTCGAGGCCGAATTCGGGCTCATGCATATCACCGGTGAGCCTGATGGCCAGCCGGTGAAAGTCGGTGTTGCCGTTACCGACTTGATGACCGGCATGTACACTACAATTGCAGTGATGGGTGCTCTCAAACACGTTGCGGACGGTGGAAAAGGCCAGCATTTGGACTGTGCGCTAGCGGACGTTCAGCTGGCCAACTTGGCAAACATCGCCAGCAGTGTGTTGGTCAGTGGCAAGCCGGACTCTGGTCGCCAGGGTACTGCTCATCCCTCAATCTGCCCCTACGAAGCATTTGAAACTAAAGACGGCAGCATTATGATTGGCGGTGGTAACGATAATCTGTTCCGCCATGTCTGCGATGCTCTTGGCAAGCCCGAGTGGAAGAATGATGAGCGTTTCATCACCAACTCGGCCCGTGTGCAGAACCGTCATATACTGGTGTCTGCCATGAACGAACTCACTCGGTCAAAGACCACAAAAGAGTGGGAATCCGAATGGCAAGGCAAGCCATTCCCTTATGCCCCGATCAATGACGTCAAGGCGTCTCTGGAGCATCCCCAAGCCCAGGCACGTAACATGGTGGTTGAGGTCGATCACCCATTGTGCGGAGCCCTCAAGCTCGTAAACTCTCCGATCAAGTGGTCCGAGACCCAGCCCGAAATCCGCATGGCCCCGCCTACGCTGGGTCAGCACACTGACGAGATTCTCAATGAATTCGGACTGGGCGACAAGATTGCCAGTCTTCGAGAGAAAAAAGTGATTAGTTAGAGATTTTTCTAGATGCAGACTTTACGCCAAATTTTATAATAGCCGACTGACGCACTGGCCAACCCGGAGACTATTTGCCAGCTTCCGTCGGCCGGAATTTCGAACACGTCGATTGTACAAAACACCAGATCACAAAGAAGCTTTGCGACATCGAGACGCCAGGCTTTGCCCTTGACAGAAACCTGCGACTTGCGATAGAGGTTGCCGAAAATAGTAATGAACCAGCCGATATCTGCCTGGCGAGCAAACCGATCAGTTAGTCGTTTATCCAGCACGCCGATTTTGGCATAAAAATATAGGTCGTCCATAATTTCTGTGTACAGATCGACCAAGCTAATCCAGTCGAGCTCATCATCTTCTTGAATTTCCCGTAGTGTTTTGACCCAGTCAAACAACTTGATCACTTTCCGAAACATGCTTAATTCACGAGCTAAAGGGCTGAGCCTTGCGTCAAGGCCGTACTTGGCGTATGCTGAACTCACTGCCGGCGTCTTGCCTAGTATCATGATCAATTTCGCTGTGTACTGGATGATCTTGATGGATTTGTCTTTACCATCCCGTTTCTGAAGAATCTCCACAATCACGTCCACAGTCGGCCGTCGTGGCTTTGGGGGGTCTCGTTTATACAGATCCTTTTCTGGCATATTTATGCTCTCTGGCGCAACATCCTTGATAACTGTGCTGCGGTGCTTTATATTTTCGCTCATGTCCAGGCAACAAACCTCCCCCGCGGTTTACCTAACCATTGAAAAATATGGCGTCGAGCGGGTTGAACAACGACGCTTTGGCTACGAGCGAGCCGATGAGCCAGGGTGAGCTGCATGAGCTCTACAAACAGATGGCCAGGCATTTCCTGAATCTGCGCGTGAGGTTTGCTTTGATCGAGGCATTGGTGCAGAAGGCCGATCTTGTTGAACTCGGACGCCCTTCATTAGCCGAAACCGAGAACCTGGACGTGTTACGCGGTGAGCTGTGGGCGGTCCAGAAAAGCGTGGCACAGATTGAAGACGAATTGCACGACGTGCAGGCTGTTGGATCCGACGACGACCTAGCAAAGCGGGTGGACGAGCTCGAGCACCAGCTGAACGGGCTTATTTCACCCGTGCAGTCGACGGAAGAACAACAGACGCGTCTGGCCACCCAGCAAGCCGTTTTGCAGAGAATAGAGGCCAGTATCAAGGAAACACAACAAGAGCTGGAGCAATTGACCAAGCAAAACCAGGCCACTTTAGCTTACTGCCAGCAGGTTGAGCAAACAACAAAGTCTCCGTCCGCCCACACAGAGATAGAAAAAGATGCTTCAAAATGGCAAGAATTATCAGATCTAATTTAATTATTTATTTACTCTGCCTCGGGGCTCGATCGCGGTGATTCAATCAATCCGTCCTGCGAGATGAATGCACCAACCGCGCCCAAGTAGCCCTCGTGGCGGAAAAAGTAGGCTGTTTTCTCACCCTTTGACCAGAATCGAATAGCGTAGGCCAATGTGTGAATAGTTTGCGTGTGGCCGCGGATGTAAGAGCCGCCAAAATAGATATCTCCAATTTCGTGGTAGCGGGCGTGCAAGTAGGCAAGTTGACCTATATTGTTTGAAACAGCATACAACAGACTGCGTGAGATATCTGCTGGATCAAACTTTTCCGTGCGATGTTTAAACACTTTGCCGAACGAGCTGGCGATGGTAGAAGACTTGAGGCCGATGCGAGAGTAGTCTGAGCCATAAATATCGCCAACCAGCATGTCGACATTGCGGTTGTCACCAGTAGAAGCAATTTCTAGCATTTCTTCATAAGAGTTTGCTGGTGTAAGTTGACTCAAAAGGCCCCACAGGGTTCCTCCGCCTAAGGAGGAGCCTCCGATACGCTCAAACTGCTGGGGCCCAGTTACTTTGATAATAGAAACACCAGATCCAATATTAACCAGCATGTACGGGTATTTCCCAGGAACCTCGGAAAACAGCATGGGGGTCTCGTCAGTGTAGCTGAAGACCTCTTTGGGGATGCGTTCAACAAAAAACGAGGTGCCGGCAATAAGGCACTCCATTTCGTCTGCACGCCCCACTTCTACGTCGAGACGACTGCGAATACGATCATAGTACTTGTAAGCGCCGCCCCCCGTAGCAACGACGCGAACGCGGCGGTCTTTGGGGTGCTGAGCGGCGAGCTGTTCGAGAAAAGACAGCCACTGCTCTAGTTTCTCAGTTTCGAAGGAAATGAAGTGCAAACGGCCGCCGCGACCCGCGTGGTTCTTTGTAAAGTATACAATTTTCGCCAGAGAACCGCCAATATCTATAGAGACATGCGAAACACGCTTGTCATGGTTAGGCAGTAAAATGTTGAGGTCGTCGTGGGTGGTATCGACCGGGTCAATGAATGCGCCTTCAGTATTTATCGTAATGGCTGCCGGATGTTGGAGTTCAAACTGGGCGAGGCCGGTCCCGACTGCTGCCTCACCTTGCATTGCGAAGCCCAATTTGGTATTTTTTTCAAACGAACGTGGGGTTCAAAGCCAGCCGACTTAGTCACGATTTGGCCCAACAATGAGTCGGCGTTGTGAGTGGCGATTTAGAGGTGACGTCTGACAATTATTGGGAACGGGTACTATATCGGCGGGCTAAGGGGCAGTGGGCGGGTTTTTTTGTTCCTTTGCGAGTGGTTTTGGGCAAACAGGCCCAGGCCGCAGAAGTCGACGTATGCCTATGCAGGGTCTACAGCAGGCCGGAGTTCCGACATGAACTGCAAACTAAAGAATTAAAACATAGCAAGCTACGTTCCTGAAACAATTACCACGGCAGAAAGCGTTTCCTCAAACTTTGTTTCGCCCTGACATACCGCGTCAAGCGTAAGTGATACCTCCTGACGTAGCGACGTTTCGGGCGTGCATAAGTACGTATAGAGTTAAACGCGGATGAGACGACACCAATTGTGGATTAAAGTAAGCTCCTAGCATATATCCAATAAAAAAACTATCTGCTGAATTAATTGGATCTCAAGTCGGCTTCTCCAATGGGGTTCCTGGAAATTGGCCCGACGTTGAAGTAAGCAGATTTCGCGGATGCATATCATCTCCCGAGCCTTCCAATGCGCTTTCTGGGAGGTGCGTTTAGACAAGTGCCCCGAGTCAATTGAGGTGTGGAATGGGCACGAACTGAAGGCTACATATATCTATTACTCGCTAAGGTAGTTAAAAACCGGTTTATCATATGTCTTTCATCGTAGGCCTCAGTTTGCGCCCACTTGTTTTGCAATGCTTGGATGCACCATGCGGGTTGTGCCCTAATTTCCGTGCCCTGAAAAATTTGTTTGGTGTTTCCGAGCCACCCCATGATGCAAGAACCTCCTGGTGAATCCAAGGCTCTAGTTGTCAAGATTTCACGCTAAAAATTTGCATACCAATAGCCGCATTATATAAAAACCACATACAAAAAAACAGAGCCTCAATTGCTTGAATTTAGCCACTAAATGCGGTTTGAGTGCAATTCACTCGATTGCCGAAGTTCGTCGTTACTAATGCTAAAGCCCTAACTCGTGATCGGAAGAACTCGGCCGGAATGGCATTGAGCAGAGTAGAGCCGCTAAAAAAGGTCTCTGCCCAGACTACAAATCAATCTCAGGTCACAAACCTAATTTCGCAATCTTATTTCTCTCGTTTCGGAGTCAAATTTGCCAATATCCGCGCGTGATGCAGGAAGTTCGATAACAATGGTGTGTCAGCAAGCGTGCAGGACAAAAAAAAAGTGAAAAACTCATATATAATCAAAATCACACTAGTCTTCCTTTTTTTCCAAATTTAGTTGAACCGATCAATTGCCACATCAAAGCAATACTCTCCAACTGACCCATTCATTTCAATTTGAAAAGACCTTTTACTCTAGCAATTGCTCAATTGACCTCCCCCCTTTGGTTATTTTTTCCTCCTCCCGTCTTTGCCCCGCGTTAATACTTTCCCAGCATGGCTATCTCTGAAGTTTCTTTTCGTATGCTCTCGCCGCCATTGTCCCCGTATCCGGACCTGGCTAGCTTCAATGGACCGTTGAAATTGCGTGATTCTTTGCCTGGACCCACCGATGCTTCCAGAACTTTAGGCACCCCGGAGACCTTCAGCAAGGAATCGACACCCAGCGCCTCGCAGTGCTCGATTGGCGAGATTGAGCCCCGAAAACGTAAAATGGTCACCTGTTGGGACGCTATGCTGTCTTCTCCTGCCAAGTTCTACAAGAAGGAGCGCGACTACCTTAGCCTGTACCCGGTGCACCGTCCGTCTTGGTCCAATTACCTCTACGTGGAGGCAGCCCCGGAGACCCGCATTCGTCGCAAGCCCCGCCAGCGTGTTCGCCGCATGCTCTCAGAAATGGAGCTTTCGGGCTCTGACTCGGTGCTGACTCGGTCGCGTGCTGCTTCTGCCGGCGTGCCGGTTTCTGGCGCAGAGCCCAGCAGCGACGACGACATTAGTGCCGGCACCGTGTCCACTCCCAAGTCACGAGCTCCCAAGAAGCGGGCATCAACTGCCTCCCCGGTTCGCGTCCATGATCTCAATCTCTCGCAGATCGACGACTACTCCCCTTCGGTGAGCACCCTGCCTCCCGGCCGTTCGTTGCGAGCCGAGTGGAAAGGTGCTCCCATGGATCTCAGCCAGGACCCCGATGTGCACCTGCTTCATCCTGCAGAGGTTCATTTGGCTTCTGTGCTGCGTCTGCCTGCAGAGGTGTACCTCGACTCCAAGCGACGATTGTTTGCCGAGAAGGTGCACCGTCTGCGTCAAGGCCTGCCATTCCGACGCACTGATTCACAAAAGGCGTGCCGCATTGACGTTAACAAAGCCTCGCGGCTGTTTGGCGCCTTTGAGAAGGTTGGCTGGCTTGAAGACAGCCTTTTCTCCAAATACTTGTAAAGACCCTATTATTTATTAGCATGTATAAATCACGATTAATCTTTTTATTACCTACTTTTCTCTCAGATTTGGCCCCGTTGCCGTTGCTTAGCCAGGTCTTTTTTGGGCCTCTTTTGTCATCAGTCAATGTCGACGACGAAGGTGGTGATTCTGAAGGCCCAGCCAGAGGCCCTGAAGTCAATAAAAGAGACGCCCAAAAAGCCACGCAAACGCCCCACCAAGCGGCAGGCAACCACGGAGCTCGAGGACACCCCCAAGGTAGTTGGCAAAGCGGCGCCCGCCGTGGGCGGCTCTGTTGTCCGAGCATTGGATCGCAGCGGCGTTCCCTGCCGCAAATGGACCAAGTCCACGCTGCAAATTCGTAGCTTTACAGGCGTACCATTCGACGTGGTCTCCTGGAAGGGCGAGACCGACCCCAACGTCCCGGAGGTTAAACAGGAGCCAGCTCTGCCAGAAAACAACGTGCCCAGCTCAGAGCTTCGGTCAGAATTGGTGTCCGAAGCGCCGTCCGAGCCAGCTTCCGAGCCCCCGGAGGCACTGCCCGTTTGAACAGGAGGCGTAGGGTTACAATATTTATTTAGCGATGCAGATGCTATAGCAAGTTTTTTATTAGATGAACAACCGCTCCAGGCGATTTGCAGTGACTGTGCTAGTCTTCTTGGCAGCGCTGAAGCAGTAGTCTTTTGTATTCTTCAGGGTGGTCCCAGAGCTGGGCAGCCTGGGCGTTTAGAGGGCTAGAGTTGTTGGGCTCACCTAGCAGTGACTGCAACGAGAGCAAAATAGTCTGAACATTGTAAATAGCGGACCACTTCTCTTTAAGAATATCCAAACAAATGTTGCCTGCCATGTCGACATTGGGATGCCACATTGGACTGACGAATTTGATCTTGGGGGCAAAGTAGGGGTAGTTCTGCGGGAACTCCAGGGAAATTTTGAACGTCAGGCCCTCGTAATATGTATCCTTGGGGCCCTCAATGGTACCAGCCCATACCAGCAGGTTGGCGTCCGATTCAGGAAACGCAGAGACTCCCTGCGGCGCAGACATCATCAGCTGCATCAGCTCGTTCTGCAGGCGCTTCGTTACGCTGTGGCTTTCAGGCACGGCCCCGGTAGTGGCGGCTATTTTCGTGCTAGTTGCTGGCATTGCATTGCTACTGGGCTCCATTTTCCTTCGTGGGTCGGGTTCTTGCTGAAGGGATGGTTTGTTTACAAAATTGAGGTTGCTTACGCGATGAGGTTCTGAAATAGTCGTTGAGACTGAAATAGCACATTACACTACAAGGCAGAGAAAAATAAACAAGAAAATTATCGCTGGCGGAGCCGCTTAGCGTAGCGCAAGCCGCATGCATTACAGAGCGTTTTGGAGCCGTTGGGGCCCTTTCGCCATTCGGGCGATTGGGTGGTACCGCACTCCTGACAAGAGTGGCCGGGAGCGACCGACGAGGTAGGTTTGCGTATAGTTGGGGCCTGCGGACGGCCCTGTCCGTCGTCGTTGCCGTCGGCGTTCACTGTGCTGAACCGTCTGACTGAGGACTGAACTTCAGGAACAGCCTCGTCGGGGTCTTGAATTTCAGCATCCACTGCCGAGGCAGCCTGGGCGGTGAACTTGTCGGCACTAGCCCGATCTGTATGTTTATAGTGCCCTTCTTCGCTACGGGGCAGAAGCGAATAGTAATAGGTGACTTCAGAGTGCGACATACGGGGGAAGAACTCGTGCATACCACCCCGGTCGTTTCCCTTATTGAACGACCCATAAGAGCCAGGCATAGTTGACGAGGCCTTTGATGCCGTGAATTCGCCGTTTGCGTCGAAATCAGAGGCTCGGTTCACGGAGCTAGAGCTCTCGTCGCTGAAATCCATGAGTAGATTCTCCGCTTCATGGTCTGCCGGAGAAAAAACAAGAGCAACGAGTCTGTGTCCATTGTTGAGCAAACAATGACCACGACAAAGATAATCGAGGCCACCGAAAGAGTATACACCGGAGTTCATCGGGGCCGCAGCGTCTTCAAAATGGGAGATTACCTTCCACAGCAATGCTCGCAACTCATCGTTGTTGGGCATGCAAGACTCGAGTGCTGCCTTGAGCTTTGCCTCTGTATGAATGTCGCTAGCAAGAATACGCTGTTCATGATGGGAAAACCACATCAAGTTGCGGGCAGAGTCTACCACCAGCAGCAGATCGTTATGGTGCGTCATGGGCTTGACTCGTTTCCAAATGCCTTGGAGGAAACGGGCAGCTCTCGCTTCTTGTATTGCCGCTGGCGAGAGTGTTGTAGATGACACCGAAACAGACATTTTTTAGGTCGTTTCCTTCCAAAGAAAGGGTGAGGAGAATCAGGCGACGCGGTCTAATATTTATGCAATAAACGTCTTGGGAATATTGGATGGTTCAGAAATGAATCAACCAAAGAAAACGTCTAGTATGGGGCCCTGAAAATTAGAGAATATGCAAGAAAATGCTCTGGTCGGAGATGCGTGTGTGCGAGGGGCGGGAAAGTAACTGTGCCAACAAGCCCTTGATTAAGTCAAACACCCTACCGAGGGTCACAAGCACGTTTTCAGGTTGTTCACAACTCAGCAATAAATGGCGTCGGGAAGTCTTCAACGCCCCCTAGCGAGATGGCTTTTTAAAGGTGCACTTAGGTGCCCCCCACCTGCGGGCGTCAAACCCTATCCGTCAACATCTAAAAGGGATTACCTCGCATTATGTATGTACGTGTGTTGACTGAATATTGCTTGGGCCAGGTTCAATAAAGAGAAAAAAATAGTCATAATAGACGTTGTTGCTGATGGTAGCGAAAAGATGGGGTGTTTTGCGCGGACCTTGTGCTCCGGCTGTGTGTACCCGCCTCTGGCTGATGCATAGACATACACAAGGCACTGAAACAGCCGCTGATAGGGCCTTGCGAGAAAAATAACGTGGGGCAAGGGTCGAAATTAATACCGGAATGCGTTGTGAAGATAGTAGTGCCATAGCGCAAAAAATTTCAATGCGGGGTATGCACTGTAAGACATGGGACAACGTGCCGGAGCGGTGTAGACATCGAATGAGAGCACAGATCAAAATGTCACCAGCCAGGAACAAGTGGAGAACGCCTAGAAGGCGCACAAACCCCTACCCGGATCCACAGATGCAACCTTCTGTCTGCAAGTCAGAAACCTTGGCGCAAGGGTGCAGGGAGCAGCGCTGGGCGGGTACCGGTCCGCGGTAGAACCTATTTCGGTCAGTGCGTGTTTTTTCAGCCATTCCGACTACGGTGCAACACATCCCCAGGCAATTTGGTTGAGCCAAGCCCTCGATTTTAGTACATTCGCCTATGCCGTGAGGTCTGCCGTACCTTCTGCGTATCTGCGGGTTCGGAGACAAGGGCAGGGGTTATGCTATTAGAAATTATGCATTGCGAGTAGCAGGCATTTTGGCAGTTGGGGGATAGCTGCTCCACAATACAGACCACAAGGAAAAACTCGACCCAATGCACTCAGCCTGAAAAGCAGCTTTTTTTGTGTCAACATTGCGTCATCAGGCTATCTGCAACATCGGTAGTAGCCCTTGCCGATGCTGGAGATTGGGGCATGCTGTACTCATACACATATCGGATTGCCGGTGTGGTGATCGCCTCAATTCCTGTTTTTCTAAGCAATATGCATGGTCCATGAAACATGCGGAGGATCTGTCGCCGCTATGCGGGCCCAGCAAGCACTGCTGAACATCTTATTCGATTATTTGTTGGGTGATGTTTCTATGCAGCCCGCTATGCCCACCACGCATGTGCGTTGGTGATGCAGGGCTTGACCAGCATATTTCTAACTTTCCAAAATCTAGAGTTGGGAGACGATGTGCATGAGATAGCGGTCGGGGAGTGAGCCATTGAACGCTGAGATTACGACGTTAGCAGAGACGAACCGGCTGGCAGGTCTGGGCTGTCAGTGCTCATCCGTATTTGATCAAACCCATTCTTCTACCCAAGTTGCCCACCCCAGACAGCACACACGTGCTAAGATTTCATCGCCAGCCCTAGACCTAAGTCAACCTCCATGCATAGGAATCTCAGGGCCTTGAAACGATGGTTTTGCAACATAACTTAACAGAGCTGAGTTTAAATTTTTTAATAAACTTTTGTAGAAGATATAGCTACAGAGATAAGCAGGAAAGGAGATTAGCGGTCGACCAAGAGAACCTGCTTTCCCGGCTCACCGAGAGCCTTGAGGAATCCCTCCAAAAAGTCCTTTTCTTCAGCATCGCTCTTGACGGCGTGCGTTTTGATACCAGTCAGTTTGAGTTCGTTTTGTCTGTACATGTCGAGAAGATCAAGGATCATGCGTTTGCGCGGCTCAGCGTGTTCTTTGGTCCAGTGCGTCATCCAGAAGCCCCTTGAGGCAATGTTTTTGAAAATGTAAAGTGAGGTTGGCAGAGACACTGGCTGCTTGGACATCCCGCCATATGTGACGAGCTGGCCCGAGTGGCCAAGTTGGCGGGCGATATTAGCTGCGGATCGGCCTCCCACACAGTTCAAAGCGAGCTTGATGTCTTGACCATGAGTCCAGTCTTTGATGATGTGCCGGATCGATTTGTCGGCAATTTGCTCTTCGGTAACCACTTGATCTGCGCCCAGGTCGAGCAGCTCCTGCTTGAGCGAGTCAATATCCCGACGGTCGCGCACAACCGAAATAGACTTGTACCCCCACAAACGACCTAATTGGATGGCCTGGCGACCCACCCCCGAGTTTCCACCGTTCTGAATGAACCAGTCACCGGGCTCCAAAGCAGCAAAGTCCGACAGCATGCGGTAGGCAGTAGAAGGGTTTACGGCGACGGTTGCAGCGGCCACAGCGTCCAAACCGTTCGGAGTGCCAATGCGAATAAGATTTTTGGGATCAGAAAGCTTGTAGGTGGTCCACGTACCAAACGACGCCGACGCTGGGAGAACCCAGTCACCTACCTTGAACGTTTCCTGATCGGGACCAACTTGAACAACTTCAAAGAGGCCCTCATTTCCACCGACGGCATAAGGATCAATTGTGCCGAGCTCTTTTGTGAATTGTGGCTTCGACGGGTAAACGCCCTCCACTTGGTTGATGTCTGCGGGGTTTATGGGGGCGGCAACAAGTTTCAGAAGCACCTGGGACTCTTGGGGATCGGCGACTTCGTTTTTGATCACCCGCAGAACGTCCTTCGGTGGGCCGTAATCAGAGAATACAACTGATCGTGCAGTATGTTTGAAGCGCAGTTGCAAGCGCACTGCGTGCCGGAGTACGCCCATGGACTTGGGGAATGGCATTGCTGCTGATAAAGCAACGGCTGGTGATGGGGGAAGAAGAGGCCGATAGGGTAACATAGCGAATGGCAGCGTTCTTGGATAAATAGCCCGCCAACTGCCTCCGGGGAACGGTTGGAAATGAGGTGAAAAGATGGAGCAATGTTAAAGCTATTTACTGGAGGGAAGAGGTACGGTAAAGCGATGTCCGCACTCTGTTCTGTCGGAACAAAGCTTGGCAATTTTTTTTGGGCAATTGATGCAACCGACTAGTCATGTCAAATTAGACATCAGAGCTTGACTGCCCATTTTACCAGCAGCTCTTATTTCTCTAGTCCGGTCCACGCTTTTTTCTTGTCTTTGTCCTTACTAATGGAAGGAAAAGCCCTGTACGGCTGTTCGCAGATAGATGCGTACAAGTTTCAGAGCAAACTGGGCGAAGGAACCTTTGGAGAGGTCCACCGAGGTGTCCATAACGACACCCAAACCGTAGTAGCTCTGAAAGAGATATTACTGCACAACAAGATGGATGGCATGCCCATGACTGCCCTGCGCGAGATCCGCATCCTCAAATCACTGGACCACCAAAACGTTTTGGAGCTTTTGGATATGGCAGTTAAGCATGGCAGTCGATCGCTACGCGAACGATCGACGTTCTATATTATCACGCCCTATATGGACCACGATCTGGCTGGGCTGCTGCAAAATCCAGTGGTGAGATTGACAATACCTCATATCAAATGTTACATGAGCCAAATCCTGAAAGGTATGAACTATATTCACCAGCAAAAATACATGCACCGAGACATCAAGGCAGCAAACATTTTGATAGACAACCGTGGCAATGTCAAGCTCGCTGACTTCGGCTTGGCAAGAACCTATTTTGAACCTCCTCCCACGAGTCATGGTGCTTCCGCAGCAACTCACAGATACACTGCCACAGTAGTTACCCGATGGTACCGCCCGCCTGAGCTGCTGCTCGGGGACCAGTACTACACTACTGCCATTGACATGTGGGGTGTTGGATGTGTGTTTGGAGAAATCTTCCGTCGCAAGCCTATTTTCCCAGGCAAATCGGATTCGGACCAAATACACACCATTTTCAAAGTTTTGGGTTCACCGAATGAAGACAGCATGCCTGGACTGAATGCTTTGCCTGAAATTCACCAGCTTCCTGCTGAGCCCTACCCACGGACTTTTGATGCCTTTTTTGAAAACATCCCGGCAAGTGCTTTGAGCCTGCTTTCTGGGCTTTTGGAAGTCAACCCTTTGACTAGATTGAGTGCACTGGGTGCTCTAGAAAGCGAGTTCTTCACAACCGGGCCGCCAGAAGCTCAACCCCATGAGCTTCCTATTTATAAATCCTCGCACGAGCTTGATGCCCGTCGTCAAAAGCAATCTCAGCGTGAGAACGAACGCAGCTCTCAAAACAACGGGGATCCTAATGCCAATTTACCTCACCGCCCCGATCCAAAGTGGGGTGATCGACGAGGTCCTGAACGGATCGACCATCGCCGCAGAACAAGAGCTTTAGGGTTCAAGATCCCTCACCGACCTAATTTAAGCGGTTTGGACCTTGTGCCACCATACCGACGGTCTGAGGCCAAACAGACAGGAAAGGAGGCCAAGCGACCACCACCACCCGCTTTGGACTATTAGGAGAAAAGTAACAGTTTATTACGAAAAGTTAAAAGAGCTCGCATCCGTGGAACCGTTCTCAGTCTGAACAGATGATAGAGATGATGTAGAGGGCGGCCGGTCGTCTGCCTCTGTTTCAGTAATAATCCGGTCAATATACGCCTTATAGTCATATTTCCCGTTTTCCAGTTCGGGCATTGTCTCGACCAGCGAGCCAATGGTTTCGTCAGGCAATAGTGCGTTTTCTAAATCGCGTTTCGTGACATAGTTTTTACCGCAGCTGATTTCCTCAAACGACTGCCGCACCTGCTCAATGTTTTGCGAGTCCTCAGTGGCAGTTACCATATACATGATGAAATCTCGGAATGAGACCTTATCATCAACTGCTTGTTCTTGCCAGACCTCATCGGCCTCAGCATCAGTATGAAAGGTTATGCCCAATGCGGCCAGTGCACTCTCAAATTCTCGACGATCCAAGGTGTTTTTGCTTTGTTTGTCGAAATGCCGAAAAACCATCTCGAATTCTTCGAGCTGGGCTGGTGTAATGTTTGTAGCTTCCCGCGCAACCATATGATTTTCAATAAATGCCAGTTTGTTTTCCACCATGAGTTTGACGAGATCGAGCTCGTAGGCAATCTCGTCATAAGAGTACATGGTATGATCGTTTTCCTCAACGCCAAGCAAGCGGCAATTCTCGTCTAGCTCAAAAAGTCTGTCCAATGTCGCATCAAGGGGCGCCAGAGTCTCGCTAGTTTGGGAGATCATAAGCAGTTGATCTTCAAGCTCACCCGAGACGTCGGATATTTTGTTTGAAATAGTAGTGAGAATGATAGACAAATCATTAGCAAGGTCTGCAAACTCCTGGCATGCCTGCTCTCGGTATTTTTGGAAAGCACCGGCGACTTTTTTCGACCAGTTAGTTTCGGCGTGTAACATCTGGGCCCATACTTTGTTCAAATAGGGCATCGACAGCTCGTCAGGGGTCTTGTATTCACGGAGCCTGTAGGTTGAGAGTTTGACCCGAATATTGCCCAATAGCTCAGCCAGTGCTGTTCGTTCGGAGATCCATTTACGCTTGGTGTTGGATTTGTGTTCAAGTAGATCGTCATGATGTTTGATCACCTCGAGCAGAGTTTGGGCCTCCACAAGTTCCCACTTGTTTATAGATTGCTGTAGTTCATTTATCAGTGTCTTCATGCGGCGCTCGTACTCTTTTCTCATCCGCATTGCCGTAGAATACACGTCTATAAAGCGCTCAACATGACCGCCGGCTCGTTCAACGTTTTCCAGTGAATTGAAAGTGTGGAACCAATACGCAAGATAAGTCACCATAGTTTTTTCATCCTGGCCATTTAAGATATCGTCAACCTCCAACAAGTTTGGGATTCCAGCTTGCTGGGCAGCATTTAAACTCATCTCGAGGAGTTTAGCCGGATCCGACTTGTCAATTGTAGCGTAGTCGAGCAGATCGGGCCTAAAGTGATCCAATAGCGCAGCAAATGCCAGCCCGGATTTCCAGCTCGATTGAAAGTCCCTAATTTCAACATCGTCGTAGTCCGCCGTCTTGCGTTGACACCACAAAAGCAGGCCCTCTTTGGCACTGTGGCCTTCTTCATTGATTTCCTGTACAGTATACTTGAGGATCATTGACCAGATCAGCCCCAAAATCAGCTTCAAGTTCCCGTCAGCAATGTCAGGGGCACCAATCCCGTACAGGATAACCCCCTGGTGTTTCAGGTAGTCCAGGACGATAGAGATATTTTCGTATTTTTGCATGGTGCTCGGTTTAGAGTAGTATTTGCCCATAGACTCGTGTGATACGGCCTCCATTAGCTTTACCAGATTAACTCCAGAGGTAAAATCGGTCCGCAAATCGTCCAGCGGTTGGTGCCCCGCGGCAGCCAGGTTCATGTTGCACCAGCGAGTGAACGCCTTGTGCTGGCTCTCGACCCACTGAGGAAGACTCATGGTTTCACCCTGCTGCGGCTAAGTCTCAACGAACCTCTAACCTGCCAATACTCTGGTTGGCAAACTTCGTTTCTGGGAACCGACTTGTTAGCTGCAGCTAGCTTACCTCACGCGGCTTACTCGTGTCGGGTAATTTGCTCAATTAGGCAGCCGCTTGCCCAGGGCTGATTACGCGACCCCAAACCCAGACCGATTTGGAAAACTTCGACTGAATCTATGCAGCAGAGTTCGAGCGATGCCCCGGCCATCCAGGGAGACGTTGATGCAGCGCCACTAACATCGACTCGAGATGGGCATTCTGCGACAATTACTGTTCGTGTGGTCAAGAGTTTCGAGTATAGGACTATCAAGAACCATGTTTTCAAGGACTTGAATCTGTACACCACCACCCCCGCACAACTGCTGGAACGAGTAAAACAAGTTGTGCAAACCGAAGGTGGGTTCAGACCATATCGCACGGTGGATTTGAATTGTTTAAAAATTTACACACACGCTCATCTTACCAAAACAGTGAAGCTTTCTATTAACCTGGACAAGGACGATGAGTGGATTCTTGACGAAGAAAAACCATTGTACGATTATGGCATGAGAAACGAGAGCGAGATTTCGTGCTTCAATCGTGACATGTATTTTACATTCAAAGAGAACCCCGTCGAGAAGTGGGAATAAGTTAATTTGCGGGCGGATCAGGGTGAGGTTCTGGCTCTGGCTCCAAGTCCATATCATTTAGTTCAATAACTTTTGTCCAAACACCCTGGATCAGGTCGTGCAGCCGCTCTGTGGTGGGCTCCGACTTGAACTTCTGACCCCACGCCACGGACTTGACAATGAGGTCCTGGATAAATTCAAAATCTACGCTCCGCGGGTTCAAAAAGATCCCCTGCAGAGCTTCTTCGGCGGTCAGGCGCTTTTTGGGATCTCTTATCAGACAGCCGTGCATTAATTCTAATAAACCTTTCGGTATCCGTCGACTCTTTACAACCTTGGGGAAGTTGATCTGAAGTGATTCCGACTCCAATACTGCCAATTGCTGTCGACCATACTGTTCTAACGGCGTGCAACCATAAACCATTTTATAGAGAATGCACCCACAACTCCAGATGTCCGTAGGCTTTCCGACTTTGAAGTCAGGACCCTGGAAGGTGGTTTGACCACAGACGGCTTCAGGCGCCATGTAACTCACAGTCCCCATTTTGGTATCACGATGAACATTCACTGTGTAGTCGGGTACAATGTTGGCTATGCCAAAATCAATGATCTTGAGATGTCCTTTTACCACCAAAAAATTCTCGGGCTTGAGATCGCTGTGGACAATTTCGTACGAATGAACAGCCTTGACGCAAAGGAACACCTCCGTGGCCCAGTACCTTATAAACGCGGTATTCAGACCAAAATCGTTATGCTTGAGTAGAACTCTTAGATCCATTTCTCCTAACTCCATAACAAGCATCAGCGATTTCTCTGTAATTTCATAGGAAATCAGCTGAACAACTCGGGCTTCTGAACTCAAATGTTGGAGTAGCTCAATTTCACCCCGTAGAGAGTTGAGCGGCGCTGGATTGCCATGGATATCAACCCTCTTGAGCGCAAAAGAACAGTTGTTTTTGTCATTAATTTCATACACTACTGAGGTGCCTCCGGTACCAATACACTTGCGTACAGTATACAGGGTTCCTTGTACGCTAAACACTTTCTGGTGTTCCGGTACTCCAGACATATCTCGGCTGCTGCTTAAAGCCTTTTGAATGGGGGCTGAGGTTTCTTTCAAGTTTTTTCTGAATCCGTTGGAGGTTCGCGGCACTCTGTTCTTCGAAATTCTCTCGTTTCCGTACGACCTTCTAGGCTCGAGAGGGCGGTCACTGATGGGTTCCGATTTGCGCCCTACTCGAACCTGACTGAGAGAACTTTTTCGAGCTGCTACTGAGCTTTGAACTAATGGTCTCGTTCTAATTATTCTTTTTCGAGGATCACCATTATAATTCATATCGCTTGCTGCGCCTGGAGTGGTGTCCTTGTGTTGTGTTGGCAAAGCACTACATGGGTCTGTACAACTGTTTAATAGTATTGAATACGTGAGAAGTACCCCGTTTGCTTTGGTATAGAGATGCTTTGCTCGCTATCATAGGTTGGCTCTGAGCCAAAGTGGAAAACCCGGAGGTTCTGCTGCCTGTTTCTAGTATCTGCATAAAATAATTTTTCTAGTTTGGAACACTGAGATTCTAATTGAGTATATAACATCTATTCTGCCCAGGAATCTTTCGGATAAACACCCGCACTATTTTGCTACAGTTAGGGGTTAGGGTGGTATGGCAGTATATACTTGTCCCAACGCAATTACTACGTCCCTTCGGGGACAATGGTCAATTTGAAACGATACAGAGAAGATTAGCATGGCCCCTGCATAAGGATGACACGCTTTACAAAGAGATTTATTTGGTTTTTTTTTGCAATATTTTTCCGTTGGCAGACATAAACTATCAATGCCTACACTAGATGCTATGTTACATAACTGTTGCCGCCTCAACTCTCATAGATGTAACTTTTTGATCATAGAGCTAACATGAGATTTTGAAAGATACGGAAGTGGTCCAAACAACTTCGGATAGCGACTGCGCAAATCGCCCTCGGATTGAGGCTTAATTCCTTTGCGGACTAGCGTTTTGCATCCAGAAAGAAAAGTGGACTCGACTCGAGTCGCAGACAGGGCTAAGGTTTTCTTGGCCCTAGTCATACCAACATATAGAACCTTCCGGTCGGGAAGGGTCTCCGAGTTAAAGTACAAGGGATAAACACCTGGTTCAACTCTAGGCATGAATACAGCATCCCATTCTAAGCCCTTGGCGGAATGCACAGTGTGAATGCTAATAGAACCTCTAGCAGAGGACCTTGGGTTTCGAATTTCTTTCACAATCCACGGAACAAGAGGCTCATCAGAGCTACTTTTGTTCAGCGAAGATCTTTCAATCCAGTCGTAAAAAGACTCCAGTTCAGGCGGGGACTGCACCACGTCGCTGCTGATCTGTTTCAATAAATCATTTGATTCACTTATTACTGTTTGTACATCCCGGGTCGCACGCAGAGTCTCTAAAGATGATTTGAGATATATATCCACTTCTCGTACCTTTTGTTCAACCTGTTTATGAGTCCTAGATCGTGCTGCCACCAACCCGGCGGCAGCCATTATGTCGGTCTGACCCAGATACGATTTCAGAATAGTGGACTGGCTCGTATTGAAAATTGTGCTCTTCTGACTGGTGAGCAAGTGTAATAAATAAACATCACTTGGTTGTGTGACATGCTTGTAAAGACAGTACACTAACCGCACATAAGGGTTAGCCAGAACAGAGCGATTGAGAAAAGTGTCGACAGGGATTCCGGCTTCGATAAACAATTTAGCAACCGTGTCCAAGTCAACATTAGTCCGGACCAATATGCCAATGTTGTCCGGGCGATTATTTAACAGATAGCTTTTGACATTTGCAACTAAGCTCTCATACTCAGCTTGTGTAGAATCATGCAATTGTATGGTAGGAATATCTCCAGTATAGCCCTTGACACTGGTAAGTGATGTTTCCTCCTCTTTTTCTGCCTCGCCACTTATCATTTCAGCTGTCAGATCGCATATCTCCTGGTTGGACCGGTAGCTTGTATCGAGGCGGACTTTTTGACTATTGGGAAAGTCTTTATCCATCACGGAAAACGAACTGCTGTGCCATTCATTCATAAAACCATATATTTCTTGGTTTGGGTCACCGACGACTGTTAACTTTCTGCTTGAATTCTTTTTCACCAGGGCATTGACCAGCTCCCATTGTAGTGGTGAGCTATCCTGAAACTCATCCAAAAATATGTGGTCAATGTTCAATTGCTCATCATCTATTTCAGCAATGATTTTGGAACCCATCTCAAGCATCGTGTCGTAATCAACCATCTGTAACGACTGGAGCACGTTTTTGTAGGACTCTAATGCTTTCATTTGACCAGAATACACGGCTTGACCGCTGTTGATTGCACGACGAATATATCTCAGTTTATTCAGGCGTGATCGCGCATTGCTTCCAAGCCCTCTCAAGCTGAGGAGAATCACTTGTTGGTCCCATTCATCGGCAGAGCCCCATTGCAGCGGGTTGAGACCCACTACTGAAGGGTTGAGAGAAATCAAGTACGTGCTGAACGCATGGTACGTCATAACCTTCATCAGACTAGCTTTTTCGTCGCCAAACTTGTTACTGAGACGTATTTTTAGCTCTTGGACTGCATTGTTAGTGAAAGTTAAAGCTAGCACTCGTTCTGGCAAAAGTTCTCCATTCTCAATAAGGCGCTCTATTCTAGAAGCAAGAGTGAGTGTTTTTCCGGTACCAGGCCCAGCTATAATCTGCAAATACTGCCCATTAAACTCGACGGCCCGCTGCTGCTCAGTGTTTAGCATTTGTCATAAGGCCTCAAGGACGTGGGGGAGAAGTTATGATAATGAAACTTGTATTGAAAGTTATAGTATATGAGAAATAAACACTTGTTCAGGGAACTGGGAAAAATCGACTTCTTACCGGTTGAATGGTTGAGCAAGATCTGCGAAACGATGGATGATGGCCAGAATTTGGTCTATCCATCGTCCAGCTTTGAGTGCTCTCAGAAGGTAAGCTAATATTACTGTTGAAGCGGAAACGGCTAGTAGCACGGCCGCAATTGAACTTTGCCAAGGTTTTTGCTGGAGTATTCACAGGCAAATCACACTTTAGGTAGGGTGAAATAGGTGATATCGGCACTTGTTGACCAGAGTGGTTAAAGTAGTCCGGATAAGATGCCGTACTAGAATTTGTTTCGTAGCAGTTTTGCACACCAAAAGAACCAGAGCTGGATACAGGCGAAAACGCCTCTGCGTGGGGTTCAAACCTAGGTTTTTTGACGTTCCAAGATTTCGAGTGCTGCAAGTTAGGGGAAGAAGGAGGTGATGGGAATAAGGAATCGTCCTCAGGTAGAGCAGTACTGTGTGTACAGCGCACATTATCGGTAGATTGCTGGTGGAGATGAGGAGGACGTGTTGTTCTTTTTGACGCTCGAAGCTTTGACCCGGCCAGATCAGCCATCCGTCGCTCCATGATGGTTTGCATTTTCCGGATCATCACAGACTGCTCTCTATCGTCAACAGACGAATGTTGAAAAACATACTGTGCGTTCCCCAAGATTTTGCGACAAGTCTGATACTCTTGAAATAAATCCAGTGTTACATCTGCGTTCGAGATCGCATCCCGTTCGGCGTTGATCAGTTTGAGATAAGCCTTCACCAAGGCTATATGGCCAGGGTATCTTCGATAAATAAAGGCAACATTTTCACGGGTATGGCCAGTTTTCTGGAAAAGCCGATCCAGAGCCAGGGCCATACGGGGAAATTGCTTTGCACCATCGGGAGATTCAACACGGTCGCGGTCGATATCAATGGTGAAAGGGACACCACGCTTTTTTGACATACGGTACTGGTATAGCTCGGAGGGCGACATGTACTGAATAGCCACATCTTCAGGATTATTCGTGCCAACGTGTGTATAAGCATAGTTAGTTGCTCGAGCGAGGCTTTTTTGGCACGATATTAGCTCAATGATGCGAGCGGACATTTTTTCGACCTCCACGAGGGACATGTCCCTTTCCATACGCAAATGAGGCGACGAGGTACTCATTCTTCTGGCCACCGAAGATGTATTGTAAAAGACTAATGTACAGCTATTGGATGCATATAGCTTAATGGTCTTATATGTACCACGACAATGTACAGGAGTGACTTCGAGTTGGTATACCGCCAAGGTATCCCAATGCAGGCTCACACCCGGGGGGTATGCACTGCGGCCAGGTCTTGGCTGCAGAGACGAAGTTAATAGTTTAGAATAAAGTTTACTCGCGATCCGATGGAGTAGGTGCGGGGAATATTTCTGGCGACGGTTGGTGGCTATGCTCCGTCTGTTTGGTATAGACTCTGTAGAGCGAGGCATAGCAAACTACTGAAATTATAGAAATTTTAAAGTAATGCAATGCCAATGGTAACACAGCATCAGCTGGCGCCACGTATATGCATATTGGATCAGCTCTTGACGTATGAGACAAATGCGGTAATGAGGTTTATTCTACCAGAATAGGATTCAGCAAATGAAATTAAAAGGATGCATACAGTTTTTGGCTACGCATAGCCACTCCAAGCAGGTACACTTGACGATCACTTAGCTACAATGTGTCAAAACTTGCATTTCCGACGGACCTCAGATATGACCTTACCCCGATAGAATAATTATCTGGAATGTGGCGGCATATGTCGACAATAAAAAAAAAAGTAGGACGAAACATAGGAGCATACGAGAATACAGCCGAAGCGGGTCGGGGAGTTACAAGCACAATAGTCAATAGTAGCTATGTATAATTTAACAAAACCGATACCATTCAGGGTATTGTGAGCCTTTTACGTTGCCTTTTTATTCTTCCATTTCGTCACCACCATCAAGCTCTGCAAGTGCATATTCAACCGCTTGGTCGAAAAGCTGCTTGGGGACCTCGACGTGCCGGCCATTGGTGGCTTGGCTGGCCCAGGTGAGCTCGAGCTCGAAATCCTTATCTTTGTTATCTTCGTGGGCCAAATAAATGATACGCGCCGCTTCCTTGACAGCAGTTTCACCGTCTAGGCTATCCAGATCAAGCTTTTCTAACTCGCTTTTTGCGACTTGGCGACCTCGACCGGTGGCGGCGCCGCGATAGCCCCAAGAAGTACCGTTGGGCTCGATCATGAAGAGATGGGGTCCGTTTTCGTCGACACCGCCAACAATGGCAGCCACACCAAACGGGCGTACTGAAGAATACAAAGTATGGGCCTGAACGTAAGATGAGATGCGCTGCGCCAGCGTAGGCAAGGTGATGGGGTTGTGGAAATTACTGCGCCAGGACTCAGCTTCTTGACGGCCACGGGACACCAGATGGCGACCATCAGGATTGAGACCAGAGTAGGCTACACCCACGTGTCTGTCGATGGTCTGGATACGTTTGTTGGCGCCCTTGACCAGCAGTTTAGACGTAACAAGCTTCTCAACAGCGAGAACCACGCCGTCCTTGTACTTTATGCCGATGGAAGTGCCACCATTCTCAACCGCCTTGGATGCGTATTCAACCTGGAACACACGACCGTCGGGACTGAACACACTGTTGGATAGATCGTATCCGGTACCAATCGACGTCATTTTGGGAGGTTGGTAAAGTCAGCCCTGGGATTGCCACTAAGTCTTTCCCAACCCACCATTCACTTTCAATAATGGCCGAGGAGGAGAACAAGCAGCTTGCATCGCTGGAGACCGGCGATGAGTTCGAGGACTTTCCTGTTGAAGACTGGGAAGCCGCTGCTGCCGACGGAGGCGACACTAATTTATGGGAAGAGCAATGGGAAGATGATGATCATGCAGACGACGACTTCAGTGTTCAGCTCAAGGCCGAGATAGAAAAGCGCAATGCTGAGAAATGATAGCAATAAAAAAAATCTACTTGACACGCTTTATTATACCGTCTGTGTTCTTGCCACATACTGCGCAGCTGGCTGTCTTTTTATTTCGGGCAAGAAAGCATTCTTCACAGAAAAAGTGCCCACAACGGGTTTTTACTGGTGTATTAAGTGGACGTGAACAGATTCCGCATTTGGTCTCGTCCGGTTGTCGCGTAGGCTGAGCCGTCTGCACCTTGTGCGCTGGCTGGGGCTTTGGTTTGGCGTCGTCCAGCTGCCAGCCTGCCGCGTAGTCTTCGCGAATGTGTAAAAACTTACAAGAATCTCCATAGCCACAATAGCCAGTTTGTTTATAGTCCTTACACACGTCTGGCTGGTAGTCCGTGACCACAGTTGATCTGATTGATTTCGACGCAGCGATAGGTCCGTAGCGGTTTGTCTTTTTAAGCCCTTTGTACGTGCCGGCTGGCTTAACTTCGGCCGCCTTTTTCACCTCCAATTCGTCGCAATTGGGCTCGGTGTCGGATGGAGCTGGCGGTTGGCTGAACACAGTGTCGACCCGAGCCGCTTTGGCAACAGGTGCTTTTACGGCCTCAGCTTGATCCGAAAGCTCGTCTTCTTCTCCTTGAACACTCCGCCCGGCAGCTTTTGCCACTTTTCTTTTCTTAAACATTCATGTAGAAATCTTGCCAATATGACTAGGGGGCGGTGGCCTGCCTTAGTAACTTGTAGAGCTGTCACCCACAATCTAACGATGGCGAGTGTTGAGGATGTTGCCGCGAGTTCGGTGGCGCAAGACGACCAGTATGACGATATGGAGGAGCAGATCCGCAACTCCAGTGTCGACGAGATCCGTACGAGATGCATGCTGTTGAATAATGATTTACAGGTGATGAGAACGGAGTTCCAGCGGTTAAGTCATGAACGCAACACCATGCAGGATAAAATCAAGGACAACCAGGACAAAATTGAGCAGAACAAGCAGCTGCCGTATCTTGTTTCTAACATTGTTGAGCTTTTGGACGTCGAAGCAAACGATGCTGGTGAGGGTGCCAACGTAGACCTCCACGCGGCCCGAACCGGCAAGTCGGCAGTTATCAAGACGTCTACACGCCAAACGGTGTTTTTGCCTTTGGTCGGTCTTGTTTCCCCCGAAGACCTTAAGCCCGGCGACCTCGTTGGTGTAAATAAGGACTCGTACCTTGTTTTGGACAAGCTACCCGCAGAGTACGATTCGCGGGTCAAGGCAATGGAAGTTGACGAAAAGCCCACAGAAACTTATTCGGATATTGGTGGTCTAGACAAGCAGATCGAGGAGCTGGACGAGGCAGTGGTTTCGCCCATGCGGCAAGCGGAAAAATTCAAGTCCATGGGCATCAAGCCGCCCAAGGGTGCTCTCATGTATGGCCCTCCTGGTACGGGCAAAACGTTGCTTGCCCGTGCGTGTGCTGCTCAGACAAATGCCACGTTTTTGAAACTGGCAGCCCCGCAGCTTGTGCAGATGTTCATTGGTGATGGTGCCAAGTTGGTGCGAGATGCGTTTGCTCTGGCCAAGGAGAAAGCCCCCACTGTTATTTTCATTGACGAGCTGGACGCAATTGGAACCAAGCGGTTCGATAGCGACAAATCAGGTGACCGTGAGGTGCAACGCACTATGTTGGAACTACTGAATCAATTAGACGGATTTGGATCTGATGATAGAGTTAAGGTGCTGGCGGCGACCAATCGTGTGGACGTGCTTGATCCAGCATTGTTGCGATCTGGCCGTCTCGACAGAAAGATCGAGTTCCCTCTGCCCAACGAAGAGTCGCGTGCAGGTATCCTCCAGATCCATTCACGACAAATGGCAACCGCGGACGACATCAATTGGGATGAGCTGGCTCGATCCACCGACGAGTTCAACGGTGCACAACTCAAGGCAGTCTGTGTTGAAGCAGGTATGATTGCTCTGCGCACAGGAAAAAACAAAATCACGCACGAGGACTTTGTAGAGGCAATTGGGGAGGTCCAAGCTCGCAAATCAAAGAGCGTGTCATTCTATGCCTAGTCTGCCTGTGCCGGCGCAGCTACTTCTCATCAAGGAATTTTTATTTCAACTATCGTTTCGCTAACTGTAATTTTGTTTCTATAAAAATTCGCGCTTTGTCATCTCCCGTAGCTTCAATCCTTCCGCCCTATGGATGTGGAGACGGTAGGGGCATCCGTTGTTGCCAGCGTGGCTTCCAAAGTCGTGTTTCATCCCATAGACACGATAAGAACACTGAAACAAGCGTCGGTGGTGCGAAGGAAGGTGCCTCTTCGCATGTATTGGAACGGTCTCGTACCGTCGACCATGTTTGCAGTGCCGGGCTTCACCGCATATTTGGTAGCATACCGCCAAACAAAGACGTGGCTATCGTCCACACTCGGTGCCACGAGCATCACAAACTACGTTATTAGCGGAGCAATGGCCGAGGTAGCCTCATCATTTATCTGGACGCCAATGGAGGTCCTCAAGGGTCGTATGCAGATCTCGTCTACTCGGCAGCGTATGCGCACGGTGATGAAAGATATTTATTTGAACGAGGGATTGGTCGGATTTTTTCGAGGCTACTGGATGGGAATCGTGGTTTTCTTGCCTCACTCTGTCGTATGGTGGGTTTCTTATGAAAACGTCAAACTCGCTCTCACAAACGCCTGGCCGAATCCCAACATGTTTCTACTCAACAATATGATGGCGGCGGGCTCTGCCTCGGTTACAGCCGGAACCTTCACTAATTTTCTAGACGTCATCAAGACGAGACAGCAGCTGGCCTACTCACGAGAAATTGGCGGCCTGCGGCCAGATGATAAACACGGTGTTTTGAGAGTTGCATACAACCTCATTAAAGAGGGGGGGATCTTCAGGGCGGTGTTCAAGGGTCTTGGCTCCCGTCTCGTGTGTGCTGTGCCCTCTAGCATGTTCACTATGGCCATTGTAGAAATGATGCATCCAGACCCGAACTTTCAACTGGCGGCTGCTCAACCCGAGCTCGATCCTTAGTTGGTCACGGCCTGGAGTATTTTCGTGTATAGATAAGTGAGTCTTCCCGGGTGACTGCATTATCACCCGAACCCTGCATATAGATTTATAAAATCGGAGCTGACTGGATGAACTGGTGGATTGCTGAATATGACCTTTGACTACGCGACCACAGGCCTCCATGCTGATGATGGTATCGAAGAATGCGCGGATGTAGCTCCTCCTATCCATGTTACGACTACTTATGATTACCCCGCAGACCTGTCTACGGTGACACCTGGACTAGACGATTTGAACGGTAAACCCATTTATTCCCGACTAAACCAGAACAATGTTGATCGAGTCGAAGCCGTGCTCGGTGAGATTATTGGTGGCCATGCAGTCGCATATTCCAACGGCCTAGCCGCGTTCCATGCCGCCATGTTTTACCTGAATCCGAAGGTAGTCATGGTAGGCCAAGGATACGCCGGGGTTGCAGCGATGTTAAGCATGTTGCAGCGGAACTACGGGGTGAAGCTGATTGATCTCGATGACGACCCAACCTTGTTGAACAAGGGAGATGTCATTCATCTGGAAACCCCCATTAATCCCTCCGCCTTGGCCAGGGACATCGAAAAGTACTCGGCCATCGCGAAATCTCGGGGTGCAACTCTGGTTGTTGATTCCACGTTCGCTCCTCCTCCTCTGTTCGATCCTTTCAAGTGGGGTGCCGATATCGTTATGCACTCGGGAAGCAAGTATTTCGGCGGCCATTCCGACACGCTGTCTGGCGTGCTCTGCGTCAAGGACAATTCGGTTCGGGAAAAGCTGAGGTTGGAGCGCATTGCTTTGGGCACAATCCTGCCGTCGCTGGAGTCCTGGACATTGCTGCGGTCACTGCGTACCTACAACATGCGCATCAAGCAGCAGGCCGAGTCTTCGAATACGATCGTGGCGTATCTATCCCAGCACAAGTCTGAGCTTCCACTCCTGCAGGACGTGAGTCATGCGTCTCTCCAAACGGACGAGTACGTAAAGCGCCACTTGCCATTGGGCGGAGGACCAGTGTTCCAGCTGACCACTGTGGATCGCAAGTCTGCTATGGAGCTGCCAGGCAAGCTCAAGCTGTTCCATCACTGCACCTCGTTGGGCGGCGTGGAGTCGATGATCGAATGGCGCATCATGACCGACGCAAGGGTGCCTGATACTATTCTGCGGGTTTCAATTGGTATCGAAAACACCAAAGATATTTTGGCGGATCTTGTAAACGCTTTGGGCGGCTCGTTGTAAACAGTTCATGTAGTCATTAATCTGGGCGAACGCACCTATGCAGTCCCACTGATGCCGCTTAGCAATAACGTAAGAGGGAGTAAGACAGCTTCCTGACTTTGTAGTACACAAAAAGCCGATGAATGTCTGAACGTGGCAAATTACAGCAGGTAATACACAACTTTTTCAACAAGGTGGTGCAAATAGCTGCCGGGTCGCGGCTAGTGCCAAATGCTTCAGGGACTGGCAAAACCAACAAGTGGTTCAATCTCGAAATTGAGGAGCTGGACGGGATGCGGGACGATTTACGGCAGTGGCGTACAGCGGCCGAAAGCGGTACACCGCTCCCTCCACTTGTGGTGGAGGTTTACCTTGATGTGAGCGAGCTCAAACCCAAGCAATCGCTTGTTTTCACAGATGCCCAGGGTAAAACCTGGCCCGGGGAGCGCAAGGAGATCGTGTTGGAGCGCTGGATCGTCGAGTTCCGCCCCGACCAAAAGGGCCAGCCGGAAGACTTGCCCGTTGTATACAAGCGTTGTATTGTCGCAATGCGTGCTCTCTATACTCTTAGCAGACTACTGCCTACTTGGTCGTTGTACCAACGCTTAACAAGACAAAAGCTTGCGGCCAGCCCACTTCGCATTGGCTGCAGAGCTTTGGATGGTAGCCGTCCCATTTCCTCTCGTGGCCGCGTGGGCCTTTCTGAAAAAATCGGGGCCAGTCCCAGCTCCACCCCTCCATCGTCGGCACTCTCCGTTTCCCCAGATGCCACCAGCCATCTCGCGAGTTATGCCTTTTCACCCATAACCACCCCGGCTGGCACCTTAAATCTGACCATATCCTATCGCACAGAGGTCAATTTCGGAATCGACGATGCGGATGTGGTGTTTGCCCAACAATTCTTAGAACTTGACCGGCCGACAGAGCTCTCGACTCCCCGCTCCCGCTCAAGGCCAATTGTATCTTTTACCCAGCCATTCCGCACTCCTGAGCCGGCAGCAATGAATACAAATCGTGCCAGAACACCTAGCAATGGCAGTGTGGCGAGAGCGAACTCAACCGGACCAAACGCGGGCGGGGTTGTTGGTAGCTCGCCAGTGCCCGTACCTAAAGCTGGCGCCAGTGGAACGGCTGCTGGATCTTTCAACTCGTCCACCTCGTCGAGTATGCATAGGTTTTTGTCGTCGTTTGCTTCTCGCCAGTCTGCCATGGGTCGCCCTGGGTCTTTGGAGTCACGCCACAGCGTAGACTACCGCAGCAACCCAGTGAGTACAGCGTCCACGCCGTCAAGTTTGGAACCTGGTTCTGGTATATATGTGCCCAACAGTGGCGTTGGTGATTTCATGAGATTCGTCAACGATACACAGAAGCGTGCCAGCGGGTTCAAGGGGCATACGTCAACATCGTTGGACAACTCGCTGTCGAAATATCAGAATATGCGGCAATCATACATGCAACTTACCGAGTCGCTAATGCTATCTTCACAGCGGATAGAGTCTCCGGTGGAGCCAGGTCCTGTGTCGCCAGTACGCCCGAGTGGGTTTGTAGGGTCGCCAAGCTCAGCACGATCCCTTAGTCCTTCGCGCCCCATTCCATTGATAGAAAGTCTGAGTCCGACAAACCCGGGGAATGCGTTTCCTCATGCATCATCTGCCCCCGCTGCCGTGGCCCCTGTCGAGGTTCTAAATCCCGTTGCCGGCTCAATTTCACAAGGCAAGCTCTCGGGAGGTGCAGCGAGTGCCCTAGCGCGTTATGCACACCCCCCGATTGTGCCGTCTCGGTTAAGCGAGCAGTATTCTGGACGAAGCCCCAGCGTCAATGATCCGCCCCGCAGTCGGCGCCCCAGCAGCACCAGTGTAACGAGCACCAGCCGAACCTCTGCAGCTCAACAACGAGCACGTAATAGGTTGAGCTATTACATTGACAGCGATACGGCGGGCCCAGGGGACGAAGACGACGACGTCAAGGACGGATCAGATGATGAGCTATTATTCGCCATGAGCGATATGAACTGTATATGAATTTAAAAACAAGCTTATGTAGAAGCTGAATATTTAATAATACATAAACCTGTCACATCAAGCTTCCTCAGAAATGAGCGGAGCGGTTTCGTCGACAACCGAAACATCGATAAAGTCGAACTCGGGAGGAGGGCGAACAGAGAACACGACAGCAAGCACAAATAGACAGCCGGTAATGATGAACGAAAAGATCCACTGGAGGGCAAAAACTTTGGTGAACAATTGGCCGAATGCCAATGCAAGCGAGATCCAAGCCGCGGCGAGACCAGAAAGATAGTCGCCAAACAAGAGCACCAGCAAGCCCGGCACCAACAAAAAGTCCCAAACCAGAATGTTTGCTACGACGCGGGAAAGTATGTGCCTGGCGTGGAACAGAACAGCGCCGTTCCAGAACACCAAGTAGAAGACCCACTGCAGGGGCAGGGCGACAATGGCACCGTGGACGATAAACCAGGCAGAGAGGGGTCGGATGCGGTAGGAGCCCGTCACAATATACGCAATGGCCAAATTGACGAAATTGGCGATGACGGTGATCAGCGACAAAAAGTAGTGGCCCCGGGCAAACAAGTAGGACCAGAACAGCAGCAAGCAATTGCTACCGATAAAGTGCCAGGTGAGGTTTTTTGGGGTCACACTGAAGTAACGACCCAGATAGATGATTTGGAGGAGACTGGTGGTCAACCAGAAGATGGCAATAAGTGGCAAATTCGCCGTGAACGGGGTGAAGGCGACATCATCTTGGTGTCCGTGGTCCCAGGGGGATCTGCGACCAAACTCGTACCTGATATTGGAAACAACACAAAGGACCCATGAGATGGCGGAGATGATAAAATCCGTGTTATCGACAGCCATTGACATTCACAAGCAAACACGGGACGGTAAAACAGGAGACCCGCTTAAAAACATGGGGGATATGGACCACTGGGGTTAGGGTGCAGGTCCACAGGACGGGGATGTTAAGCCCATGGGGTGTTGGAGCCCAAGTGGAGGTGCTGATTTATGCAGGACAAGTTGGTTTTTTGTTGTACGGGCCTTCACTTTGCTGCGCCCTAGCCCTGGCCCCAAGAAGCCGCCCTTTTGCATGGGTTGAATGTTACTTTATTCATTGACTACTGCATCATGGCAAACAAACCTCGATCAAAGCGTGCGGCTATTATGTCCGCGGCCGAGCCCCAGGAGCAAGAAATTTTGGAGGATCCCGTTAATTTTGAAGCCCTGCCGCTCGCTTCGCTGCGAAAGTACCGGAGAAGATACAACCTGCCCGAGCCTTGCCCCATGACTTGTGAGGGATTCATGCTTGGCGGCTCGGTTGGCAAGCGTACGTGGAGCAGTAAGCACTCGCACAGAGGCACTCGCAATGAATTAACAAAAGCAATAAAGGATCACTTTGCGGCCGAGCCCATCAAGGAAACTGACACAATCGTCAATTTTGTGTACGCGGTAAAGCACAAGGATGACGTCTTCAAGCTCAATTTTTAATTTATTCTACGTAGTTTCGCTTCGCTCATCTTGTCCACTAAACCACCTGCGAGCTCGCCTAGCGAGTCGTCTGTTTTGTCATCATGTCCGACACTTCGACTTGGCTGCTGTTGGCAGGTGTGGCGATGATTTTCGTCACGGCCAAACTCGTCATGCATGTGAAGCCGCCAGCACAGCGCGATCCTGGTGTTGAGCGAAGGCGCGGGCGCGTTCGTAACGAAATGGTTGAGATCGTCGAGGTCATGCTTCCCCAGGTCCCTCGGGACGTTATTCTCCATGACTTGGCGCAGACCCGCAATGTAGAGCGTACGATTGATCGTCTACTGGTTCGTGTCAACCGCAATGAGTTTGCCGAGCGTCCGCCCTTCCAGGCCAAGCCGGCCGCCAGCAAGGCCAAGGCAGAGACCCTCCTGGATCGATACAATGTGAGTTTAGACGAGCAGGAACAGGCATTTGCATCTGGCTGGAAGGATTCCCGCCAAGAAAGAGAGACTCAGCTGCGGGCTCAGCGCCAAAGCATGATTCTCAAGGCCCGCCAGGCGGCGTTGAAGAAATCAGAGTAGGCGCCACTCGCTTTTTAACCTTGACACCTGGGGTTACCGGACTAAAAACTGGCGCCGGGATCTTTGTCTGTACTTTCTCTGGGGTCCCTGGCTTTGCAAACGCGTCAAGACTGGCCTGCTTAATGGGCGACGGTGTGACTCTTGGCTCCATAGATTTTGTATTCAGCAGTGGACTATCATAAACATCTCCTAATTCTCCTGATTCGAATAGCAATGCAGAACAAAACCCGTCAGTGGACGTCACAAATAATGTGTTGCCGTCTGGCGTCCAGGCCAGGTCGGTTAATGAAGAATAATGGATGTTACGCACTTGCGCTAGGGGGGCCGCCCTGCTGGTGTCATAGATCATAACACTGTCATACAAAGCAACCGCATAAATTAGGCGGTATGGTAGACCGATGGCTGAAGAGCCCTCAAGCTTGCGGGGCACCGGTGAAAAGGCCACCGCCAGGCTAGGTTTGTCGCCAGCGACCAATGCAGCGGGGCCTTTCCCAAGTCCAGCTCGAGTAAAAATATAGAAGACGTCTGAATCAGGTTGTTGGGGGTTGCGAAGCTGACCTGCAGGGCTCACCAACAAGCTTCCATCTGGAGCAAACGCCAGTCGCCTAAAGAACGACGTGAACGTCTCGTTATGATACAGAGCAAGTCTGCCATCATCAAGCTCTCGTTTTGTCGTTCTCTGTGGCGAACCTACTATCAATGCTCCATTTTTCGTAGTCACTTTGTAAACAATCATTGTTCGGTCACTTGATTGTGTAGCAAGATACTCATTATTAGGGTCCCATGCAACTCCTTGCACATAATGGCCATGTTCGGCTAGCTGCTTGACGCATTTCCCGGTCTCTGCGGCGTAAATTCGGGTAGTGTTGTCCATAACAGCAGCAGCAATATACTTGGAGTCAGGGCTCCACGCGAGGTCATAAATTTCGGCCCCTGTGCCTCTGCATGTAGTCAGAACTCGCCACGACTCCAAATCTACCAGTTCCTCCTCTCCAAACATTTTTCTAGGCTCAGAGGACGCCAAGGTCCAAATACAGATCACACCGTCGTCGCCGGCCGACGCAAGAAATCGACCACTGGGATCGAATTTGACAACGTTTACTGCCTGTGTGTGTTTTTCTAATGTTGCAATGTATACAACTGACGCGACAGACGTGTCGGTCGCGTTTTCCAGAGACTCCATGTTGAGCTGCCACAGCCGAACGTTGTTATCACCGCCTGCAGTTGCTAAACGAGGACTCAATCCTTGGGTTACAGGCGTATTCGGCTGAAAATCAGCACTATATATTGGCTGATCATCTTGGTGCCAATGCACCGTTAATGGTTTAGCCTTCATGTCAGCAGAACGCGTCGTGCAAAATCACATCAGCAGTAATTAAAGTACATATAAAGCTAACTGAGTCAAGAAAAGCCCAAAAAAAAATTGGCGAAATAGAAGCAGATATATCTAAGAAAAGAACTTAGAGTAGGCAGCACGTTGACTCTGTTTCCGTTTAGCAACGAGCTGCTCGACAGTCTTTTTCTCAGCCAGAACGCCAGCATCCTGAGGCATACGAGACTCAGCCTCAGACAAATCACTCAAAGCACCCTCTAAATCTTTGAGCTGCTTGCGAGCAACCGCCCGGCGGTAGTATGCCTTTGCCTGCTCAGCAGGCGTAGCAGTAGCCAAACTCAAAACAGAATCTGCGGCATCGATAGTAGGCTGGGCCCGGTTCAGCTGTAAATTAATTAGTGCAACATTCAACCACAAACTAACCTTCAGCTTCTGGTACTCGTTGTAAAGAGCGTGGTCGGGATCGACATCGAAGTGATAAGCATACTTGATGGCCTTGCGGTATTTAGCCAACGCAAGGTCGAGGTTCTTGAGCTTGAATTGCTGAGTTCCCAGCTCCTTGAGTTTTTGAACAACCGTCAAGGCAGTCTTCAAGTTGGCCTCGTCATCTTTCTCTTGACAACTGGGCTCGTCTTCAGGGAATGCCTCAAAGGTATCACCAGTGGGATCAGCGGGTGTCGCAGGTTCACCTTCAGCAAGCTCACCACAATCGACGATAACAACCGGCTTGACTGGCTTGTCCTGCTCGCCAGTCTTGGTGTTTTCAATCTCACGGACAACACCCTTGCCAGAAATAACCTCACCAAACACAACATGCTTGCCATCAAGGTGAGGAGTAGGAGCAGTGGTCACAAAGAACTGAGAACCGTTGGTTCCAGGGCCAGCATTGGCCATTGAAAGCAAAAAGGGCTTGTCATGCTTGAGATCGAAATTCTCATCCTCGAACTTTTCGCCATAAATGGACTCGCCGCCAGTTCCGTTGCCGGCAGTAAAGTCACCACCCTGGATCATAAACTCTTTAATCACGCGGTGGAAGTCAGAGCCTTTGAAGTACAGCGGTTTACCCATGGATCCCTCGCCTTTCTCACCAGTGCAAAGCGCCCGGAAGTTCTCGGCAGTCTTGGGCACCACGTCGCTGTAAAGCTCGTAAACAATGCGGCCAACAGGCTCGCCGCCGATTTCAATGTCCATAAACGTGCGTGGTCTCATTATTGGTTGTATGTCGGTGGGAAGCCAGCCGTGATGCAGATGCTTATGTAGACCAAGAGGTGGAATATTCGAGATTCGGAGATTGCGATTAGCTAGTCTAAATTATCCAGAACCCGGTTATTGCGACCATATTTATCGACCAAAGCCCTTTCATGCTGCAAAGTTTCTCTGCGATAAGCCAGACGGGGCTCGGGAATGTTGGTCTTCTCGATGTTGATCTCGCTATTGTGCATGTTGTAACCCCAGTGGTCTTTGACTTCGTGTTCGAATCCGCTTTGTTTGACGGAGTAAAGAGCGAGCTCACGGGAGTCTACAGCACTCAGTTTGTAAATTTGAATAGCAATGCTGTACTCCTCGATCAGCGGCTCACGGGTAAACGAGAACTGTAGTGGATCGTCTGTGCTGAGTGACACATTGAGACCACGACGGAAGTAGTTGACAAATGGATTCTTTTCATACGACAAGAACAAAGCATTGTTAGAAAGTGGTGACATTGCAATACCGACTTGCTCCAAATAGTATAAGAATTGAATAAAGGGTAGTTTGCGTAACAAAATGCCGTGGGCAATACCCTGCGAGGTCAAGAAAGCTCCAATAAGGTGCTCCGGGTCTCCTGCTTCACCAGCATGTGGTCTCAACACAAAAGTGTTGAAGCCTAGCTTCTTGCGGTACTGGTTGAGAGATGCCATGTTGGCATAGAGGTAGTAGAGCCAGTAAGTATAGGGCGGGTTAGCACCGGTGTTCCATTGATCAGGTGTCACAAGACGAGCGTAAAGAGGTTGGTCGGCTTTTGATTCATCGTCCACACTGTCAAATCCAATAACTCGCTGTAAAAAGATGTGTAGCTTGGGGTCGGAGGTCGGGTCTTTGGTAACCTCGAACAAAGGCTCGAAAACGTTCCGAACAACATCACCAAAATTTTCAACAAGACCCGACTGTTTATAAACATTGTACAGCCGTGGTACTTGGATGAGCCAGCGGACGTTTGAAGAGAACAGCTTGTTGTCAACCACCCATTTGGCCAGCTTGGTCCATTCGTCTTTTGAACGGCCATAAATGGAAATACGGTACTCTGCCATTTGATACTTGGACTGTTCCAAATCGCTGAAAACCTCTTTGGTGAGTTCTGCAAGGTATCTTCCGTCGACGAAATTGTCGGTCTTGAGGAATATTTCGCGCAAACGTGACTCGCCGATTGGGTTGTACTTCAGATTGAATTTGTCAAAGCGATGGAATGCCTCCTGGTGGGCATGCATATCGAGCGTATCGATATTAAGGTCATAAGCAGTGAGATTCAATGACTCAAACACCTGTTCGAGTGTCAGCTCTTTACCATCACGACGAATCACCAACTCGTTGGGCGACTTTTTGAGCTTACTTTTGATAAACCGCAACAAGTGCTTCTGGGTCATACAAGCAGAGTGGTGAACATGCGTATCTACCTTACGCACATTGTAGAAATCACGATGGGGGATTTGCTTGGACTTAAGGACTTCTTCATCCTGATTTAACAGATAGTACAAATTCCACTTGGCGTCGAGGTATTGCAGGCGACGGAATGCAAAGGTCTTGCACGGCCCATCGGTGCTACAGCTAGAAATGTACTCGTAGGCTTCATAGTATTCGGCAAGAGTTGGAATTTTGGCAATCGGCTTTTCGTTGTCGTCAAAGACTTCGTACACATACTCTTCGTTCCGCTTGACAGTATACGAGTTTGCCTCTGGAATTTCGCACTCTGAAAAATGAAAGTCGCTGCCAATGTTGGCTGGTGTGGGCTCCTTTCGAGGTCTGGGGGCGAATTGTTTGGTTCCAGGGTGATACATCGGGGCGGGGGGCTCCGGATAAATTTTCCAGCCCTCGAGGTTCTTGGGGTTCTCTTGTTCGTTTTGCAACGAGACAGACATAAACCGCTCGCGTGCATCAATACAAGCAGCGACCTTACCGTACATTTCCCTCAAGCGGGCAATTTGATCCGCATCCTCGGTCTCGTGGAGATCAAGAGTGCCTCTTCGTCGAGCACCTCTAACGCCGACGATTGGCGGGAGGGGTGGCAAATCCTTGTCATCTCTGTACTTTGCATTCGGAGCCTGCTCGGAAATCGGAGCGCACGGCTCAGGAAAGCCTGTTTTGTCGAACCTATCCACCACATCCAGCGCCTTCATCCGGCCTTGGAGTTCTGCATACTGCTTCTCTTGGCGGTAAGAGATCTGGTAGGGGTCATTCGACTGATCGTCATCGCTATCCTCGAACGAGTTTGACAATCGCGACATCTTAGGGTGGCAATCAAACAGCAAACAGTCGTGAGGCCAGGCACGCTTTTTTTAATCTCCGTTGCAAATCAACAGGGTTAGGGCGATCGGCGGTGTTTGAGCCCTCGAGGAGTCACCCAGGAACCCTCGCAAATCGGAAGTTGGGACGCTTAAATCGCTCGGCACACGCACTTGTCATCTTTCAACATGGTTGCTCACATCACCGTAAATAGTCTCGATACCTTGCCAAACGAGCTCGCACTCTATGTGCTGCATATTCAGGACCGGGTTCTTGCTAAAAAGGACCGGTTTGACGTTGCAATTTCCGGTGGATCGCTTGCAAAGACAATGGCTGAGGGCCTGGTCGGCAACCCGCACGCCAGGCTGTCCAAGTGGAACATCTGGCTTGCGGACGAGCGCATTGTCAAGAACGACCATGCGGATTCCAATTTCGGTGTCTTTGAGAAGGAGTTCCTGTCCAAGCTTCCTGAAAACGAGCGTCCCGTGTGCTTCTCGCTGAACGACACCGACTTCGATGTGGCCTCCACCCCCAGCGCTGAGTTCGCAAAGGACTACCAGGCCCGCCTCATCAAGGAGCTGGGCCCCGACCCTGTTATTGACCTCGTCTATCTCGGCATGGGTCCTGATGGACACAATTGCTCCCTGTTCCCGGGCCACAAGTTGCTGGAGGAGCGTGAGCTGTTTGTGTCTTCTCTCGACGACTCTCCCAAGCCCCCTCCCCGCCGCATCACTCTCACCAAGCGGGCTCTGGCCAATGCTGACCACTTGGTGTTTGTTACCATTGGTTCGTCCAAGAACGAAGCCATCAAAGGCGTTTTTGTCAAGAGAGACCCTGCCTTGCCTTCTTTCCAGGTCAACCAGCTCGCCAAAAACGAGGTTGTTTGGTTCTGCGACCACGATGCTGTCGCTGGCGTGAACGTCCCTGATATCAACGCCAAGGTTTAAACACAAAATAGGAACTCGTTTCTCATTATATAAATATAGTTACAGGGTGTTCAGGTACTTTAGTGCCTCGTTGATGCTCTGGAGACCTACCTTACGGTCGCTCGACTGTAAAAGAGTCACCAAATGGCCCATATCTGACTTTTCATAGTTTCGATGGCTTTTCAGGGTCTTATATGCAGACGTGCAAGAGATCGAGGGGACGTTTGCAGGCAACGGCTGGCTGGAGGACAACCCTAGGCAGAACAGCATTGAGAAAGAATCCTTGGCACACTCCTCGCATGCTCCTGCTGGTGCCGACTCTGTCGCTTCTTCTTTCAACCCCTCACCGGTACAAATGCAAGGGGTGTGGTCTGTACAAAACCCACATTTCGAATCTGGGAGATCAAGGGTGGGCGGTTGTATTTCGGGGAGCTTTGCAAACTTGGACACACTATTCCTCGACTTGGACACCCGGTTTAGAGGTACAGCCTGTTTTACCTCAAAGTTACTAAAGTCGATCTCTTTTGGAGTCGGGAGAGTGCTAGCAGGACTGAAATGATCACTCGGAGGCGCCGGTCGTAGCCCAACCTCTGCACAAATACACCCAGACTCCTTTGTACAGATCCCACAGTGGTCGTCTTCCCCACCGCCATGGTTATGCGTTTTGTGGCCATGGCAAGGTGACGCCCGCGGCTTTGCCTTCCGACCTGGCTTCGGCCGGGGGGGCAACTCCCATTTTTTCGACGTGTTCAATCCTGTCTTGACCTCAGGTGCCCTGGTTTGCACAATAATATTCTCTGGCGCCGGTGCTATAGGGGGGCGAGCCATTGATGGATTCTAGAATGGAGAAAAAATAAGTCGATTACGAGATTACACTACATAGCCTCCTCAGGTGCATTAGCGACTTTTTCTGTTCCGGGACGGTGGAGAGGAGGTACGTTCATAGAATAAGCAACAGTATTGTGATCAGTAGTTGATTGGTCTTCTTCGACCTGGAACGTAAGTTTCAGACCACCGGTCTCCGAGGGATACGCGAACTGCTCTTTGCGCAATTCACTGAACTCAGGACCAGGGACCTCTTCAGTTCCGTCGCCGTTAGTGATCGAGTTGATCACCAAGTAGTTACGCCTGGGCAGCAAAGTGTTGTTGTTGCGAGGCTGGGACTTTGTGTCCACAGAGAACATGTGCACCATATCCTCGACGGTCTGCTTGCCTAGATAATGAAGCTTGTTACGCTTGTTCATGAAATCAGCAAGGAGATCTGGCGGTGGGGTATTGGTGATGGCGCTCGAAACGGGACAGATCATCAATCGGTGGTCAGTATCTGGAGCCACGGCTCCCCCGTCTTTACGGTAAGTTCTAAACCGTCCCACTCCAGCTAGGTGAACATCGCCAGCCAGAATCGTGACCCGAGTGCTAGTTTTTTGTGCAAACCTCTGTAGTCTCGCAATGAACTCATTACGTTCCTGCTTGTGGTGTCGTGCACACCAATGATCATTCAAGTCGTCAAGAAGCTCAACTTCACCATCGTAATGATTCACAAACCCTTTTAAAATTACACCATGCCTGGCGAGGAACTTGACGGGTTCAATAAAGCACGACTCCATTAGCATCTCAGCCCAGACCATGCGGGGATACGCAATTGGGACGCCCAGCATCACCAGCAAGTGCTTAATCTCGGGATTGGCAGTGAACTCCGCTTCCAGCCGATTAAAGACCGCAGTATAAGTCTGGGGGTAACAGATCTGATGCTTTGTCCGCTCAGTGCGACAGTCGAGACCGAGAAACCCGATCTGTTTGCCCAGTCGAGCATAGATGGACTTGGCGGGATAGTGGATGTAAGGCCCATTTTTGTTGATGGTAATGAAGGAGGGATCAGTGGTAGCTGAGTCTCCGGTCGGCCCAACACCCAGCTGGAATAGCATGTAATATCGGTGAGCGCTTTCACCCAATGACTCGAAAATGGGTGTCCGCATAGTTCCGTCTCGGTAAGAACCATAGCCATCAATGATGTCGTGGTCATCATAAATGTTGATCGACGGAAGTGTCGCCAGCGCCGTAGGCCAAGTGGGCTGATTGGTTTTGGCCACAGTGCCTTTCCAGTACCCCATCCCGTACCACTGAATGTAAACACAGAAAAAGAACGCATCCAGACTATCGCGGTCATCCTGGGAGAGCTTGTAATGGAATCCACCTTTGGAGATATTATGTTTACGCCATTCCGTAAACACTGGCAGGGCAATGTTGATATTATCACAATAGAGCTGATCTCCTCCACCCAGCATCACATGAAACGGGCGTGCCTTGTGTTTGTCCATGACATCGTCCCACATTGAGGCCTTGAAATACTGCGTCTGGGTACTCAAAGAAAACCCGTTACAAGAATAAAACATGATGTTCATATCCTGGTCTTTTCCTGGCACATAAAAGTCGAAAGGCGGGTGCTCTGCGCCCAGCTGATACGTGCAGCGGGTCTGTGTTTCAGCCATTTCAACCGTGAACCTGAATCGCCAAAACGTGTGATTGAACGCAGTATAGATCTTTTCAAGCTGGGCTTCGAGTTCCTGAACTTTAAACACCGGAAAGTCATCGTAGTTGCTGCCTTCATCGGCAGTCACGTACATGGCGGAGCCTCTCCAATCCGTGCCATCCATACCCCAATACCGAAGAATTGGGCCGGCGACAATTTTGAGTTTGCCCTCATTTTCATAACGCACAGGAAATTCCAGAGGTTTGCCCCATGGAAGTTGAACCATTGTTGTAGTCAAGTTGGCAACCTCTAACGGCTGATGGATTACACAATGGACATACATGATGTCATAGTGCGTCAAACGGTACCACATTTGCGAACGGTGGTTGTAGACATAATGCAGGCCGAAAAACAGCAAAATAGACTGGACGAGTCATTGTTTGGGGCGCTATAAATAGACAGGTACCTCCTGCGACAACCTCCCCTATACCGCAAAGCGGCGTCTCAAAGCCTATGACGCTCGGTTGCAAAGCTCAATTGCGCTTGTACACCTCGTACCAAAGCTCAGAGCCGCCAAAATCTTGGTTTCAGTGGCGACTTTCTCTCACAGTTGCTTCTTCAATTTTTCGGACGATCTGCTGACGTACTCTCAGCCAATGGAGACGCAAGAGCTAAGGGCGGCGTTATGGCTGATGCCTAGGCCAGGAACGCCACTGTTTGATGCGTTGAAACAGAACATAGATGGTCTCAAGCCCTTGTTCGATGATGGACACAGGTTTGATCCACACGTGACGCTGACATCGGGCATTTATGTCTCACGTAAATCTGAGGTGGATCGGATTCTAAACCGAGCATTTGCAGCAGCCAAGTCCGTCCCCCACGTGGATGTTATTCTTCAGCAACTTTCTTTTGGAAAGCACAAGTATCGCAAAGTTGTTCTAGAAGTCAAGCCGGAGCAGGAGCTGGTTTCCCTTTCCATGATTTGCCGCGAAAGTTTTGTCATTTTGCCGTCCTTAATCGCTCGTTCGCAGCACTATAGTGCTATGAGTGAGGCTGAACAAAGGGCCATACATGACCAAGCTTCCGCTGCCGCTGAGGATTGGGCCAAAACAGAGTATCGCCCACATCTTTCCCTCGTCTATTCCAATATTTATTCCGTTACTGAGGCAAATCGACGAAGCATCGACCAAAGGCTGAGTGACGTGTTTGGACCAAACTATGCTACACGCGGAATTGGCTGGACCAATGGCCGTATTGCATTGGTGGCATGCGAGGGTGATCCTGAAGACTGGGAAGTGTTAGGCTACCGCGACTTATGAGGGCTTTTTGTTGTTACATATATAGAGAGTTGTACAATTGACTTTTTTGCTTAATTTTTTTTAATCTTTTGGCTTATTAGGTGGTCCAAAGTCTAGCTGTACCGTCGCCACCAGCACTGAATAGCCATGCTTCGCGAGGGTGCCAAGCGACCTGGAGCACACCCAGACTCGACGATATTTTGTGACCCTTTAAGATCTTGAGAGGAACAAGCAGGGGGTTTTTAAGAAGATCGTCGTAGACAGTGCAATGCAAAATGTTGATCGTAGCGTCATCACTAGCCGAGCAGAAGAGTGGAAGCCGGGGATGATACTTGACATCTCGAACAGCACGGCTATGGTATCGGAGCATCTTGAAAGGCTTCTCGCTCAGCTCCATATCCACCCATGTAACACGCTTGTCGAAAGACCCCGCAATCACATTCTCACCACGAGGGTGGACATCGAACGAAGACAGCCATTTGGCACCAGGCTGCAGACGCTTGACCAAAGATTGAGCTGACAGGTCATAGACTCTGACGTATCTTTGGCTAGCCACAAAGAGATGAGGACGGAAAGGATGGAATTTGGCGTCCTGTACAATACCCTTGGACTTGCGGAACGGACTTTGACTGGTGTGTTTAGACATCTGGTGAACCAAGACCGCAGAGTGACCAGACTCTGGAAGCACGGTAACAAAGTAGTCACCCTTGGAATGCCAATCAAGCTTCTTGACTCTTTTAGTGCATCTGACAACAACTCCACATCCTTTCGCAGCCAATTGAGGACCAGGTTTGGTCCATTGTGCATAAGTCTTGACGGGCGCAGGCTCCTTATCCTCGCCATCATCATCTACATTAGTGGATGCCTTGGCAGTGCGGCCATCAGTCTGGTAAGCCCACCCACGCTCCATGGTTTCAAGACCTGTGTTTTCAACATGGCCATCAAAGACCCCGGCCGGCACAAGAAGATAAATATTATCGCCTGCAGCCACAGACAGAATTCCAGTCTCAACCTTGGGGTGCCAAACAACAGCATCGATTCTGTCGTCTGGGTGGCCGCCCTCGGCATCGTTATAAGTATCGGCCTTGATGATATCCAGCCGCCAAAGCTCACGGCCAGTGAGAGCTTCCCATACGCGAACGCTTCCATCTTCACCGCCAGTAGCCAAGAACTGGCCAGAAGGGTGAACCGACAATGTGCGTACACGGCCAGTGTGACCCTTGAAAATCACTGAGCAGCGAATGGGGAAAGGACGCAAGTCTTGAGGGGAGGGCAGCTCGGGAATTAGAGAATCAGGGTCAATATTGAGCTTGCTACGACGAGAGCGGGGTGCAAGATACAGATCAAGACAGCGTTCAAATCTCTCACGGATGGCATTAGCATAACCAGGAACCTTGCGCAAGGATCCGAATTTCTGGGGCATAAAGTCTGTCTCCCGCTCCGATGGGTCCATGGCCAGCCATTTCTCCTTTTCCTCATCATCAAGCAGATACTCGGGAGGAGGATTGTAACTTTCCTCATGGGTAGGAGGAGTCATTTTGGGGGCAGGAATGTGCATGCTGTTTTCGGGTTTGGACTCTTCATTCTCCCAGACGTCGTACAACTTAGAGCTCAACTTCATCTGCCCGTCGTCGTCGACATTGTGATCTTTCTTATCCTTGAGTACAAGCCGTCCTTCCCGAATAGCACGTACCAGCTTCATAACCCGTTTAGCCTCATGTTTGGAGGGCACAAAGCGACGTTTGGGCTCAGGAGTGGCCGTCAAGGGCATGACCTCTTGCTTAGAGGTGAAATACTCCACCGTATCCTGATAAGGATTAATATCGTCGGTGGGAAGCTTGCCGCTTTGCACTCTGTCAATGAGATCAAGCTCCTCTTTCGACAAATTCAAGTTACCACCGGTGTTCTTGTCAACAAGACCAGTCCAGCCTTTAGGTAAATCAATAGTCTCTAACAGCGAATCAATAGCAGAAGCAGTTGCTGGGCGCATCACACGTTTGCCGTCTATATCGTAACCAATGTGAGGGAATTTCTCGTAGGCGGAAACGGGGATGTTGCCAATAGTGTTTGCTTCGTCAACATCGCTGTCGTCGCTACTGTAATGGGGATCAATAGGAGGCCTAATGGGACGAGGCTTGCCATCAGCACCTTCAATGTACCTGACTTCGTCATCGTCACTAAACAGGTCCTGTTCGTTGAAATCTGACTCCTCCTGCAACTCACGTAGCTCATCGCTATCCAAGCCGCTCTCGGAATCAGAGTCCAAGGAGGGCACAGAAACAACCTGGGATTCGACCTCAGACTCTGATTCAGAGTCTGACTCCATAGTTAATGGCGGGAACTCTTCGGGTTCGACGTCATTGTCCAACTGTCTTTTGGGCATTTGGAAAGACTCGAGAAAAAAATCGCTTAGATCATATTTTTTAATAAATTTTCACTTATGTAATCGAGGCCTCTGGACATCTACGAGCTTTGGTTTTAGGTTTTGATCTGAGTCAATGGCGGAGCGCCATACGTTATACTTTGGAAATCTTGAGGACCGGGTGGATGAATCCTTACTTTATGAATTGGGGATACAGGCAGGTCCTGTAGTCTCAGTATATATGCCCAAGGATCGAGTATCACTTCTCCACCAAGGATATGGATTCGTTGAGTATCCTTCGGCCAAGGACGCAGATTATGCTGCCACACTGCTTGCTAATATCAAATTGTACAATAAACCGGTCAACGTTCGTCGCGCCGGTAGCGACAAACCAACCAGCGAGGTGGGAGCTAAGGTGTTTGTGGGCAATTTGGACATTCTCGTCACGGAAAAGGTTCTAACCCAGACATTTTCTAGTTTTGGTCCGCTGGTGAGTACCAGAATAGCCCGCACGTCTGAGGGCCAGCCTAAAGGATACGGATTCGTTATATTTGAAGATTTTGAAGCAGCAGACGCTGCAATTAAAGGTATGGACGGCCAGTATCTAATGAACAAACCATGTACGGTTGGTTACGCACGGAAAGAAAACAGCGCTGGGTTCCATGGGGACGAGGTCGAGCGTCGCCTAGCACGGGAGGCCAAGCGGCATGGCGTCAAGTTTGGGCTCAAGTAGCTCTTTGGGGTGCTTGGCAGCTACTTCCCAGTCTTTGAGAACTTGTTTAACGGCCCAAACACCCGATTTGAAGTCCTCAAGGTCGAGATAGATGCTGGCAGAGAATCGAGCAAAAAGCTCGTCGTTGTACGTAGCCAGAGGGATAAAAGTCTTGTATTTATTCGCGAACTTGTCATGCGCAAAATCAATAAAGTCAAGGTGAAGCTTTGGGTCCAGCTGCAGCGGGAACCGAACCGTAAACATAGCCATAGGTGTACCGGAATTATCAATATCTGTAGTGTTCAGCTCTTTGCAAACCAGCTCGGATGCCTTCTTTGCTAGGTTGTTCTGATAATCCAAAATAGCCTGGTCTCCTCCGCAAACTTCTTCCCGGAATTTGAGCAATTCTATAGTGGTTTGCATCGCCGAATAGTCTGCAGTGGCCACATATGCGAACGAGTTCCCCAGCACCTTTTTGGACTCTTCGGGACTCAATTCCTGTGAGGGGCTAACGTAGATAGCTGAAATCGGCAACGAAGCAACCTGACGCTGGCGACTAGGATCGACATAAAGCACAGCACACGATGTGGTTCCGTACATCCATTTGTGGATGTTGGAGGTGAAATAGTCTGGGCGAGCCTGACGCAGAGAAATGGGTAGCAATCCTACTCCGTGAGCGCCATCAACGAAGGACAAAACCCCACGGTCTCTGCAGATCTTCACCATATTCTCCCATGGAAGGACAATTGCGGGCATTGAGCTCACGGTGTCCAAAAAGGCCAGTTTGGTGTCTGGGTGCTCATGCAGAACAGCTCGCAGCGCAGCTTCATTTTCGGCTGGAGAGGCATTGACGTCAATTTCAACTGGAATTAGCCGGACATCCTGCTGTTCTTCCAGAAATTTGAGTGTGTTCATACAGGCACCATAGATCGTGGTCAAGTACGCGATCTTGTCGCCCATCTGCCAAGGGTGGCTGCGAAGCACAGCATTCACCGCCGTCGTCGCATTGGGAGTGAATACCAGGTCATGGTAATCGGCATCTACTGTGGTGCTGATGGCCTGTCGGCATTTTTTCGAGATATCAAACAGCTCGTAGCGGAGATAACGGTTTGGAAAGGCATGCTTCTGCTTGATATGTTCCATTTGTGCCTCAATGACTTGAGTTGGCGCAGCGCCGTACGACCCATGATTGAGCTCTACAACGCCGTCTTCGAAAGCGAAATACTTCTCACGAAACTCACGTCCAAATGGCACAGTCATTGATGATTCACCCGCAATAGGGGAAGTTATTTATAGTCTGGTTTATCAGGATAACGTTCAACGGATATGCATACGTGCATCACATGCATGGAATTGCGGAGACGACGTGCATTGAGCGAGAAAAAAAAGTAATGGAAATTCATCAATGGTAAATAATTATACATGAATCTAGCAATCAGAGGCTGTATTACGTGGAGACTCAGCAGAATAAGATAGGCTCAAGTATGGGTCGACGGCCGTAGCTGCCGACGCTCGCTTGCGATGGCGGAGATACTTGACCCGCAGCAGGTTTTTGCGTGGGTTCTTGACCCGGATCTTCACTTGGAGGTGACCCACAGACTTCCAGATAGCGTCGTCTACTTTCGTGGGCAACTTCCGTCCGTAGAGGCATTGGTCTACCAGCCACATGCCCACGACAAACGAGCTGCGGTCCAGCGTGCCGTCTTGGTTATTATCAACCAAGTCCCAAACCTGTGACAGTACATCATCCGACAGGTGGCTGCGTCGCCAAAGTTGAGCCACGACGTAGCCATGAATATCTTCCAACTGCTGCCGTTCGTATTGCTCCAGAGTGTCTATAGACTGAATACTGCGGCCATCAAAAGACTGCCGGTTCACAACTCCAAACGAACTTGGGACTGGCGAGAGGGCCATTGCAACATTGTTTGTAGCCAGATTTGCAGCTGCATGGGCGGGTGCAAGCCCAGGGGTTGGGATCGGCTGAGCGACTGTGTGATTCCCCGGCTGGGCCACCGGTTGTGTGCTGGCAGAAGCAGTAGATAACAAACTTTGCGAAGACTTGTATCCCTCAAGCTCGCCTAAACCTGCCGGTAGAAGGCCATTTTGCTCGCCTACGGCTTCAACAATAGTCGCTAAAAGAGGAACGTGACTGCCCTTGTTGGCAGCCCATACTTTTTCGTACCGCTTCCGTTCCTTTTCAGAAATCACGTGTGCTTCCAGATGGTGCTTCCAGGGCTTTTCTTCATTGAAAATCTTCTTCTTGGATATGTGGCCATCCCTCATGGTTTGCTTGAGGTGCTTCTTTGGTATCGTGGCGGCTATCACGGGCGACGGGGTAGCCTCAATTGTCATCAGCGACACCTCTGATTTACTGGGACTCTTTCGGAACATTCGACTAAAGAATCCGTTCTTCTTCGACGGAGACGCCGCGTCATCAGATGTACTTGTAGACGTTACGGGTTCGGACACAGGGGTTTCGTGTCGCGACGCTGTCATTGTTGACCAACGCTGAACAAGATGAGGCCGGTCATTTTGCGTATTTGCCCGTTGAGGTTGAGCAATTCCTCCCCCGCTCCATTGGCCAGAAGGTCTGAACCGCTTTTTCCGTCGTGACCTTGCAGCCACCACTTCTTGGATTCTTATTACTTCTGTTTCTGCAAATGGAGTGGCTTTGACGGCTGCAGCTAAAGCTGATCGGGCTGATTGTGAGGGTCCATCAGGTTGTACCGATGAAGCAGAGGCCGCTTCATGAAGATCTAAGTCCCTGGTTGCTGAAAGCCGTGCCGCTGTTTGTTCAATTGCCAAGTTTCGTTGACGTTGGGTTTCAGCCGCCTTCATATCCGTCTCCTTGTTTTTATTGTCTATCTGGGACTTGAGTGATGCACTGAGTGAGGACACAAACTTGGAAGACAGAGGTTCTCTTGGGACAACTTCGATGGGCCGTAACAACGATGCTCTTGCTGCCGCGGAGGCCTGGGCAGTTAAAACCTTTTTGGGCTTTTCTGGTAGCTCTTGTTCAATGCGATCAACAGACCCAGTCCTGCACGGGGGTGACCCTTCGTTCGTGGGAATTCCAACCTCTGTTTCGCTAAATACTCCAAGGCTGGATGGGGCTGCAAGCTGTGCAGCATGTGACGCCTCTTCACGTTCTCTTTCTGTAAACGACGTATCGTAGTCTAAATCCGTCAATATTGAGGACTGTCTTGACCTCTTTAGAGCAGTGGCAGCTGCCGCAGAAGTTGCTGCCTCCGCGGGTGTGAGTGCGACAGTTGGAGCACCGGCGGATCCGAAAAGCAAAGAGACTGTAGAAAGCGTGGAAACGGACCCGTCTCTAGGTCGAGCTGATTTCGTTGGCGTATCCGTCAACGCAGTCGAAGCAGCAGTTTTCGCCAACCCACTTTGATCATCTGCGTCGAGGGAGTCAGCGCTTTCCACGGGTTCTTGGTTCTTGTTTTTCATATCCTTGGTTACGGCTCGTTTGTTGTTCACTGTGACGCTGCTTGTTTTAGCCAATGGCTTTTGTGAAAGCCGATTAGCAGCCCGTACCGACGTCGCGGCAGCGGCTCTGGCGGAAATAGAATTAAACCGTGCATGGTTGCTTTGCTGTGCTCGATTCGCATCCTGAGGGACCCCAAGTTTTTGAGGACTTGATAGAGGCCGTTGTGGAGCCTCTGATCCCGTTTTTTTTGCATTGGCGGCGGCTACTCGAGCAGCTGCTGCCACAAACGCCGGCCGTTGAGCACTGATCGTCCGTGATTGGTGCTCGACGTGTGAAACCGACCCATTATATAAATCTCTGAGCTTGCGCTCATCCGACTTCACTGGCTGCTTGCCTGGATCCCACCCGATATACCGAGACCGTTGCGGTTCAGACATTGTGGAGGTCAACCAAAGCTAAAACAGTGATTACAAAGGTCTGCCTGAGGAAATCATAAATAGATCCGGAAGCGCGGTCGGACGGAGTTAGAAAGGAGATATAAACAATTTAAGGATCTACAAGAAGGCAAGAATTGCGGAGGAGACGACAGTCAGACCCAAGACAACCTGGCCGGAGGTGATGACCCCCTTGTTATTGACGAGCTTAACCATATCCCAAATAAGGTGACGGACACCGTTGAAAGCGTGGAATGTGAAGGGAGTGGCCAAGATGAACTTAGCGGCGATCTTGACCACGACGGGCAGAGCACCGAACGCGCCGGCAAGAGCGGTCGTAGAAACGGGCAGGCCAGCAGCGTAGGCGAGCATCCAAATGTAAAAAGTGCCGCCAAGAGCAATACCGGTCAAACGGTGAAGACCGGACAGAATCCAAGTGATCTGGGGCTTGTAGATGGCCAACTCGGGGGACAGAGGACGGTTCTTGCGTTGAGAGACAAGCTTATCCTGGACCTGCTCAGCGTTGAGACGCTCATAGGAGACGTTACGGACCTGGGTGAACATCATGGGAACAGTGCGGAGCGCGGGGCGGATCATGATAGACCGCATGCACAGGTTGGTACCGACTTGTCTACGGAGAGCGAGCATTGGAGATGGGAGGACCAATAGAACCGTTGGTAATCGAAAAAGAGCCGGGCGTCAGATGACTAATAGGCAGAGAAAATCCAAGACGAAATCTGGGGCTTGTGGGGTGCATATTATAAACCCCAAAAAGAGCCCATTTGGCGCCGTAGAAAGGCCGATATTAAAGGTTCTGCTAGGCAAAGTCTGCTAACGAACGCAGATCCACCAAACCCCGCTGTCTCGTTTTTCGACCCAATTCCCCTACCTTTTTATCCCTGCACCCCACGGATCGAATGCTGACATGGCTCGACCATTCGTTGCTGGCCACCAGGACCAGTTGATGGATGTAGCATATGATTTCTACAGTAAAAGAATGGCGACATGCTCGGCAGACCATACAATTAAAGTTTTTGACAAGGTTGCAGACACATGGCAGCTTTCTGACTCGTGGCGAGCCCACGATGCCGCTGTAGTCAAGTTGTCCTGGGCTGGCCCAGAATATGCCCAGGTTATAGCCTCTGCATCACACGATTGTGTGGTCAAAGTTTGGGAAGAAGACACAAGCGAGACGCCAGGCTCGGGAAAACGCTGGAAACGCAAGTACACGATCTCGGATTACGGCGGACCCCTCTACGATATTGAGTTTGGCTCTAGCTATACTGGGCTGAAGCTGGCGTCAATTGCTTCAGATGGGTATTTGAGGATTCATGAGGCCATGGATCCCAACAACCTTGGCTTCTGGACCCAGACCGCCGAGATTCCTCTTCTTAACCACCCCACGGCAAGACAGCTGCAATCAGCATTTTCTCTATCTTGGGCACGCTCTTTGGCACTAAAGGACTATTTGGCGGTCAGTGTGTTGGAAGATGCGTTTATTTATTGCAGAAACGAAGCTGGCAAGTACGTTCGGGTTGCAGAGTTGTCTCAGCACAAGGGATTGATCAGAGATATGCAGTGGGCCCCCAATCTGGGTCGTAGTTACAACATGATTGCGACTGCATGCAAAGATGGATACCTTCGCTTGTTCAAAGTTACCAGAGTCCCTGGAAATGGTGAAGAACAAACTCTAAATATCGATCTTGTCCACGAAAGTGCAGATCATAATGGCGAGGTTTGGCGAGTAGCCTGGAACCTCACAGGCACTGTATTATCTTCTACGGGCGACGACGGAAAAATCCGATTCTGGAAAAGTACGTATACGGGCCAATTTCAAAATGCGGCTGTAGTAACTAGTGAACAGCGCCAAAGAGAAGGTGCAGTTCAGATATAAAAAAGATTATGTAGACATTTTTTCTCTTTTGGGAGTTTACAATGAAAATTGCAGTAGCCTGCCTGGACTCTGGCAGCGTGAAAGAAGTGACGTTTACAAAAGATGTAGACACTTCTGATCCGAATTCGCCACAGCCGTCGATCGAGACGTTTGTTGGCATCAAGGGCGACCCCGTTCTACGAATGATCAACACAGAGTACGGTATTGTTCTTTGTCGCAAGCGAGGCGCGGTTGTGCTGGTAAATGACGACTTTGAAGTGATTAGAGAGCTCGCAAACTTGGATAATGTTATTGGTCTCGAACTTGTAAAAGAAAAGGTTGTGCTTGTATCTGCCCAAGGCCAAGGGTTGGTTGTTGATCTGCATTCAGGCAGCCGGATCAGCGAATTCAGGTTGCGCCAAGACTTGACTACGTTTGCCATGCACCCTAAAGATAACACGATTTTCCTGAGCTCTGGTCTACAGCAATTGCCCAATGTTTTCCGTTTGGACTTGGCCTCGGGAGAACTAGAAGAACTCTGGCTCGCAAAGAACCCCAAAAACAACCGTTTCGATCTCAAAGAAGAGAACTTGGTAACCGCTGCCGCTTTTCTTCCTACCGACGAACAGTTTGTTTTCGTCACAGTAACAAAGCATGGTAAACTTCGAGTATATGATACGAGGCACGGCGGACGTCCCATTCAACAGGTCGAGGTCTCCAAGTGTGCGCTAAAGGCTGTTGCTGCCGCAAGCACTAACTCGGTAATTGTGGCAGACTCACAGGCGAAAATGGGACTTTGGCAAATCTCTGCCAATGGAAGGCTCCTTGGATACTATAAGGGTATCAATGGTTCTACCTGGACGGTGCAGACGCGGGGCCGTTTCGTAGCCGCTGGCGGTCTCGACAGGTACCTGAGGGTATATGAGACTTCTAATAGAGCTCCTGCTGGTAAAATTTATGTTGGTGAAGAAATATCCGCTCTGGTATTCCTTCAAGATGAGGATGAGAAGCGGAGGGCTGATGAAGATGAGCTATGGTACGAGTTGGAGATGGCATCTAAAGTACAAAAAATCCACGACGAGGACACCGATAATGAAGAAGACGAAGAGGTGTTTGTTGGTTTCCAAGATTAATTATTCCTTTAATGGCTTATCTTTGTGATGCTGTTTATACTTTGCCTTTGGTGGAGGCTTACGCTTCGGTTTTTCGGTCGCCTCAGGCTTTGTTTTGGATTCCCCTGGTTGTGCTTGGGGCTCGGGCGTGGGCGACGCTTTGATTCCGAAATCCGCATCCCATGCTAGTTTAGCTTTTCGTTTGGGATCTCGCTGAACCATGACGGCCCAACCTTCTAGTTGTTCGTCTGTCCAGTCAAACTTTTTCTTGAGTTGTTCGCGATTTTTAGTTTTCCGAGACTCCTTGTCAAATAGCTTTGGGTCTCTAGTAAATGCATCATATAGCATTTTGTCTTGCTCCAACAAACGACGGTCTGCTGCAGACAGGGATTCTTGGGCCACACCCATATCATCATCAGGATCCTCGTCGAGGTATTCCAAGGCCATTTGCAACGTTCTTTGCTTGGTGTTTGGCCCGTTCTTTTCAGCCTTGTCGAGCAAGATGTATTTTGGTTTTGATTTGGATCTGCCGGTGATTTGTGACGGGTCATCCAATAGCTTTTGAGTAACCTCCTCGAGAGATGCAGATTCAAGTAGTTCGTTAGCTCTGATAATTTTAAGATCAGGAAATAATGACAACAGTGTTTGTGCAGATGCGGACGCCATATGAGATTTGGCAACACACACAATAATACGGGCATTTTCAGTTTTCGTGCCTTTGATGGTGCGCACAAACTCTGGAGTGATGATTTCGCTGAATTGGGTGGTGAATACTAGACTAAGAGCTTTGTCCAGATCCTGAATTGCGGGTTGTTGAGCAAGGTGCAGCAAAATTTTATGGAACTTGGGCTTGTAAATTGGCGGGAGATGCTTTAAAAACTCAGTAACTTTGCCGCTATTCAACAGGCCATACACCATGACAATGTCCCAAACAATTTCCATCGAGGGATTGACGAGAACGTTGTATTCAAAAGTCAGAATATACACTGCCTTTCTGAGCTGAGCCGAAGCAGAGATCCGCGGATCAGACGATGCTTGACGAATATAGTCTTGGGTGAATTTTTCAGCATAATCGAGGTTCCCTTTGTTTATGTCTTCGGCCAGCCTGCTGGCCATGAGATCTAGAGCGTTTTCAAGCAAGCCCTTTGCCGCCAACTGCTCAACAATTGACGGTTTTGGAAACTGCATCAACCCGCCGTTTGTCATAAGGGTTTGTCAACCTGGAGGAGACCGATTTCGGCACCACCTATAAAGAGTCACATTTTGGATTTCTATTGAGCTAATGGCAACAGACGCCAGTGGACTTGTGGGATTCGCTGCTGGCATGCTCTCTGGGGCTACAAAGCTGGTGGTAGGCCACCCGTTCGATACAATCAAGGTCAGAATGCAAACCAACACCTCGTTCAAGGGACCCCTCGACTGTTTATGGACAACGGTTAAAAATGAGGGTGTGAAAGGTCTATACAAAGGTGCCACTCCGCCTTTGGTAGGGTGGACGATTATGGATAGCGTTATGCTCGGATCACTCCATAACTATCGCATGTGTTTGAAATGCATGATCTGGCCCGACTCCCCTGAGCTACCGTTTACAGGCAAAGTTGTCGCCGGTGTGTTGGCCGGCTGGACCGTAAGTTTTGTTGCAGCACCGATTGAACACGTTAAGGCTCTTTTGCAAGTGCAGTACAACTCAGGAAGCAAAAAGTACAATGGCCCCATAGACTGTGTGACGAAGCTTGTACAGCAGAAAGGTGTCTTTGGAGGTCTTTACCATGGTTTATTTGCTACAATGCTTTTCCGCACGAATTTTTGCTTCTGGTGGGGCTCGTATGATCTGATCACCAAGTGGTTCGAGCGTAACACAAACATGTCGTCCGCCTCGATCAATTTCTGGGCCGGTGGACTTTCGGGTACAGTCTTCTGGGCCACTGCGTACCCTTCAGATATTGTGAAACAGCAAATCATGTGTGACGACGTTGCCAATCCCAAGTACAAGACATGGATGGAAGCATGCAAGGCAGTATACAAGCGAGGCGGTGCGCGGGCGTACTTCCGAGGCTTTTTACCGTCAATTCTGCGATCTTTCCCAGTAAACGCTAGCGCACTCGCAGTCTTTGAGGCGACTCTACGGGTGCTGAAACCAAGCGAGCCAGCCAAGGTACCGCTGCAGGCGGCCGAGGTTATAGCCGACCCAATGGATTGAACACATTAATATTAGTACATAAATAAATTAGCCTTCATTTTCAGCCGTGGTTTCCCAAGGCTTGGGGCGAGGGGGCGCCCGAGACTCGGAACCGCTCTTGGGGCCCAGAACGGTATCTGGAATATCAACAATACCCGGCACTTGTTTGTTGTGAACGAGCAGGTCCACAACCTGCTCATAGCTCAAGTCGACACTGGCACTCTCAACTTTCTCGTTATCTGCCATGTTCGGGTAACACCGGAGAAGATTAATAATTTACCCCAGATTTCACAGTGATAGAAAGCCTCGGCACGAGATTCTCCATGTGTGGTTGATTAGTCAGGTCGGTGTGATTATGCAGCGCGGGGGTTTAAATACCACTTTCATATTTTCCAACCCCCGCTTTTTACGAAAAAAAGATGTCTCAAAACGATAACGTTGCTCATGCTCTGTCTGGTGCCGGTGGCGGTGCCCTGGCAATGGTCGTCACGTATCCACTGATTACGCTGTCGACCCGGGCCCAGACAGAGTCGCGCAAAGAGAAGACCGGCAAGAAGGTGTCCGCAGTTGACGCAGCCAAGGCCATCGTTCAGCGCGAGGGTATCTCTGGGCTCTACGCAGGCCTGGACTCGGCTCTCTTTGGTATCACTATTACCAATTTCATCTATTACTACTTCTACGAGGGCACCAAGAACCTGTACGAGGCGCCGGCTGGCCAACTGACCACCCTGCAATCCATGTCAGCAGGTGCCATTGCTGGCGCAGCTACGTGTATCTTCACCAACCCCATCTGGGTGGTGAACACCCGCATGACCGTGCGTGACGGTAGCGCCCAGCCTTCCACTTTGGCCACTGTCAAGGACATTTATGAGCGCGATGGCCTCAAGGCGTTCTTCTCTGGCCTGGGCCCTGCATTGGTTTTGGTCATTAATCCCGTTTTGCAGTACACCATTTTTGAGCAGCTGCGCAATGCTGTCGAGAAGAATCGCAAAATGACTTCCATCGACGCCTTTTTCATCGGTGCCCTGGGTAAGATCATCGCCACAAGCGTCACCTACCCCTACATCACCCTCAAGGCTCGTTTGCAGCTGCGCCGCAAGGACAATACCGCGTCTTCGAGTCTGATTCAGGGCATTAAAGACATTGTTGCCCGTGACGGTTTGGCCGGCCTGTACGGTGGCCTGACCACCAAGGTCCTACAGTCCGCCCTCACATCCGCCTTCCTGTTCTTCTTCAAGGAGCAGCTTTATGCTATTGCCATTGCTATTTTGGCTATTTTACGTCGTACTAAGTAAGTCACGAATTAAGTTTATGTTCTCTTTGTGCTGGGGGGGCCGGTTAAAACCATCTGATCAACAAACACGTGCCCCATATATTGACAATGAAAAAGAGTAGTGTTGCCGCAAACAGCTGTGGGTAAAACGTAGATACTCCCAAGAATTCCAATTGGAAGCCGTAATGGAGCCACATTCCCTGGGCTCCTACCCATAATGCTGCAAACACGTATTTGATCACCCCAGCCTTTTTTAGAGACGGCACGTAAAACGGTAACAAAACAAGGTACCAAAGGAAATACTGAGACGTACAAACCTTGTTGAAAGCCACAAAAGCAAACGTCTGTACAAACATAGTTTTTGCAATGTCCCGGCGGGCAAACACCAGGGGTAAAAGCACCCCCGAGAGGAAAAGCTGAGGAACAAATGCCCAGCTCTCGAAACGAGGAGCAGACGCTGGATCTGCAGATGCATAGTATAGTACTGTGGCATACGGGCTGAAGTTGTGACGGTGGTCGATCCGAGTCAGATGGTGTAGCCATGAATGTTGCAAATAGTCGCTGCCGTAGATGGCATACATGAGCCCCGTGAGGCCAGCAAAACTGACGAGCGTACCGAGCGCGAACTGCAGCCGGGCTCTGTTAATGAATTTGAGCGGGTGTAACGGACCCAATGCCCAAATAATCGTAGGGACATATATGATGGGGTAAATTTTGAAGTGGATGGCGAGACCAGCGCCACATCCAGCATGCCAGTAGCGTTTTTCGTATACAGCCCAGAGCATGTATATGATCATCGCCCCCAGGAGCCCTTCCGATGAGCCGCGTGTGCTGATCACGGCAACCATAGGGTTGAGCAGCCATAGCGATGAAAAAATGCACGCGTCCCTGCTTGAAATATGCTGCCGTCGAAAAATCTGCAGCATCAGGTAGCCGGCGACAAGATCACCAAGCATAAATAAAATCTTTCCAAAACAAAAAAGCCAAACAGTGGGCACCAAAAGCCAAGAAAGGAGCGGCGTATATCTGTAGGTCTCTCTAAAGTAGGGGCTTAGCCCTGAGTACACAAACTGCGCCGCATCTGTGAACACCATATAGTCAACATCTGTGAATTTGGGTAGCATGTTAGCGTCCTGGTATAGCCCCCATGCGAAAAACCCCGCCCGGAGAACTACAGCGAGAACCAACACAGTCGCTGGACTCCACATGATCAGTCAGCGAGTATTCCAAGGCTGAGCGACACTAAACGAGATCGAGAACCCCCAGATCTATAGATAGAGTTGTAATTGCGCTTTTAGCGGCAAGGTGTGCTCTTGCGTTCGTGCATAATGCTTCTTTTAATTTTTTAGATATATTACATTTGTGCAGTGTCTCTGGATCCGGTGGGACTTGTTGAGTTCGTGACCTCTATTAACCGGATATGGGTTCTCTGATCCTTTGCTCGCGGTTTATTGTTACGAGCCCGATGATGGGTAGCACAAGCCTGGGTGCACCGGCCCGTATTATTTTCCATGTACATTATTCAAAACGCGTTTGCCTGTAGCTGTCGCTCCTGTAAAGCCAGCTGAAGGCCGATGCTGTGAAATGGCGGCAATTCCATAAAGTACAAGGCGCCTGCCGAATGCTTTTGAATCCTCAAAAGTAACTGGCCCACTGCATCCCGCACATCTGCGTACGGGTGGTAAATACCCAGCACCAAATAATAAATCGAATTTGTAACGGCCAAGAACTGGGTGATGTCAACAACGTCGTTGATGTGTTTGCACAATAACTGGTATATAGTGGCTGATGTCTCTGCACTCAGGTCTCCGTGGCGAAGAACACCATAGTGATATCGCAGATCAACAACAGGCTTGTGGGCCTGCGGCCAAGTGTCGAGTGCGGTTGTGGTCAGGAAATGTTCAAAACTTTGGGACTGTTTCCATGCATTCTCTATAGAGAAATACGTTTGTTCAAACAGCAATTGCTCCTGCTCCTCGGTCCAGCAGTATCCATAGCCGGGGATATATGCTTCCCATATATCTCCTCGCAAGCTGGCTTGGTACAGCAGCATCTCACGGCCAAGGGCTCGAAGCAGACTAGTTGTATAACGGACAACATGTTCTCTCATGTCATGCTCTGGCAGTGTGATGGCCTCTTGTGTCTCTCGGATAAATGCCGAATCTATGCACAACAGAGGACTCGAGCCCATGTCACATTTGGCATTCAAATGTAGGCTCGCATGATCAACATCTACCACAACATCCCACGAGCCGGGCAATGTCTCGACTCCGATCAAAAATGGAGCTGGTAAGTCTGCCGCTGTCGGCAAGTATGGATAGGTCCAACGATGGGTATCAAGTAGGCCTGCGGCACCACCGAGGAAACTTATGGCCAGAACTAACTCGCATAACTGGCAGGCAGACATTGATTCACCCTTGGGCACAACGATTCGCTTGCCGGTGAGCATTGCAAGCCACAGAGCGATTATTGCCGGTGTGGTCTTGCCGTAGGGCGTGATTTCCGGGTGAGATCCGTGAACTTTGAACCTCAACAACCGTTTGACTAGGTTCAAAACGGAAAACTCACCAGCATTATGATATTCAAGGTCAGTAGGAATCTTGACTAGGTACTGCTTGTTCCGGAACGTTGTTCCTGCAATGTAGAAATGGGTATCTGCTGGTTGCCCTGCTGGTCCCTGCGAGGCGTAATAATCGCAGAACAGACTCTTTTGGGCATTCATTTGCAGAATCCTTTTTTCGCAGTGGGTGAACAGCGGCATTTGCCGGGTGTTGATACCGTGGATAGCGTGATAAACTTCAGCCAGTAGACCAGGTGCAGGATCCTGCGCATAGATGCGGCTGGCATCTGCGAGCAGAGGTTTGAGCACGGCATAAAATGGCTCTCGAGTAACCACCGCTAAGGAGTAGACGTCTTTTCTGCCACTTTCATGACGTATGCTACGAATCGTATTGTACAAAAAGTACTTGGTGGCTGATTTCGACTGGGTGTACGAGAACTCCTGCCCGCTTCGATACAGCGTTCCTACCGTCCAGTCCTCGCTCAAGTTTGTATGAGGGAACAGCGATTGCAAGAATTCGTCCGATTCAAAGAAATCCACCCTCTCGTTTGGGTATATTTCACAGGTGCATGGGCTTTTGTCACGACTCGACGCAAGCACATACTTGATTCTCATAATCAGTAAGCGAGGTTTGAGTACCGCGAGCGGGGGCTTCTAAGTCGCCCTGCCGATGGTGCTTTTTTTTATCAAATTAATCAATATATAACCAAACTGAAAAAATCCCTCTTCATACATGTGCCCACCTCTTCACCCGATAGTCTAAAGGCCTTGGGAGGCTGGCTTATCTCACCACCTCGCCTCAACATGAACGCAACTGTGGACAAAAGCTTGGACGAGATTATCTCGACAAACGGCAGCAACAAAAAGTCTGTGCGCCGGAAGCAGGCTGGTATTCGCAAGAGTGCGCTGTCTCGCAAGAAGGCAACGGTCAAGGGCGGTGCGAGCCCGAAAGCGGCCAAGGTCGCGGCTGCCGCGGCCAAGAACGGCAGCGGAAAGAAGGTCGCCGCCTCGGCCGCCGCTGCTGCCGCTCAGGATCTGACGCAGTACGCTACCCGTATCATTATTTCCAACATGCCCAAGGACGTGAACGAGAGCCAGGTCGAGAAGTTCTTCAAGTCGGAACTTGGGCATGTGTCCAAGGTGGTTGCCAGCTACAACGCACGTGGCGTGCGAACTGGCCAGTTCACCATCACTTTCACCAAGGATGGTTTGGCTGCAAAGGCTATGGAACGTTTTAATGGCACTGTGATCGACAACGGAGCTGCCAAAATGAAGGTCGAGATCGTGTTTGACCAGAGCGCAAAGCCCCTGGCCCAGCGTCTTTCTCTTAAGCCCGCTGCCGATAGTGCAAAACCTGCCACTGATGGCCAGCGCTCCCAAAAGAAGCGGCTCCGTGTCAAACAGAAGAACGCTGCCGCGGCCGCGACTGGCGTGGCCAACTCTACTTCGGACAAAAAGGCAGACGCCAAGCCCAAGAACGACCGTCGCCGTAGTAAGGGCCGCCGCACCAAGACCACTGAGGAGCTTGATGCAGAAATGGCAGACTACTTTGCCGGTGGTGAGCCTGCTGCCGACATCATTTCCTAGTCGTTTTTTTTTTGTACCCGCGTTTTGAGTTGAATATAGTTTATATCGGTTTTAATCTTATACTGTTTAGTTGACGTTGATAATTTTACTGATCGTATGAATGCAAATATAAATAGTTTATACTGTGAGGAAGCGGCGTCCCAGGCGTTTGATTTCGTAGCGGCCGTCGCCAATGACGCGGAGAAGCGGGTCAAAGTACGAGGACAGCGAGTCGGAAAACTGGGGGGTGCCAATGGCTGTCAAGGTCTGAGCGCCCGGTGCATGCTTCCATGTGAGACTTTGTGAATGCGAGTTGTATGAAAAAGTGCCCGAGGAGGTGGTCACGGCAAGCTTCTGGCGGTAGTGATATTCAGGAAGGAAAATCGACGTGACTAGGTTTTCAGGGTCGCTGCCAGCGCCGGTAATAGAGATAGTGAATGCAGCCTTGTACAGATCAAAGCTGTAGCTTTCAAGTTTTCCGGCAACAGTGATGGGCGTAGCACGGATCACCGCAGGCGCGGCCCTCACACCGGCAGACTTATCAATAATCGAAGTTGCCGGTAGCTTTTCCCGGGCCTTGAAGAGCCGTCGCTTCGAAGACTGGCTCCCGGTAGAAGACATTGAGACCACCGAGTGGCCACGAGGCCGGTTTTGCACATCGCGTCGGTAATCGTCACTGGACCAGATAGACAAGTCTTCACCGTTCCAGAAATCGCCATGCTCGTGGCTGTTGCAAGCAGCGTATGTCCACAAGCAATGGTGCATTTTATTGCTCTCAAGAGCCCAATGATTGCAATCCATTGCACGAACCTGGTTATCGTACTGGCCAGTGGCAAATGCCTGCTTGTCCTCGAGATCGTAGGGAATGCCAATCTCAGACATGAGGCAAGGGATCTCACCCAACCGGCGTCGTCCCTCTTCCTTGATATAGGCGAGCTGTTGAATGAAAGAGTTACGGATAGCACTGGATCCAATACGAACGGCTAGCGCAGGGTTTGAGTACTTGTTACGCAGAACACCGACTGCATCAACGTTCATCGCTCGCCATCGCTTCAGCATCAGAGTCATGCCATCGTAGTAGTGGGGGGTGTAGATGGTACGCTTTTTGTCAACAGGGATGTTCATTTGCACCAGATGGGGTGGTGCCATATTGACTGGGCTCTGCATGAACATGAACCAATTCTCATTGATTGGCTGCATTCTAGCGACAAACTCTTGCCAGTGCTTCACGTAGTAAACCTCAATGAATGCGTGCTCTTCAGGGAGCTTTATGCCTTCCGATGTGGTCAAGAAATAGTCGGGTTTGAGTAGTTTTTGGCTGGCACTGTCGTAGATACCATGGTGCTCCCAGATGCATCCCTCCCAGTTTCTTGTCCACCCGTGCTGTTTATTGATTGCAGCTTGGTCTTCAGGAGAAAACCAAGTACCCTTGTTGGGATATACTTCCCGAGGGCCATCGCAGCGCGTTCCAATGCTGGTGAACCGGAAAAAGTCACAAGTTTGGGGGGTGCCCTGACCTAGCAGCATGGCCCTGAATGGGGTGGGCATGCGACCAAGCTTGACATGGCCCGGATGAGAAGGAAACTTGTTCAGATGCTCATATCCAATAAGACCATGACCAGGTTCATTGAGAGATTCCCAACCTAGTAACGAATTACCCAGAGTTGCGTCATTCACTCGTTTGGCGAAATGCTCAAGGGCATTAAAGTAATGCTCAGAAAGGTAAGTTCCGACATTTACTCCATTAACTTTCGCATTCGGAGCAAAATCCTCGCCGCCAAAAAATACCGTAAACATGGTCAAACTGACGAGTCTGTGGTAATTTGATGCCCACAGCATTTTTTGGCGATGGGACGCATCCTTGTGATACAGCATGGCTGCTTGAGTATCCTCAAACTGCTTGGGATCAAATCCTAGCAAGTGGAGGGTCCATAACGGAGCACCGCTTCCACCAGAATGGCGAGACCAGACGTCTTGGTGGGGATCCATAAACAAATAGAAGCCGTAGTCTCTGGCTTTTTGCAGCACTTTTATGGTATAGTCAATGTACGCTTCATCGTACTTGCCTGGCCCTTCATGTTCCAAAGCGTCCCAGGTATAAATATATCTCAGACAGTTGAATCCCAGGTCACGGAGTCTTTGGAAGTGGGTGTCGGCCTCGTCCAAAGGAACCGGCGAGTCAACAAAAGAATCTGAATCCGGATGGTACGGGAATTTTGCATCACCAGCAAAGTTAATGCCTCGCAGGAAAACCTCTCTGCCAAACTCGTCTTTGATCACACCATCCTCGAGACAGAGTTTAGGCAATGATACGGTTTCCGATGGGGGTGTGGAGGATTCACGAGTGGGCGGTGTAGACCCACTGTCCATGGATGATAAGGAAGTGGCTGACATTCTACTCTTGCGCAACCCGGTTAGTATTTGTGGTTAAACAACAAGTAAGTTTATAAAAATACCCCTTTTACGACTAATCTCTTTTTTGCATGCAGGCGCGGCTTCTGGGTGCGGGGTTCTGCTGCATGATAGAGGGGTATGCATAGGCGTGCAAAGACGGCAGAACGAAAAGCATAGATCGGAGCGGTTTTATTGCCAGTTTGACCGCGCTCTCGGATCAATCTGAGCTGTCACATGAACGCTAATTAGCTTATATGCCATGCTGTGAGTAGTATAGTGTATAGGGGCGACTTTGTTCTGTGGGGTCGCAGACAGACACAGAGCCCGTCTGCAGAGGGCTGATTGGGAGAGAGCGAAGCGTATGCACATGGGTTTGACAGTAAATCAGCTCGCGAGGGCGGTGGAGGAACGGATCGGCGGTTCCTGCGTAATAGAGCGCTGGGCAGCCTGGCCAGGCTGCACAAGAACTGTCGAAGGCTCCTTGGGTCGAATAGCGGAGGAAGTTGGCGGTGATTGGTGATCACGGGGTTCGGCGCTCAAGCACAGTCCGTGCATACTTGATATCGTGAGCGCCCGAAATTGACCGCCATGGAGGCATCACTGTTTGCTCCGCCGGGATATCGAGGGCCCGCAGCAGAGCATCAAAAAAGATCTTGTAGGCGTCCGCGGAAAAGTGCAGGCCGTCAGGAACCAGCCCGTCGACACTGATCTCGCCCGTGTAGTCTGCATCCCCGGGCATGGCAGCATTGTAGTCAGACACCCCTAGGCTTTTGTAGATTTCGCTAGCAAGGTCAACGAACGGAATCCCAAGGTCGTTGGCCACCCTGCGGCATGCACGGCCGTAATTGAACAGGCTGTGGTTGGTGCGCAGACCGGGCTCCTGGGCCGGGTTTTTCTCATCCATGATCGCTGTGCCGACGAGAACTACCTTGGACGTGAACTGGGCAGCAACCTCGGCCATGTGCTGAAGATTGGCCTGGTACTGCTCGACGCTGACGTGCTGTAGGGAGCCCTGTGCGGCAGCATCGTTGGTGCCAAGAAAAATCACGACTGCAGCTATTTTCCCCGGTCCCACACCTTCGAGGACAGGCTGTAGCATGTCCTTGCACCACTCTGTATTGTACCCCGAGAAGCCGCGCACAAGGATGTCCAGCTGCCGCTGGTAGTGGTTCATGAGACAGGGGGTGAGACCGCCGTCGCCAACTGAAAACTGGATCAGCGAGTCGCCAAACAGCACAATTTTGTCGTACGCTAGCATGGCCGATCGATCGGTTGGGTAAGTGTATAAAACGGATCAATGCCGCTCGGTGTGCGCAGGTATTCCGAGCCCAGCAGAGGATCCGGTTTGAAAGCACTGACTAAGAAGATAAAGCCAACTCAAATTTGGCGCTGAATTTTATCTTTCCATCACCATGTGGTTGACAGATATCCAGAGTAAGTTTGATTTTTTTCTTTTACGGCGCCCATAGGTTGGCCGGACATGAACTAACCTAGAATGCGGTGCTGCGCTGACCTCCATTGGCGTCATCTTTTTCATGCTCGGCATAGTTTTCTTCTTCAACGCGCGTCTTCTCGCGTTTGGCAACCTGTTGTTTTTGGCAGGCATCTTTCTACTTATTGGAACACAAAAGGCAGTTGCATTCTTCACGTCGCCACATAAAATTAAAGGCACGGTCTGTTTTGGCACAGGGATCATTCTCATTCTGTTCAAGTGGGCGTTTGTCGGCTTCGCGGTCGAGGTCCTGGGCATTCTCGCGCTGTTTGGCAGCTTTTTCGGCGTGATCCTCAGCTTCCTCCGCCAACTGCCCATAATTGGTCCTTTCTTATCCTCGCCGGCCGTCGCACCCTTCCTCGACCGGACGGCAAACATCCAGGTGCTGCCCGTTTAGGGATCTTTTTGGTCGCACAACCACTCTCTTGATTTTGTTCAAGTTGCATGCTACATACAATTTAATAATTGACGCTAATCAAATAGTCGGCCATGGCCTCAACCACCTGCGTAGCCTCGCCGGGCACAGTGGGGGGAGAGTAGTGAGCAAGCAGGATGGCCTGCTTGGTGCGCACAGCAATGACACCAGTGTCATCGTGTTTACCGTAGATACTGCGGTCGTCAGAACGCAATAAAAAGTATTTTTGGCCGTTAACGTACAGACCGTGTTCTTGAAGAGCCGACGGGTCGTCAAAGCTCTTGGAGATCTTGGTAATTTCGTCTGCAGAGACATTGAAGTTGGCGCTCGACGCCCACACAGAGTCTCCGGCACGAGAGTACAATGCCGCCTGATCAACCTTACTAGAGCTCAGCAAATTGTCAACATAGGCTTGCCACGACATGACGAGTTTTGGGTTAGTAAAAGAGAGGAGGAGGGCAAGGGCGTTGTTCCTCATATATTTTCGATTGGCTGCACGAGCGTAGAGCGAGCCCCGTTGACGGACAGCGGTGGCATAAAGTTAGATACGGGCGGATTGGGAGGCCGGAATTTCCCAGAGAAACACAAAAGGAGGCGAAGACAGTCTTGGCGAAATGAAAAAAAATATATCAACTCAGTTGATTTCGGGGATCGAACCCGAGACCTTAAGATTTGCAATCTCACGCTCTACCACTGAGCTAAACCAACGTGGGTTTAGGATAGTTGACTTCGGGGGTCGAACCCGAGACCTTGAGATTTGCAATCTCACGCTCTACCACTGAGCTAAGCCAACACTCACGCGTAAAAACTCCGCTAACCCGCTTATATACCATTGCTGACTTTGTATTTCATTTTCGTCAGTTCGCCCCCTTTGCCATCGTATCTAACTCTGTCGAGACGTTTTATCAAACCTCCTGCAGTCAAACCTTTGCGAATCCAAGTGGACCCAAACCTTTGTCCGGGGTATCCCCCTGTAGCGCCCCGAGTGCCTCGAGAAGTCTGGACCGCACCCGCAGCCCAAGTTCTCGCTTCAGCCGCCCTTCGCTCCGGGCCTGCAATGCTTTCCTTCTACTTTGAGCGCCCAATGTGCAATGCCAATTCGATATTCTTAGTCACCGTTACCGTGACGTGGCCCGGTACTTGAAGGTTAGTCAAGCGCGAATTACCCCTCGACTTCTAATTTCCACTGCGAGACCGCCCATTGAAAACTTAAGCTAATAAAATGGCCGGTGTTCGCTTTCTTGACATAGTCAAGCCATTTGCCCCGTATCTCCCTGAGGTTACGGGCCCCAAGCGTAAAATCGCTTTCAACCAAAAGATTATGTGGACTGCCGTGGTGCTCATGATTTTCCTGGTCATGAGCGAGATGCCTTTGTACGGTATTGTTTCTGCCGACACCAGCGACCCGCTGCTGTGGTTGCGTATGATGCTCGCGTCGAACCGCGGTACTCTCATGGAGCTGGGTATCACGCCAATCATGACCTCTGCCATGGTGTTCCAGCTCCTGTCGGGAACGGGACTGGTGCAGATCGACACAAACGACAAAGCCGATAGAGAGCTTTTGCAGGCCTCGCAGAAAATGCTGGCCATCATTTTGTCGTTTGGCCAGGCCACCGTGTATGTCATGACCGGTATGTATGGTCCGTCCGCTTCTTTGGGATGGGGCGTGTGCCTGCTGCTCATTTTGCAGCTGGTTGTTGCTAGCATCATTGTCATTCTGCTGGACGAGCTCCTCCAGAAGGGCTATGGCCTGGGATCGGGCATTTCGCTGTTTGTAGCCACCAACGTGTGCGAGCAGGTGGTCTGGAAAGCGTTTTCTCCCAACACCATCAACTCCGGTCGGGGCTACGAGTTTGAGGGCGCCGTCGTCGAGTTTGTTTACCGCATGAGCACTGGACGCAGCAAGTGGACTGCCTTGGTCGACTCGTTCTCGCGCACCAGCAACCCCAACATGTCCCAGGTGGTTATCACGGCGATTGTATTCCTGGTTATTGTCTACCTGCAGACTCTGAAACTGGATTTGCCCGTGCGAAGCATCAAGACCCGCGGTCCCCTGGGCACGTTCCCGGTCCGCCTGTTTTACACGTCCAACACCCCCATCATGTTGCAGAACGCGTTGACTTCCAACTTGTTTATGATCTCCCAGATGATTTTCACTCGTTTCCCCGAGTCTTTGTTTTCGCGCATCATTGGTACCTGGGACACCCGTCCCCTGACTGGTCAACTGTACGCTGTCGGCGGCATTGCCTACTACATGCAGCCCCCGCAGAGTTTCCGTGAGGTCGTCACTGATCCGTTGCAGCTGATTGTCTACGTCTGCTACGTCGTGGCCACCTGTGCGGTGTTTTCCAAGACGTGGGTTGACATCTCCGGTACCTCTCCCAAGGACGTTGCCCGCCAGTTCAAGGACCAGGGCATTGCGATTGCCACCGTCCGCGAGGGCTCGACTTATCGCGAGCTCAAGAAAATCATTCCTATTGCCGCCGCTCTCGGTGGTGTTTTTATTGGCCTGATTGCCGTTGTCAGCGATCTCGTTGGCACCCTAGGCTCTGGAACCGGTATTCTGCTTGCCGCGACCACTATTTACGGTTACTATGAGGCTGCCTTGAAGGAAGGTGGATTCGTTGATTTCTAAATATACAGTTTTAGCGATATAAAAAAAACCATGTAACCCATGCAACTGCCGTATGCAATGTGTTTTGATAGCATACGCATTGGGGTCGGCGTAGATCTGTGACTGCACTTTGGGAGCGGTGTAGGGTCCCCCACAAAGACTTTCTCGGGAACAAAAAGCCACTGCTCTATTCCCGGGTATTTTTCTAAACACCAACCTAATTTATACGCAAATTCGCTGTCTCCTCGTATTCGAACCCTTACCCGCAGACTTTCCGCTTACCTCACGGCCGGAACGGAGACAAATTCCACCCACCGTTGAAATAATATAAGAATGCCCACGACGCGGAGCCAAGCGCGGGCACAAGAAATGGAAACAGCCAAGACGTCTTCCACGCCCGACAAGAAGACTACCAAGCGTTCTTCGACCCGCAAGACGGGAAAGACCTCGACCGGCGCGTCAGGCGAGTCCAAGTTCGAGTATGATGCCACTGTTTACACCGGCGAGACCGAGTTTGGTGGCTGGGCCGGCAACATGGCAATGATGATTGGGTTCCCGATACTTATGTGGTACATGTTTGTCTGCTACAAGGTCAATGATTGTCAGTTGATGGGTCCCGCGGCTGGCGAATCGGTGGTTGACTTTGTCAAACGCGTCGCCGGTCTGGCATACAAGCACGCTTACCCCACCAAGGAGGCATGGGCCATTGAGGGCGGATACTTTTTGTTCCAGCTTGTTCTCGCTGCGTTTTTGCCGGGCGGTCTTTGGACTGAAGGTGTGTACGTTACTCACCTGGGCAAGCACCTCAAGTACTACTGCAACGCGTTCCAAGCCCTGTACTTCTCGCTGACGACTGTGCTGGTCTTGCACTTTACGGGCCTGTTCGAGCTGCCGACGATTCTTGAGCGCTTTGGCGAGATCATGACCGTGTCCATCATCATTGGTTTCTCGTTCTCGTTCATCATCTTCTTCCAATCCCTCTACCAGAAGACGGCGGTGCGTATGTCGGGCAACTACATCCATGATTTCTTCATGGGTGGGCCTCTGTACCCTCGCTGGGGTATTGTCGACTACAAGCTCTTTTTCGAGGTCCGCCTCCCGTGGTTCACTCTGATCTTCTTGTCCCTGGCGTTGGTCTTACACCAGTATGAGACGTACGGCCAGCCTACCTTCCAGGCCTTGGTTGCCCTTTTGGGCACCTGGCTGTACGGCAATGCCTGCGCCAAGGGTGAGCATTTGATTGTTCCTTCATGGGATATGTTTTACGAAAAGTTCGGCTTCATGCTTATTTTCTGGAACATTTCCGGTGTGCCGTTCACGTATTGCTACAATACGCTCTACATGTACTCCCATGACCCCAAGGACTATGATATCCCCACTTGGTCCAAGTGGACAATCTTGGTTGTGCTTGTGCTTGCCCACTTTTTCTTTGACACTGCAAACGGTCAGAAGAACGGGTTCCGCCTTATGGCTCAAGGCAAGCTTATCAAGCGCAAGGCGTTCCCGGTCTGGCCCTATACCCACATCGAGAACCCCAAGTTTATTCAGTGCAAGAATGGCAGCCGTCTTTTGACAGATGGCTGGTTTGTTTATGCCCACAAGGCTCACTACACTGCAGACTTTATCCAGAACCTCTGCTGGGCCCTTATCACAGGCTTTAATTCGCCTTTGCCTTACTTCTACCCGGTATTCTTCTTCTTCATGATCCTGCACCGCTGCGATCGTGACATGAAGAAGTGTGCTGCCAAGTATGGCGACGATTGGGTCGAGTACCGCAAGCGTTGCCCGTACATTTTTATTCCCTATGTGTTTTAGTGACTTTAAAGTTTTAAATAATCAGTGTTTTCTACGCTTCGACTTTTGGCCCGATCCTTTGGGCCGCCGCTTGTTGCCGCTTCCGTCCTGCAAAAAGCCCCAGTCTTCACCAAAGAACGACTTGGACATGGCATCTCGCTGGCGTTGGCGAGCATCGCGGCGAGCTTGCTTGGAAGACACGTTCTGAATGCGGGTAAAGTTGTCTTCTTCGTAGGTTTGCACCTCGCGGGTCTTGCGGCGGTCTTTGTCGGTGCTCATGCCACCACGGCCATGGTCCTGAATAGTGGTACCGATAGATGGTTCGGCAATAGGAGCATCTTGAGTATCTTGGATATATTCCTCCATGGTAAAGTCCCGGCGGCGGGATTTACGATCCTTGGAGAACTGTGTAGTGGCTGCGATTTTAGGAACCCGGTACTTTTTGGTCGTCTCTTCGTCGTCGCTCTCGTCGTCGCTCTTGGACTGCAGCTGATTTACGTTCGGTCTGAAGCTCGTCAAGTCATCCTCACTGTCGCTGTCCTGCTCGGCCTCGACCTCTGCAGTTTCCAGTGATTTTCGATATGCGCGGAGGGCTTTATCAACCTGATAAGAGATCTTTGCCTCCAGGCCCTTAATACCCTTTTCCAAAGTTACTCGTTGCTCGATAGTGCGTTTAATACTACTTTCGAGTTCCGATTGAGTCTCCTCGCCCAAGGATCGCTTGATTTGGCCGGCAATGATCAAAGCGATGTTGTTGATGTATGACAAAAGGGCGTCGTTTTTCAGAGCAAACAGGGAGATGCCGTTATCGCACTCTTGGATATCTTCCTTTTTGACAATTTCGTTGTTTTCCAGGGCTTCAGCGAGCTTTAAAACTCCTTCTGTCAACGATTTTAATGTCGACATTTTTTTCTGGAGGAACAAGAAAAAAAAAATTACATAAACGGAAATTTTTAGGCTGAAATTTTCTTCACACCTGCCATGCCTCAGAACGAATATATTGAGCAACATATCAAGAAATATGGTCGCAGACTAGATCATGAGGAGCGGAAGCGCAAGAAGGAGGCACGTGAGGCGCATCGGGTTGCCAAGGACGCCCAGAACCTGCGAGGATTCCGGGCCAAGATGTTTGCGAAGAAGCGGTACGCAGAGAAGGTGGAGATGAAGAAGAAGATCAAGCAGCACGAGCAATCGAAGGTCAAGGGCGACGGCGAGCCTGCCAATACCGGCGAGGCTCTGCCTGCGTATTTGCTGGACCGTCAGACACCCAACACTGCCAAGGCGCTTTCCACATCCATCAAGCAGAAGCGGCTGGAAAAGGCCGACAAGTTCTCTGTGCCATTGCCCAAAGTGCGAGGTATTTCCGAAGAGGAAATGTTCAAGGCAATCAAGAGCGGTAAACGGCAGAAAAAGAGCTGGAAGCGCATGATCACCAAACACACATTTGTGGGAGAGGGCTTCACGCGACGACCGGTCAAGATGGAACGCATTATCCGGCCCGCAGCACTGCGGCAGAAGAAGGCCAACGTGACGCACCCGGAGCTCGGCGTCACTGTTTCGCTGCCGATTCTGTCTGTGAAAAAGAACCCGCAAAGCCCCATGTACACCCAGCTGGGCGTGTTGACCAAAGGTACGATCATCGAAGTCAACGTCAGCGAGCTCGGGCTGGTTACTGCGGGCGGTAAGGTTGTGTGGGGTAAATATGCACAGATCACGAACGAGCCCGATCGGGATGGAACCGTCAACGCCGTTTTGTTGGTTTAATTTATTCAGTTCTTTCTTTCCATAGATTTAAAACGTGCTACGCCACCTGCAGCTCCCTGCATCGAAACTCCCAACCAGTGCATGAAAATCCTGAAAACATCCGGCTGGGACCAAACCACCTGTCTTTGTCCGCCTCACTTTTGGAATATATCAGTGGAACCGCGAAGAAGCCCACGCCGCGGTAGCAATTTTGACATTCGAGACGCCAACGACACTTAGACGCTGTGAGCCCAGGGTTGTTTGTGTCTGTCTCCGCCTTCCAGCAAAGTCCACGTATGAGTCACAACACACACGAAACCATGTCCTACTACGACTCTATCGGGCTGTTAGCTCTCTGTGACGCCATAGACTCGGTCGAGGGCATTCCCTTCCAGGCCGCGGCGCCGCCGCGGCTGCCCCACGAGCCGATCAACAACGGCAGGCTGAACGTGGCTCTACCGGGGCCGTATCCGCCTGTTTCGCACTCAAAATCCTCGTTTCCGCAACACCCGTTGCTCACACATGTGCCGCCAGCCGCCACGTCCTCGCCGTCAGGCACCATGAGTTACGCGCAGAGCCAGCGGAACGCCTTTTCGCAGTTCTCGGGCCCGGGCCAGCGAGGCGACGGTATGCCTCCAACGCTACTCTCTCAGCGGCCGAATCAAGCGCCAGGCACGCTTTTGGGGCGGTCGAATGCCGACAATTACGGCAACTACCCGGCTCCGCCCGGCGCGTCCTCGGGTCCTCCTCCGGCCAGTTCTTATTCCGCCGCCAGTGGCCCAAGACCGCAAGGTGCACAGAGAATGCCCGTCAGCTCGTCGTCCGCGTCCCCGGCCCCAGCAAGTGGCTCTGGTGCCCAGTACCGCCAAGAGGAGTGCCCGCACTGCGGGCGGCTGTTCAAGGGCCCCAAAGCGTCTACTCACAAACAACAGCACATTCGTCGACTACATCCTAACGACTACACACCAAAACGAGGGGGCAAAAAGCGTGTAACTGATTTATAGAAAAACCTACGTAGTTGCCGGTCGGCGAAATCTGCTTACCTGACTTTCCTGATGCTTCTTCGCTACGGGTTGAACTGCTTGGCGCTGTGGACGTACTACACCGGCTTGCATGCGTTGCTTGTGCGAGACGATTCGCTCATTGCGCGGTCGTACAGCGGTCATTTACAGTTTTTGACCATCCTCGGGCTCTGCTTGTCGTTCATTGGCGAAGCGGTGTCCCTGGTGGCCCAGTTGTCCCAGCTGCGGTCTTTTCGTCGTCTTTCCAGCTGGCTTTTGCAAGTATGTGCTCCAATTGAGTGCCTGATCTCGGCCCTGTACTGGGCGTTGCGCTTTGTCGACACCGATTTGGTCCTGGACCCGAAGTTTGCTCTTGAGCTCAATCCTTCTCTGGACCGCAAACTCCACCTCTATCCTGCCCTGTTCGAGGTCCTGCGGGCCGTCATGGCTCCTCCCGACCTGTGGCATGCTGGCTTTGTCGGTCCCTTTGCCGTGTTCGGCGCCCTGGCCGGCGGGTACTGGGCCTGGATCGACCATGTGTTTTCCCACAACAATTTCTACCCCTATCCGCTGTTTGAGGTGCTAAACTTCGAGCAGCGAGTGGGCCTGTTCGCTTTCAGTGCTTTCGTGCTGGTGGTTATTTACAAGCTCATCCAACGGGCACAGTACTCGGTGCACTAGAAGAAGTTGTAGTAAGTTAAGTTAGAATTGATTATATCGAGGCGAATCCTTGGATCTGGCGAACAATGTCGTCGAAAGGCCGGCCCAACAGCACAGTGGCCTGCACCTCGCCGTCGCGCACCATCACCAAACAGTCCGCGGCGACGCGGCCACCGCCCAGAGGGTCCAGGACGCGGCATTCCCTGGCCAGAATTCCCTTGGAGTCCTCGAGCATGGGGACCGATAGGGGAATCATGGCTGGGCTGTTTGACACAAGTACACCGAGACTGACAATGTCCGGGAGGGTGAGCAGTCGCTCGCAGATAGCGGCGATATCAGACAGATCGTTTGTGAAAATGAGAATATATTTCCGCTCAGCCGCGGCCAGCACGGTCTGCACATTGCATGTTAGCGTCCGCGGTGCCGGCACCGCGAGATGAAGACGCACACTGGCCTCGGGGGGCAGAAGTCTGTGGACGCCGGGGCGGGAGCAGGAATTAGGTGGAGCATACTTTGGCTCGAGCTCTCCCCGTGCATTGAACGCAATTGGGCCAATGTGTACTGGAGGAGCAATCGACCGCGTTCTCTTCGACGGCGATGCAGGGCGAGAAATCTGCGGGCCCGGGCTCGACAAGGAAGGGGGAGTGCTCATAGGAGCAGGCAGATCGTCATCGAAAGCCTCATCCAGCCCCCGCTTGGGTGAACTGAACCTCGACTCGAAATCCATATCAGGACGGAAACATAGTTTTTCGTCCGCAGATTACAAAAGTTCAAAAGCAGGAGGAGGTCACGTGGGCTCTACAGGACCTCTTTTTTTTCTTTCCCTGCCTAATCAAGACGTCAGGGTAGGGCAGGAGAGGAGTAGATGTGGGGTTAGGGTTAGTAAGCGGGGAGCAGCAGCAGCAACCAACGGTTGGATCAACTAGAGTCGGAGTTAGTACACAGTGCAATTTTGAGAAACGAAGAAAAAAGCTACGACCAATACTTACTTGGCAGGGGGGTTGGCGACAAAGTCGACACCCTTGGAAATGTTGCCCTTGAGGCCATCAATGGCAACCTTGAGCAGCTGCTGCTCGTACTCGTTGGCTTTGGTCAGAATGTTCTCTGCCTTGACCGCACCCTCGGGACCGAAAGTGACGGGGACGGCAAAGTAGTCAACGCCAACCTTCTGTTTGATCTCGGAGCCACCGGTAACACCATCGAGGTGGATGTAGGCTGCGGCAGTAGCAGCCTCACCCTTGGCGCCCTTAAGGACGGCCTCAGCGAACAAGAAACCAGCATAAGCCATAGACAGAGTGGCAGAGCCAGCACCGTCCTTTGCCTTGACGACCTCGTCACCACCGAACTGAATGCGGTTGACGAGCTTGTCCCGGGTCTCGCCCTGGATAGAGACGTTGGGGGTGGTCAAGGAGAGCAGGGGAACAATGGTCTCACCAGAGTGACCACCGACAACGGGGACGTGGACAGACTTGGGGTCCTTGATACTGCTAACCTCGGCGGTGAAGGTGTCGGCACGAACAGAGTCGAGGGTGGTGACACCAAACAGGCGCTTGGGGTCGAAGACATTGTGCTTCTTCAAGACCTCGGCGGCAATGGGCACAGTGGAGTTGACCGGGTTGGAGATAATGAGGATGAAGGCCTTGGGGGCGTACTGAGCAATGCCCTCGATGATATTCTGGACAATGCCGGCGTTAATCTTGAACAAGTCATCGCGGGTCATGCCAGGTTTGCGCGGGATACCAGCAGGAATGACAACAATGTCAGCGCCCGTCAAAGCACCCTTGAGACCAGCCTCGTCCTTGGCCAAGTAGCCCTTGACGGGACCAGTGGTGGAAATGTGAGACAGGTCGGCGGCAACGCCAGGAGAGTTGACGACATCGTAAAGAGCAAGCTCATCGACGTAGGGAGAGAGCTTGAGGAGAAGAGAGAGGGGCTGACCAATTCCGCCAGCGGCACCAGCAACAACAGCTTTAACCATTTTGTTTTAAGACTTTGTGGGGATTAAGCAAAGCCTCGCTCGTTTATATACTGCTGGCAGTAAGCCAACCCACCCGGCCCTAACCCTAGCACACCATTGGGCACGGGAATTATCCGCCGCGGACAGGCCCAGTATGCCCGGGGCCACCCGGGTATATCCGAGGACGGGCATAATTCTAGGAGAAAAGAGAAATTATAAAAATGCCAGTTATTATTTAGTGGCTAATTTAGCGACGCTTGGAAGCGTAAACCTTCTTGGCAGAGCGGCCACGAGCAAGAGCAGAAGCCTTGGCGACAGCGGCCTCCAAGAGGTCGTCGCGGTGGTTCACGGTGGACTTGGAGACTGCAGCAGCGATCTTGCGGGAGTCCTTGCTGTGCTTGAAAGTGGAGGAAGAAACCTTAGCAGACTTGCTGTTCTTGGCAGACTTGGTGATCAGCTTGATGCCCTTGGGGGAGGAAACAACGCCAACAGCGGTCTTGTTGGCGAAACCAGAAGCGGCCTGGGTGTAGAAACCAGTGACGTTCAGGGGCTCACGGGAGAACTGGACACCACCGCAGTTCTTGCGCTTGACAATGTAGCTAGAGTTAGCGCGAGAGATCTGCCAGATCAGGTCGTAGGAGACGTTGTTCGACATTACGGTTCACTCTCACCCGTCAGCTGGGGTTGTATGCGTGAGTGCTCCCCCAGATTAGTCCAGCCCTAAGCCCTAGCACCCGGCAGCCAGCCGTTCACCATTTCAGCATTTACTGGACAAAGGGGGAGTGCACATTTTCATTAGATGATTAAATTGATTCACTATTTAATGTTGGGTTAATATACCCTTCAAGAAAACCGTAGTAATATTTGTGGTTGGTTCTACTCTTCTAACGACTGTAGACGGACTAGCTCCGCATAACGTCCGTTCAAATCCAATAGCTCGTAATGCGTGCCGGACTCGGTGATGCGTCCATTCTCAAACACATAGATGATATCCGCCTTCTGGATAGTAGAGAGACGGTGAGCAACGGCAATCGTAGTACGGCCCTTGGCAGCTTCATCCAAAGCGGCCTGCACGACCTTTTCAGACTCAGAGTCCAGGGCAGAGGTGGCCTCGTCGAGAAGCAGCACCTTGGGGTTACGAATAAGCGCGCGAGCAATAGCAACACGCTGCTTTTGGCCGCCAGACAAAAGTGCGCCACGAGAACCTGCATCAGTCTCGTATCCGTCAGGGAGTGACATGATAAAGTCGTGGATGTTGGCCTTGCGAGCAACCTCCTCGATCATCTCATCGGTGACATCCTCAGGGTTACCGGGCCATCCCATGAGAATATTCTCCTTGATCGTACCGGAGTACAGCATAGGCTCTTGCTGAACCATGGCAATGTGCCCACGGTAAACAGCCAGATTGAGCTCGCGAACGTCATGTCCGTCAAATAGAACTTGGCCATCCATGACATCGTAGAAACGCTCAGTAAGGCCAATGGTGGTACTCTTACCGCATCCCGAAGGACCAACAAGAGCAATGTACTGACCCTGCTTAACGCTCAGATTGAGTCCACGAAGAACTGGCACCTGAGTACGCGTAGGATAACGGAAATATACGTCCTTGAACTCAATGTCACCACGAACCTCCTGGGGGTCCAAAACCACACCCTCAGTCGACCAAACGTCGATGTTAGGGGTCTCGCGCAAGATCCGAACAATGTTGGCCGCTGCAGATCGGGCTTTGCCGATATCCGGGGCGTAACTAAACATCTGACCTGCAGATTGAGCACCGAGGACAATTGACATGAAAACAACAAAGTAGCTGAAAATTGTAGCATGATGATCAATCATCATCTTGGAGCCGAACCAGAACACAAGCGCAGTTACCCAGGGTGTGAAACCCTCAGAGAATGCATACAAGATAGCAGACCGCAGAATAGCTGGACGAGAACGAGATACCTGGTTGTCGACTGCGCGGTTGTAGACATCACACACTTCGTCTTCACGAGTAAGAGATTGGACAGTACGAACCGCGGTAGCATACGAAGATGCCATGGAACCAGAATTCTCATACACACGACGACCACGTTCAGCAAGCTGATTCATGACGAACACACGCAAGAAACCACAGGAGACCAAAACAGGAACGCAGGCAGTAGCGACAAGACCGATACGCCAGTTGAATGCAATACCGGTAATAATACCACCAAATAGAGTTGTAAGAGACTGGATCATCTGACCAAGAGTAGACCCTCCGAGACCTTCAATAGATTTAGCATCTTTGGCGAGCACCGAAGTAAGTGAGCCAGAAGAATTCTGCTCGTGATCGAAGAAGGCAATATCCATGCGCAGATACTGTCTGAAAAGCTCGTACCGAATACGGCGAACCAACTTGACAGACGAGTAGGATAAGAACAGGGTCATGAGTAAACCAGCCAGACCAGCAATCACACCAAGCATAAACATGAATCCCGAATAGGTATTAATATGATCACGCATCTCAGGATACATCGAAGGAGGAACCATGAAAGCAGAAATCATTTTCGAGGTAACCATGCACATGGCAATATAAGAGTAACCCAAGATTAAACCAAAGCAGAAACCGATATACATGTGAGGGTGTTCGTCTTTGGCCAAACGCCAAAGGGCAGCTAAAGATGTGAAAATAGAAATCTTCGAGTCAGAAGGACCTGCACCGGGGACAAAGCTATAATTTGTGGGCACACGTGTGGTGGACTCACCAAGAACAACCATATCGTCCTCCTGCTTGACCAGACCATGAATAGTTTCGACATTCTCGTCACCGCAAGATGCATCATCTGCGTCTTGAACCGCTGCGGCGTTGTCAGACTTGCGGCTAACGCGCTGGGCTGAAACAAGACGAGCGTAGTTTGAATCGGTGGCAAGAAGCTCATGGTGAGTACCTTGCTCAAGAATTACACCCTTTTGCATAACAACAATCTTGTCGGCATCCTTGATAGTGGATAAACGATGGGCAATAACAATAGTGGTGCGGCTCTGGGCAGCACGGTCCAATGCTTCCTGAACAATTCCCTCAGACTTGGTATCTAGAGCAGAAGTAGCTTCATCAAGCAGTAGGATCTTAGGGTCGGACACGATTGCGCGAGCAATTGCGATACGCTGCTTTTGGCCACCACTCATCAGGAAACCACGATCACCAACGTTCGTCTCAAGGCCATCACTGAGGGTCTGAATAAAGTCCCAAGCATTGGCCTGTTTGCAAGCGTCGATAATACGCTCACGCTTGATATCCTCGGGAGCATGTTCAAACTCGGTGCCAATCAAACCGTGGGCAATATTCTCATAAATACTCTCGGCAAACAAAGTGGGTTCCTGCTGGACATAGCCAATTTGTTGACGGAGCCACTTGACATCAAGTTCGCGGATTTCCACACCATCAAGAGTGACAGAACCACCAAGGTAGTCGTAGAATCGCTCGAGAATACCAACGATAGTGGACTTACCAGAACCAGAAGCACCAACCAGAGCGACGGTACTACCTTCTTCAACGGTGAGACTAAAATCAGGGAGAACAAGCACGTCGGGACGCGAAGGGTAACGGAAGCGAACGTTCTTGATTTCGATGCGGCCAACAACCTTCTCGGGGATCTTGCCGCCACCTTCCATAGCATCAATCTTGGGTACACGTTCGATGGTTTCATTAATCGTCTTGCAAGCTGCCAATCCTTTGGCCAAGAACTGAATGTTAGGCGCGATATTGCCCATTTGGAACGAACCGATCAACATAGCAATAACGACGTTAACGATTTTACCAATGCTAGCCTGGCCCCAAGCGACGATACGAGAACCTTCCCAGTAGGCCAACGCATAGATGAAGAAAATGCCACTCCAAATGAGACCAAGCATGCATGCCAATGCGATGCCGCTCTTACGCGACCACTTCATGGTAATGGCCAGTTGGTCATCGTAGCGTTTGGCAATAAGATCCTGGACACCAAATGCAACTGTGTTGCGTACAGCCATAAGAGCCTCTTCGGCAACCGAAGAGCCGGCAGAGTACACCTTTTCAGACATGACAGTGTACTTGATCATGAAAATTGAAGCACCGGACATGGAACCCATGATGAAAAAAACACCACCTAAAAGAACAGCGGCTAGTTTCCATTGCACAGCAAAGGAAATCGCCAAAGAAGCGATAAAAGTGGAGGTACCAGAAATAATATTACCCATCTTTTCGGAAATGGCCTCTTGGATGGCCGTGGTATCATTAGTGATGCGAGTACTGACCTCACCGGATCCTAGGTGATCGAAGTAACCGATATTCTGGCGAATAATCGATCTAAGATATGCTTTACGGTAGCGCGAAGTGAGGATTTCACCACGGTCTACCAGGAGATAAGACTCGATTACACCGGAACCAATGATTCCGATGCCGATGTAAACAAAATAAAGGGCATTGACAGATACACTGTGTTTGAATTCGTGAACATCTATTGTAGCCGTTCCCATGAATGCCCTAAAATTGTTTGCCAAATCACCAACAACTAGGGTGAACATAGGCAAAGCTGCACCATGGACTGCAGCGAAGAACCAGCCTATCGCCAACAAAAGCCAATCGATTGGGGTGGCGTATTTGTAAAGGGTTAGTATAGTAGCCTTTGTGGGTTTAATTTCCAGCTGCTCTTGCAAAATTGATTTGTCTGCTTCGGGAACATCCACGAACTTGTCTTCTGGCTTTTGGAGTTTTTCTTCCACCTTGGCCGGGGCCTTTGTGGTTTTGGACTTTTGCCAAAACTTCCTATTTTGTGTGATTTCGGAGCTCGAACTCGAGGATCCATTGGAATCCATCGCGTAGGGTAGCTGCGCTTTTTCGTCGAGGCTGCCCATTTTGACCTAGTATTGGGGCAAAAAAGAGGCGCTGTGGAAACAGGAGGAGGCGGATAAGCGGGAGGGAGGAAATAGTACTTCCTTGGGATAATAAACACAGCTCAATTCACGAATGTTGTTGTGGTGTGTAAATTAGAATCACTACCGACCTAGGGCGCCTGAAATTTGAGATTTTGGCAAGTCAGGAGGGACAGTTTTTAACTTCGTCAGCATGCCAGCATGCTTTTACATGCGCGAGGCCTGTGACTGCATGGGCTGCAGATCGAGCCGTACGAGCAGACGGTGGCGATCCACTATAGGGCGGAATACTGACGATCAGTTGGAGGGACGCAGAGTGTGCAGAAGGGGAGCACTGCTTAGCATCGGCTTCGGCTCCCTGTCTACGTTTGTGGTTGTGGCAGCGGGCGCAGAAGGCGGCATCGTAACACCTGCTGGCCACATGCGGAAGACGGCACCTTTTTTTTTCCCGGGACCCGTTTTGGAGGCTATTTTTTTTATTTCGAATAGGTCTATGGGAACTTATGTAGTTGATAAAACCTGAGTTGTGAGATATATCTCCGATCTGTGTTTTAAGAAAACAGAACGATCTGGCAAATTTCGTAGCTCCTAAGGTGGGTTCCGATGATTGATGCATACATGCAGTCCCATTTATAGAACATCCTTCAAGGACGGGTCATCATAGAGCACATGGAGAGGAGGAATTGATTCATCTGGCTTATGCTTGTACCTCGCATGATCTACCTTAAGCGTGTTGCCAAGAATTCTAATGCCGTTGAAATTGTCGATGGCGAGCACAGTCGACCGTTGATCTTCATACCTGAGGAACCCGTACCCTTTCGATCTGCCAGTTGCTTTATCGCGGACTATAACCACATGCGTTGGGGTTCCGTACTGCGAAAATAGAATGACAAGATCGCCCTCAGTCATCTCTTTGGGAAACCCACTTACGTATACGTATGGAGTGTCATTGTAGTCGTTATGCCAGGATGATTCCGGGGGCACTTTGTTATCGAGTTCCAGCTGATTCAGGTCATCGATGCGCATAGTCAGCGGACAGCTGCGGAGGTTTGTAAAAAGTGAAAAGAATACGGAAAGGAAAGTTTTTATTCTGACTAAGCGAGCATCAAGCACAAGACGCGGGGGCTAATTGAACCACATCTTAAATAATACAACGCTTTCTGCATAATCATGTGTTGTACGAAATAAGCAAGGGCTTGCAGTAGCTTTGCGTGAGCACCGTGGAACCTAAGCAGCACACTATTACAAAGTTGCTGCTGGCAGCTGTCGTCATTCCGTGAAGCCACCGTAGCTGAGCCCCCGCGAAAACACCGGTGGCGGCAGAATATAGAAACGCACACTTGATCGCCAAACGGAGATCCTCTGTCAAAACCCCAACCCTGGCGTTCCAGTTGATGGCGAACCACCTCGACAAAGCAGGGGAGGCGGAGGCGTAATTTGAAACTTACATCGTGAGCACTTTTTTTTAAGAAAATCTACAGATAATATGTGTAGCGCGGTGCACATTATAGGCACGGCAAAGCATAGTTGGAATTGAGTTTTGACGTGACAGGTGACAGGCGGCGAGATTCATCCGACGGTAATGAAGACTCCACGAGCCTGCGCATTTTAAAACAAAAACAGACTTGCAACAATTTGTTTGAGCTTTGATTCCACCCAAGGTTTAAGCGCCCAAGCTCCCCACCAAACCTCCTTGGTGGTTCGGACCTGTATCTGTGTCGGTGCCTGCATTTGATATAAAAAAGCGCACAATAGGACAAGCTCCATCTATTTTTCTTTCTATATGGTTACTACAGACGATGTCAAGCGGCAAGCCAGTGAATGGCAAAGTCGTCGCGATCAGTTACAGCACGAACATGAGATTGTAGTTAGAGGCCTGCACCGCCTCATGAACTTCAAGATCGAGTTCCAGCAGGAAAAGCACCGCATCAACCACTATGTGACGGGCCACGGCACCAATGAGTGGGACAGCTCGAGTGACCCGCTGGTGGTCGAGTTCACCGCCCACGAGGGACGCGTCGAGAAGGTGTTTCAGCTGGTGTACTCGGATCTCAAAGACTTCTTAGCAACCGTGTATGAAAAGGAGCCCTCAGAGACTTCTTCGGCCGAAACGGTTACTGAAGAGCACACGGTTTCGGACAACGAACTCGAGATAGAGCCGATGATCCAGGGCGACGATATTGGCACCAACGCCAGCCAGCTGGTTGCCGAGCGCCTGAAACTGCAGAGCTTGCTCAATGACGACTACGCCAAGTTGGAGGTGGTCATGAAACGCCTCGACAGTCATCGCCAGGCCCTGGAGCGAAACAAGGCGGAGTTCAGCAGCCTGAACAACCAATTCTGCCAGCGGGAGGCGGAATTGGGGGCCAAAATTGACCATACTATTTCAATGAGGCCTACTTCTAACTTAACTAAAGTGGATTCCGATACCACTCTTGGGGGACTCCCAAGCGCAAGTGGTACCGCCGCTGATCAATATAGTCGGACGACGTCGCGTGATGGATCAACTGGTAAGGTAAGCGTTGTTTGGCTGCTAGGTTTAGAGGCATTAGAAATTACAGAATTTAATGTTTAACAGATCGTAAGTCAATCAATTTGAGAATCAATTTGAGAAAACCCACCTGCCCTCGTTTACCCCGCATGGCCGCTTCGGTTTTGCCTACCCCGTTCGCCTCCTGCTCCGGTGTCCATGCTCCCGCGGTCTCCGCAGCTGTCGGGCTAATGGGCCCTATATATAGGGTAAGGGTCGCGCTCGTGATATTGGTTGTTGCGGTGGATACGTGATAACTGGAAAATAATCGCCTCCCAGCACCCTCTCAGCCTTTTCCCTTCTCTCTAATCACTTTTTAGCAAATGTCAACCAGTGCGTCTGCTTCGAAATTCGAGTGCTCCAGCAAGGGCTGCACTTTCAAATCGTTTGAGATTCCCGCAATTTTGTCCTGGAAAACCCCCAGGGAGACCGGCTTGCTTTTCGTACAGCTCTTGCTTGTCTGGGTCGTCTTTTCGTCCACCCTGACTCTGCGCCTGTTCCTTCGCCTCTCGTACTGGGCTGTGGGTCTGCTTTCTGCTGTCGAATATGCCACCCGCAAGCTGAACGGCTCCAAATCCGGCTTGGTAGCCAATTACCGCCCGTCCCGCTTCCTCCGCATTGAAGACAAGAACATCGATGCGTTTGCCCAGCATGTTGCAAGTGGCATTCGTCGTGCCTACGGCGGTATTGAGCATGTTGTTGACGCCCGCAACCCCACCAAGGGCTTTGGTATTGCTGCTGCTTTCTGGCTCACCTACAAGCTCCTGGGTGCCTTTTCTCTCAAGAGCCTGTTCCTCATCGCCATCATTGGTGCTTTCGCTGTGCCCCGTCTTTACCTTGAATTCCAGCAGCCCATTGACAATGCTCTTGGCCAGGGATGCCACCATGTTCACCAGCAGCTCGCCAAGGGTAAGAAGCTTGCCTACGAGAAGGCTGGTCCTCAGATCGAGATGGTTCAGAAGCTTATTGGCACCCACCGTGATCGTGGTGGATTCCCCTCTCACAATGGCAAGGGCGTTGCTCCTTTGAAGGAAGTTCCTGGCTCTGCTGCCGATACCTCGGCTACGTCTTCTTCGGTCGCTCCTGAGTCCGTTCCCACTTTTCTAGGTAACGTCTCGCTTGACTCTGAAGAGGGTAAGAAATTCGCCGCTGCTGCTGCCGGTGAGAATACTCCTCAGTAACTGCCTGCTCTATTTTCAGTATAGATATAGTTATTGTTTTCAATTGTCATTCAGACTGACAACTTTGTGTGCGAATTGCCAGCCGACACAGCGCCAAACAGCAAATGTTTTGGTGCGCTGTCGAAATTCACAACTTACTTCGTGGCGTGATAGTCTCTATTTGAATCAGTTTGATACCGGCGTTTGGTCGCCGTTTTTGTAAGTCTGCCTGACCCAATTGCTCAATCTGCAACTACAGCTGCGTGCTTCTAACCACTCATTCCACTACCTCGATTTAACCAAAGATTCAATGCAATTGTATCTACTTAAACCACCGACTACTTCGATGGGCCAACCTCGTAGCCGTTTTTAAAAGTCTGGCAGATCCAATTGCTGACTGCAACTACAGCTACGTGCTTCTAATAGCTTATGCTACTACCTAGCTCCTTATCGAATTTAATTAAAGACTCAGTGCAATTGTGTCTACTTAACCAACTTTGACAGACTAACCTGACTAAGTCAGACTACCAATGACTATTTTGCAATTTACCGAGTAAGCAGTTCCAAGTGAGTCATGCAAATCTCCAGAGTCGGAGGATCTGTTCGACATTTTTCGTCCGTGCGACCTTTGTTCGCACAGAATCTCACTGAAAAAATTGTCCAAAAGTATGCCGTGGGGCTCGCTGATGGGAAAGAAGTGCACTCTGGCGACTATGTCTCCATTAGACCCTCACACTGCATGTCCCACGACAATTCATGGCCAGTAGCGCTAAAGTTCAAGGGCCTTGGAGCAGCGAAAGTTGCCGATAATCGCCAGGTTGTGATGACCCTCGACCACGATGTTCAAAACAAATCCGAAAAGAACTTGGAAAAGTACCGCAACATTGAGAACTTTGCCAAGGAACAAGGCACTGATTTCTACCCGGCCGGTCGGGGAATTGGCCATCAAATCATGGTCGAGGAGGGCTACGCGTTTCCCTACAACCTCACTGTTGCATCTGATTCCCATTCAAATACTTACGGCGGCGTGGGTTGTTTGGGAACTCCCGTTGTGCGCACAGACGCTGCATCTATTTGGGCTACAGGCAAGACCTGGTGGCAGATTCCGCCTGTCGCCAAGGTCGAGCTTCGCGGTGAGCTCCCCGCCGGTGTTACTGGAAAGGACGTGATTGTTGCTCTCTGTGGTGTGTTCAACAACGACGAGGTTCTTAATCACGCTATTGAATTCGTTGGCGATGGTGCTAAACACCTCTCTGTTGATGAGCGTCTCACTATTGCCAACATGACTACGGAATGGGGTGCGTTGACCGGCTTGTTCCCTGTTGATGATGTTCTGGTCAAGTGGTACGAGGAAAGACTTACCCGCCTGCCTCAGCCCCACCCTCGGGTCAACCGCGAGACTGTGGACTCTCTGAAAACCCCCCTATCTGCTGATGGGGATGCTTATTACGCTAAGGAGCTAGTTTTGGATCTGAGCACCTTGTCGCCTTGTGTCTCAGGCCCCAACTCTGTCAAAGTCTCCAAGCCCCTTAGTGTGCTGGCTGAACAAGATATCAAGGTAAACAAGGCCTATCTTGTTTCTTGTACAAACTCTAGATTGAGTGATATCGAAGCTGCTGCCAATGTTGTCAAGGGCAAGAAGATCGCCGATGGTGTTGAGTTTTACGTAGCTGCTGCTTCTTCTGAGGTCCAGAAAGACGCAGAGGCTGCTGGGTACTGGCAGGATATCATCAATGCCGGCGCTAAACCGCTTCCCGCCGGATGCGGCCCTTGCATTGGTTTAGGCACTGGCTTGCTGGAAGCTGGCGAGGTCGGCATTTCTGCCACCAACCGTAACTTCAAGGGACGTATGGGCTCCCGTGATGCTTTAGCATACCTCGCGTCTCCTGAAGTTGTTGCCGCCTCTGCCATTCTCGGTCGTATTGGTTTCCCTGAAGAAGTCGAGGGCAAAGCTGTTCCCAAAACACAGGATCTTGTAAAGAATATCAAGGCCAACCCCAAGCCTACCGGTGCTAGTGCTACTGAAGCTGCCGTCTCAGTTTTGCCTGGCTTCCCCGAGAGTATTGAGGGCGAACTGGTTCTTTGTGATGCTGATAACATCAATACGGATGCTATCTACCCTGGCAAGTACACCTACCAGGACGATGTTCCTAAGGAGAAGATGGCTGAAGTCTGTATGGAGAACTACGATCCCGAGTTCGGCAAAAAGACCAAAGCTGGTGACATCATTGTCTCTGGATTTAACTTTGGTACTGGCTCGTCTCGCGAACAGGCAGCTACCTGTATTCTCGCCCGCGGTATCCAGCTGGTAATCGCTGGATCCTTCGGTAACATTTTCTCCCGCAACTCCATCAACAATGCTCTTTTAACTCTCGAGATCCCTGCTTTGATCGAGCTCCTACGCTCCCAGTACACCTCCGGAGAGCCTACCATCCGCACTGGCCTGTTTGCTCGGTGGGATGTCAAGTCCGCTACCGTCACTGTGCGCGATAATAATGGCCAAGAGATCTTGAAGGAAAAAGTAGGCGAGCTCGGCGAGAGCATGCAAGAAATTATTGTTGAAGGTGGTCTCGAGAAATGGGTCTCAAACCAGCTTAAAAAGTAGTTTAATCCATGAAAAAAAAAGTTCTTATGGGCGGTATATAAATATACAAAACGTGCACAATATTTAAGCAGAAGCTTCGACCTCCTTAACGATCTCGTCATAGCTCTTCTGGAAATCCTCAAGCTTCTCTTTGTCTTTAATTTGAGCTCCACCGGGGGTAACCATCACACAAGAGGTGGGACGCTTGGTTGATCCAGCATGGCCCAGATCCTCCTTGGAGGGAACAAAAACATAAGGGACCTTGTTGTCCTCGCACAGAACGGGGATATGAGAAATAACGTCGGCAGGCCAGATGTCGCCAGCAATAATTACAAGGCCCTTGTCGCCTTTACGCAAAGATTTGACGACTTCTTTGACTCCGCGCTTGGCGATCTTGGCCTTGGACGCCTTCTTGATTGTCTTCAACACCTTCTTGTTCAGCTTTTTAGACGCAAGCGGATGAGAGAACGGCAACACAACCGGCAATCTGGCGTCGTAGTTATCAACCTCTTCCTTGGCCATTTTTTTTTTTGGGATGTCGAGATTGAAATTTTTATGCTGACAAAAGCCTGGACCTTTAAACCCCCTCTTCGTGGTGTCTTTCATAAGGTAGCGGGTTTCCCATAATCCGCCAGTTACATAATAGTTAGCCAATCTAACCCTCCGTCGGAAGTGAACGCAGAGTTAATAGCTGGGCGGGGATTACTTGGGATTCCATGAGTGCTATTGCCAGAACGCTCTCCTGGGCGATTCGAATAGGTTGTACGGTGCACGTCATACACAACAATGTGTACGAACTCTGCGAGACGTCGGGGGAAAGCATGCTTCCCACTTTACATTACACAGGTGACTTTGTGCATGCAAATAAACTCGCTAGACGAGGACGGAATTGCGAAATTGGAGACGTGATCATAGCGTCCAAGCCCACGGACCCTGAGCAGCGTGTCTGCAAACGTATCACTGGCATGCCTGGCGACTATATCATTGTTGATCCAACCACTGCTGATTGTGCGATGATCAAAGTTCCCGATGGGCATGTGTGGGTTACAGGAGACAATCTAACGCATAGCTTGGATTCTCGCAGCTATGGCCCCCTTGCAATGGGTTTAATCAAGGGCAAAGTTTTTGGTGTAAGTAATGGATTAAACTTCCGCGCTATATAGGCTCAAAATCTTAATGCTTCGTAGTGCTGAACCTGATCATGAGATAGTGGGCTACTGGTTTGCTAGTTTATGGTGTTGTTACACTAGACCTCCTGGGCCAGCGCCCGGGGCCAGCCGGGCCGGGAAGTTGCACATATGCACGTTTGGGTGTCACTTAACTCTGATCTAGTTAAATTTGAAGTTTAAAGTATGTTAAATTCACGTTCCTGGCGGCGTGGGTATAAATTCAGGCGATACTGTTTGTAGAACTCCACCCACCTTCAAGTCTATCTTTCTCTTAATCCACTCTTTCAATGCAGTTCTCTAAATCACTCGTCCTTGCTGTTCTGGCCATGGCCTATGCCAGCCCTATGGTTGCTCGCTCCGAGATCTCTCCCCAGGTTTCCAAAAACTGTGCTGAGGTTGACCAGGCCGTCATTCAGCTTGTCATGAACATGTCCAAACTGACCAGCAAGTACGTTTCCAACTTCGTCTCCAGTCTCACTCACTCTGTTGAATCCACTGTCGCCAGTATTGAGAACATGGTTGTTGACAACAACAGCCAGGGCATCGTCAAGGCCTCGTTGACTCCCTTTATCAACAGTGTCGCCCGTGGCTCTGCTTTCTTGGTTGAGAGCTTGGCCCAAAGCCCTGGCCACCTCATTACTCACGATACAGTGAACGAGCTTGTCCACAGCCTCGAGAAGGTCTCCTCCGTTGCTTCCGCTCACAACGTTCCCACGAACCAGTTGACCTCGGCTATTTCCAAGCTCAACAACGTGAACGGACACTTAGCGGCCCGCTCTGAAATCTCTCCTCAGATCTCCAAGAACTGTGCTGAGGTCGACCAGGCTGTTATCCAGCTCGTCATGAACTTGACCCACCTGACCAGCAAGTACGTTGCCAACTTCGTGTCCAGTCTTACTCACTCTATTGAGTCAACTATCTCGAATGTTGCCAGCCTGTCCACCGATGGTCGCACCAATGGTCTTGTCAAGGCATCTCTGGCTCCTTTTGTCACCAGCGTCGCCCGTGGCTCTGCATTCTTCGTCGAGAGCTTGGCCCAGAGCCCTGATCACCTTGTCTCTCACGACACCGTGAACCAGCTCGTTCAAAGCCTCGAGAAAGTTTCCACGGTTGCTGCTGCTAACGATGTCTCCACTGTCGAGCTCAAGTCTGCAATTTCTAAGCTCAACGGTGTCAGCTCTCACTTGGAGTCCCGTGCTGCTTTCAACCCCATCTACGATGCTATCAAGGGCGGTGCGCAGAACGCTGAGCAGACCATCCAGGCTCTTGTCCACCAGCTCAAGAGCAACGATGGCCACCCCACCGCTGACATGTTGTCTGCTGGCATTACCGGTCTGGACTCTCAGATTGACAACCTTGTCAACATGGTTTCCACTGCCCTTGGTCCTCTTACCTTCGGTCTCTCTGACATGGTTGGCGATGCTCTTTTGGGCCCTGTTTTCCAGTCTATCACCAACGGTGCGGAGGTTCTCATTGCCAACATTGCCGGTGGTGCTGTTGACTTGGTTACCCAGCCTGCTATTCAGCTGTTCACCCACACCTTGAACCGTGCTATTGCTCTTGGTACCAAGAACCACGTCAAGGCTACCAGCAAGCTGCAGAGCGCTGTCGCCCGTCTTGATGCCCTCACCAAGGCCAACGCTAAGGCTTCCACCAAGGCCAACAAGGCCTAAATAGCCCAAGCGTTGTGGCGCTAAATTGAATCAAGCAAGGCCAATTCAATGGTTACTTTTGGGTCCGTCTTTTGAGGACATTCGTAGCAAATTGTCTAGTGAAATCTTTTTTTAATCTACATATTCACCAAACTGGCGTGTGTTTCAACGAGCCGGTAGCTTCATGAGAATCAGCAAAAGGATCCTCATCGTCCCCTTCCTCTTCGCCATTGAATGGTCCATCGCTGCCGCTAGGGGATGCGGCCCGGGCCCGCGGCGGAGAATAAGCTTTAGACGGAGGCGAGACGGAGCGACGAGGCAGAGAGGGAACAGGCGCCCGTCTAACAGGCCGCACCTGGGTTTTTTCCTCCTCTTCGTACCCCACGATTGCCTCTAGAAGGTCTTCGTTAACTTGAAGTAGTTGTTCGAGGTACCGGTGGACTTCTGGGGTGTCGTCCGTAATCATTCTTAGCACCCGCCTGCGAATCTGTTTGGCCTGCTCATAGTAGCCTGTCGTTTCGCGAGACAAAGTAGGCTGGTCGTCGTGAGTGATCATCGAATTCACTAAATGGGTGGCGGTAGAGTGACCAAGAGCAATTGTCGACTCGAGGCTCTGGCCCCTCAAGTTGAGCGGGCTTGGAGAGCGACTAGGCGACCTAGATGGTTCTCTGCGAGTACGGGGAACTGAACGGCCACGAGTATGGTCACGGTCGTCATGTTCTCTGTACCTGCGGCCCTCATAGCCTGGGTCCTGGCTGCGGCTTCTGCCCTTCGAGGAGTCTCCCGCGTGCCTGGAGCTGCGCTCGCCCTTCACACCGTAGTGCGAGAACTCTGGAAAGTTGGCTGCCCACGAATTGACCACACGGGTAGCGTACTTGCGCGGTTTTGAGCCTCCGCTACGGGCGGTCATAAGCATCTGTTCACCCAACCCCGTATCGCGCACCATTGGGACCATTTTGCGCCCGCCGTTGTCGACAATGGCCTCTGCTATAACAATCGCACGCATCTGTTCTGTCGAATCGCCGTGCTTTATATGCTTTCGCAGTGAGCGCCCGGCCTCGGCCGTTCCGGAACTGGTGTTGATCTGAATCAGCTCAATCAGCTCAAGCAGGGCGGCCGGATCGGTAGCCTCACCCGGATTCGTGGTCATATGGTCGATCTTGGAAGAAACAGCCGTGTACGGCTTGTCATTCTTGAACAATCCCATTCCTACCCAACGAAGCCTGCCGTTCGGTCAGAGGATATATAAGTTGACTCAGCAACGGAGTGTTTGTTAATGCTACCTGTCGCCAAGTTGATCGAGAAGCCGCTGTTTTTGGCCATCAAGCGGACCTGCCCCTACTGCCAACGTGCCCTGCAGCTTGCTCAGGAGCACGGTGTTACTCCCGAGGTTGTAGATGTCCTGGAAAATGAAGCCACCATGGAGCTGCGCGAGGAGCTCACGGCTAGAACCGGCCAGCGGACCGTCCCTTATGTCTTTTCAAAGGGCCGGTTCATTGGCGGCTATACTGAGCTTGCCCAGGAGCCCCAGTCGTTCTGGGATAGCCTGAAATAGACGTAGTTATATGCTATAGACCATTTTCGTACAAATCTTTCTCCTGTTATTTGAAAGCATTCATACGGACCTTGATGGCGTTGGCGTGACCGTCTAAGCCTTCACGCATGGCAAGAGCATAGGTGGCGGGTCCGATAGACGCAATGCCCTCCGGCGTGAGTTCCTGAGATGTGATGTGTTTGAGATAGGTCGAGGTGTTGACCCCTGAGTACTGGTTGGCATAGCCGTATGTCGGCAATGTGTGGTTGGTGCCAGAAGTGTAGTCACCGCACGCCTCAGGAGACAACGCACCCACAAATACTGATCCGGCGTTTTCCACGAGGGGCAGGAGTTTACTGGGGTTCTCGACCTGCAGAATCAGGTGCTCGGGAGCGTACTGGTTAGATAGCTTCATAGCCTCCTCAAGCGACGAAGTCAACAGAATAGTCGAGTGGGCAATAGATTTGCGGATAACGTCGACGCGAGAAAGCGCCCGAGCCTGCTTATCGAGTTCAGTTTGCAGCTCGAGGACGTCCTGAGACGAGTAGTTTACGGCAATAAGAATTACCTGGGAATCAGCACCGTGCTCAGCCTGGGAAAGCAGGTCAGAGACAACAAAAGCCTTGTTTGCCTTGGCATCTGCAACAACGAGAACCTCGGAGGGCCCTGCTGGCATGTCAATGCTGACCTGGGCATTGAGGTCGGTCTGGACTATCATCTTGGCCGCTGTGACAAACTGGTTACCAGGACCGAGAATCTTGTCGCACTTGGTGACGGATTTCGTGCCGTACGCCATAGCAGCAACCGCTTGGGCACCACCTGCCAAAACGATCTGAGACGCACCAACTTTGTGAGCGATATAAACAACCTCAGGAGTCAAAGTGCCATCGTGACGAGGCGGAGAGGCAAACACAATATCCTTGCAGCCGGCTACCTTAGCGGGTACGCCCAGCATAATAGCTGTGGAAGGAAGGATTGCAGTTCCGCCAGGCACGTAGAGGCCAACCCGGGCGATTGGGCGAGCAAACCGGGAGCAAACGACACCAGGAGCAGTCTCGACACTGATATCTTTGCCGAGCTGGGCCGCATGGAACTTCTCAACATTAGCAACAGCGAGGTCGATAGCATCCTTGAGCTCGTCGCTAACCTGCATGAGCTCAGGAGGGAAAGGAGCATTCAGAACTGGAGACTTGAGCTGAACCTTATCGAATTTGGCAGTCAGCTCAAGCAACGCCTCATCACCACGTGCACAAACGTCAGCCACAATGGGCTTGGCCAGGTCAAACACACCAGAAGACTGGGCAGGGCGGCGGAGCGAGGCCTCTACGGCAGTGGTATTGGTACCATCGATGACTCCCATATGAATAGGCGTGGACTCATCAACTTTGGGTTCTAGAACAGGTGCAGTAGGGGTAGGAGGTGCTTGGTTCTCCTTTGTCTTGATTTCCTTGGTAGCCTCAGCCCACTTGGGCTTGGCGTCGCCCTTACGACGGGTGACTTTACGGCTCTTCAGATCGAGATTAGCGGCAACATCAGACCACGAGACACCGCTCTGGGCAAGCTTGATGGTAGCAAAATAGAGCAGGTCTGCAGCCTCCCATGCAACCTCCTCGGGGCTTTGAGCCTCACAGAGCTCTTCGGCCTCTTCCATGATTTTAGCTGGCAGAAGCTTTTGCTCAGTGAACAGCCGCTTGGTGTAAGAACCTTCAGGAGCATTCTTCATACGCTGAACAACGGTCTCTTCAAGGGCGGCCAAGCCGGCAAACGAACCAAAGCAGCTGGTTGTGTTATTATGGCAGAACCCGGGGCCGGCCTGCTCGACCATGAATTCAAGAGCGTCACCATCACAGTCCATAGACAAGCGGATCAACTTCTGCGTGGCACCCGAGCTGGCACCCTTGTACCATAAGCCACGCTTACGGCTCTGATAAACACCAGTGGCAGTTGAGATGGCTTCCTTCACACTCTCTGGCGAAGAGTAGCACACGCCAAGCGCCCTGTGGTTGGTATCGGTGACAATTGTGGTGAACAAGCCATCAGGGCGGTCAGAGTTGAGTCTTGAGCAGATAACCTGCGCAGCCGACAACTTGTTAGTGTCCTGGTCAGGGTGGATGGTCAAGACTTCTTGAGAGATGATCGGCACAGCGCCAGGAACCTTTTCATAGATCGACTGTGCGCCGTCGACAAACACATCAACAAGGTAATTGATCTTGGCAACTGATTTTGCCGCCAGATCAACCAGCTTGTTGATGGAATCAGCATCTGTAGGGGGAACAACCACACCGGCCCAATAGCCCTGGCCAACTAGAGTCTCTGCGGCAGCGAAATCCTGGGTGCAGACAACGATACGCTCGCCAGTGACACCTTCAGACACCAAATGGTCGGCGTAGTTCTGGGAAACAACAACGCAACGGGTTCCAACGTCCAACAGCTGGATCACCTTGTCCATAGGCATGGCATCGGGCACACGCAGATAGAAGTCTAGCGTTGCGGCCTGCAGCTTTGCCAGCACGACGAACTCGTCAAAGTCGACATTCGCCAGATCAATCAGCGCTGCGCCAGTTAATATTCCCCGTTCAAGATGGGGTGGCTCCACCAGCTCAGGCAAAAGAGTCAACATGTGAAAAGTCAGATGACTCAATTCGGAAAAATCGCATGTCGTTTTAGTAGCGCGCCGGTTCGAGGCCCGGCGGACGCATAAGCAAGAAAAGTCGAAAATGCCTTTGCAGTTAAATAAGTATGGGCTGGTATAAAAAAAAGAGTGTGGAGAGATGGGAAGAAAAAGAAGCAAAGTAGAGAGGAGGGGAAGGCGGAAGAGGGCATGAAATCAGCTCGTGAAGTCGTCTTCAGAGTCGTAGTTATCTTCGTCGCTGGCCTCGCTTTCGTACCAAAAATCTTCGTCGACGACCTCTTCCTTTGAGTCAGGCTGAGGTGCGACATATGCATACTGTTCTTTGGGCATTTCAAACTCGGGCGGGATGTTCTTACGGCTGGCCTCTACGTCGCGGGCGACCTGGCGGTCGTAGTGCTCGCGGTCTTTGCGCCAGGCGACGGCAGCGTCGACGTTCGCCGGAGAGTTGATATTAGGATCAGACAGTAAAGATACAATAGAGATGAGCACGCTCTCCACACTCTGGGCCGGGCTCCATGTTTCGCCGTCGGGTTCGCCGCTCGCGGGGTCGCCCGATCGGTGGAGAATGGAAATGCAAATGTGTCCGTCGCGGTAGACATTAGGATGGAAGATGGAAGGCGTGAATCGGAACTTGGGTGGCGCGTACGGATAGTCGTAGGGGAAATCCATTTGCGCCTTGAAGTAGCCGCCGTGGTACGGCGAGTCCTCACTGAGAATCATAACACCGATGTTCCAGTGGTAGATGTCGTCGTCAACCAGAGAGATGTGAAACGACGGTATGGCCTTTTTCGGGTTGGTGAGCTCCCGGTACTGCTTCATCAAAATGGCAGCTGAGCTAGAGTTTGGGCCGTCCATGGTGATTCGCTAGACAACACAGAGACTTTGTTGCAGGGTATGTCCCGATTAAAACAGGTAGATTATTACTTTGGCAATGGCGCGCGCTGCAAGTTGGGCTTGGTCTGGCTAATATATCCGCAAAACCCCAGTGGCACCGCTGCACAAAAGAATGGGTCAAGAAGAAGGTCCTAGTGCGTGCTTATGTTATGGGCCTCCTGAAAATGCCCAAAACCGTCGAGGTCCTTACGTTCGGACCAATTTGGGGCAAGGGCTGGCTCTTCCGGTTCGGGCTCTTGCAGGTGGGACGGATGAGCAGCCCATGGCCGGTGGGCCAGGATGAGCAGGGGCGCGAGCGATTGGTATTGTCGCTAGTGCGTGCGCGGTGATTGGCTCACGACAGATTGAAAATATTTTAAATAGCTAAACTCAAACTTAAACGCGCATTTAAGCGACCCTAACCGCGCCGAGGTGGTCTAATGTCGCAAAGAGGGGGCTAATTTGCGAATAACCAGGCCAAAGTCAAATATCGCGCTATTATTTTCTGGTCGCATGGCTTGACGGCAGTTTAGGCTGCTCTGCTGATTAAACGACGGCCGTTTTCCTCCGCTTGCAACCCCTCTTCTTATCACAGCACCTCGATAACATGTGCTTACTCTTGACATGGTGGAAGCTAGCAAGGTGCCGGCTTTGGTCCATGCTCTGAGCGGTGCTATAGGCGGTACTCTGGCCAATATCACTGTTTTCCCGCTAGACCTGATTACCACCCGTTTGCAGGTGCAAAATAAAATCAAAACCGATAAGCATTATGCTTCTGTATATGACGCTTTCGTCAAGATCTACCAGGAGGGTGGTATGGGCGAATTTTACGAAGGCGTGGTAGGGGATTCTGCGGCAACCATGTTGCAAGCGTTTCTATATTTTTTTGCCTACGATTTCATGCGCTCGAGACGAGTGAGACAAATTAAACGTAATACCGGCTCGGTTCCCCGCACTTTGAATGTTGCAGAAGAACTGTCCATTGGTTCGCTGGCGGGCATCTTCTGTAAGCTATTCACGTCGCCCATCAACAATATTGTCATTCGCCAGCAAACCGCCTCCTTGAATCAGGCCAAGGGGCTGCCGGTCCATGAGCCGACTCCCCTCGAGTGCGCAAAGCAGATCTACGACGAGCATGGAATCACAGGATTCTGGTCTGGGTACCGCGCCACCCTCATTTTGAGCTTCAATCCCTCTCTGACGTACTACTTTTTCCAGATTTTGAGCGCCCAAATCGTCCCGCGCAGCCGCCGAAACAAGCCCACAACTTTCGAGGTATTTATTTCTGCTGCCCTGGCTAAAACAATGGCTACCATTATTACCTATCCAGTTATTGTGCTAAAAACCCGTACTCAGGTTGGTGCTGGCAAGGATCTGCCGCTATACAAACAGCTGGCTGCCACCTACAAGCAGGAGGGGGCCTCTGCGCTGTTTGATGGTGCGTCAGGCCAAATTTTGAAAAGCTTCTTTAACCAGGGCATAACCATGATGACTAAAGACAAGATCACTCGTTTCGTCGTCTTGTCCTACCTCTATTTCCGGGCAAACCCCCGACGCGCTTGAGCCTGCTATATAGTTTAGGGTAAGGGCATGTATGTTCCTGCAGCCAGCCACGCAGGACCGCGTTCCGGGGTGGTTTATAGAGTAAAAAAATGTGTTCCCCTTTGTTTGAATAGTTTTGTATCGGCTTCAGCAGCCTAATACGTCTATGTGAAAGCTAGCTGTTGAATTTTATTTTCCTCAGGCCGCTGGCACAGTATTTGTCTCGCCCTCATGCATCCAGATGGCTGGACATATCGATAGTAGCTTTTTGCCCCCAACCTCTCACGCTTTCTACACTTCCTACTACATGGGTAACACAGTTTCAAAAACTAAAGACGAAATGTTTCAAATAGAGCGTCAACCAGTGCCTGTGCTGGACGTTCCGCCGTTGCCTGTGAGCCGCCAACCGCAGGCTGTCAAGCCGACACAACCGCAGCCTACACAGCAGCCAGCACCGGAGCCAGCACCGAGAAATGAAGACCGTCCTCTACTGGTGGTGAAACGACAAAGCTCTCCTAGCTCCCGACCAAGGGCAGTTACACAGCCCGTTAGCGACGCCAAAACAGAAGAGCCTGCACCAGCTCAGGCTATTGCAAACAATTGGAGAAGATCGATTGATCCCTACATGAAACGGGTTGTGTCCTGTCCACAAACATCTCCAGTCATTGATTTTGATGCTATTCCTATTCTCCAGCCCGACTGCGAGAGCGATTCAGATGCGCACTCGAGTCCCGCAAGCGTCGGTAACGCAAGGCATTTCGAAAACCAAGCACTTTTTGTCCACATTCAGCACAGCTCGCCACGACTTTCTTATTATGGATCTGTATATGACCACCACGAGGAGGACTTTGATTTCTTGCCTGCTCAGCCTATTGCGCCTGCTCGGTCTGCTCAGCCCGCTCAGCCTGCTCGCACCTTTCAAGCAAAGCTTATCGAAGTACCTCCACAGCCCCCCAAGCATGCTAGACCGCCCCTCACCAGAAGAGCCACATCGCCGGTATCAATTGTGTCTAGAACACCTTCGTCTGTGTACTCGTCGCTGTCCATGAGGTCCGGGCGGTCTCAGATCAGCACGCGGTCAGAGCCAACACGTAAAGACTCACTTGATGCAGGCATCCCTCCGCGAGTCCCTCCGCACACGGTATTCAATGGCCGCCCCAGCTCAGTGATAATTCAGCCCAAACGACCAAGATCGAAAAGCGAAGCAAGCGCTTTACCATTCGAAGTATATACCCGGAAATGTCAGCTCACTTCGCCTGAGACGTCGCCGTCTCTGGCTAGTCGTTTAGCACCTCAAAAGTCGTTTTCAACGCAAGGATCATATTCACCGGACTCGTCCACGAGCTCTGACCACCGGTTCGCGCTTGATGGGTACAACGAGAAGGCCCCGCTAAAAGTGGTCAATGCCGATCCGGCCGTCCCCAAGAAGTTCTACATAAAGTCAAAAGCCTTGATTGCTCTGGAGCAAGAGCGGCTTCAGGAACAATTTTATGCTAGTCAACTCTAAGTTATTTATTATAAAGTCTCAGCCCGCCGCAGTCACAGCTCTACACAAGAGCAGGTTACAGGTTGTGATAGTCAATTTCAAGTTAGTTTCTCAAATTCGGGTTCACTTACAGACCCAGAGCGCGCCATCACTAAACCGTAGTCGCCAGACCTTGATTGCTCTTATAATGGCTCTACTTTTATGCTAATTAATTCCAAGTTACTCAACGTGCTCGCTTACTCAGGAAATGCCTCCCCCTCCACCTCAGATGCAACGAGGACCTGCTCCTGGGCAGCCTCAGGGCCATTTCAGGCAACAAGTCCGGGCTCCGCCGTTGATGAGAGTGACGCCGACCTCAGCAGCGATTGCCGCGATCCAGTCTGTACAGACGGCACCCATCCCTCCAGTCCCTCACGTCAAGACGTACGCCATGCACAACTTAACGCCCTACCTTCCGGGCGGTGGCATTGAGGGTCGAATTGATCCTAGCCGGGAAATAAGAGACCCTGTACTTGTAAAAGACGAGGTGACTGCGCGCCATTCGGTCGTGCAGATGTCGAGGCTCTTGCGGGAAAAGCGGCAGCAGCGAGGCAAGCTGTGGAAAGCGTACTGGAGAAACCGCAAACAGCTAAACCAGCGGATATTGCGTACAGAGTGCGAGCTGGCCGTCGATGCGCTGTCCCAGGCGGCCGAGGTCGACGAGGATGAAGACCTGCCCAAGTTCCAGCGGCAAATCGCGTCGCTGCCGTTCATCCGATACAATATTGGCTCGTTCAATCTTCCAAAGCCTCAGAGCGTCGTGATCCCCGAGCCCCGCCAGGTGACCCAGATGGCAATGTCGCAGACCGCTGATCTGCAAAGGCGCATCCAGCGAGAGCGCATGATGCATCGAGACAGAATGATGTAGATAGACTATTTAAAGTAATTTTTGGTGCAAGTTTCTCCGGCGACGAATCACTGCGAAAAAGACGTAAATAAAAAGCTGGATGCCCGCGGAAATGCCCACGATCTGGTAAAGAGAAGGACCGAGAGGGACGGCGGCGAGCTGGGTCTGTTTGGCCGAAATGCTAGCAATGTCGGAGCGAATGGCCTCGATATCGCCCACAAAACGGTTGTCGCGTAGAGCCTCGATCGACGACTGAAGCTGGCGGATGAGTCTCTCTGAGCGGTCGGCTTGTTCGAACAGGGTGGTGATTTTCTCAGTCAAGCGTTCGCCAACCTGGTTGACCGAGGCGCCAAGCAGCTTTTCTGTTGTTTCAAGATCGACACCGGCAGAGGCGCCGAGAGATGTCAGTGCGACCACCGAGGTTTCGATGGTGTCGAAGCGTTTGCCGAGTTTGGAAATGGCCTCGTTCAGAGCCTTTATTTCTTCTGAGGTGACACCGCCTTGCGCAGCCCCGGCACCGCGCTGAGCAGGCTCGGCACGAGCCACAGGGACACTGGCATCCACCTTGGCGGCATCAGCAGGCGCAGCGGCCTTTGCAATGGTTCCAGCGGGAAAATGCTTGGTAAGTTCCTCGTCAAGGCCCTGGCGGACCTCCAAAGAGCCAATGGCAAAAGTATCCTTGGAAGTCGACGTATCAGCCGACACACCGACGTAACCACGGGGCAGCACGACTTGGTCGCTCTGGAAACATTTTTGATCGTTGATCTCCACAATAAACAGGCCGCGGCCGTAGCCGATTTTAACACTGTGTGGGCCTCCTCGGGTCTGGCGGTAGGGAACGCGACACAGAGAAAAGGCATTTTTGGCAGGAAGATCGCTCAGTAGCTGGTGGGACCCGTCGTTCAAATGGCCGCGAATCGCACCCTTGTCGAGCTTCTCCTTGCCCGTCTCGTCCCATCCAATGGAGTCGAGCATCACCGCCAGGCCGTCCCAGAAGTCGGCCGCACCGTGAACGGGGCCCTCGGTCAAGGGCTGGGCAGTATACCACAGCGTCAGGCCCGACATGGCCGCGTCCGCGCTCGGATCGCCGCTAAAGGTGTATACCTGGGCCTCGATCGTCCACTCGTCAAAGTCCACGGGCTGCGTGGCCCCCACAAGCGCGTGGTGCTCGGGCGCAGTTCCCAGCAGAATCACGTCCTTCCCGGTGATGTAGTCGCCGGCAAACCGCCAGGCGCTGCCCTCAATCGGCGTTTTTGCATTCAGCACCATCGACGACGACGCGGCCATCGCCCCGGCGACAAACGCGAATGTGACCAGATGCATTACTATGAGGATTCGCTGTCGTCAACCGAAATGCTGACAGTCGCTTGCACCCCCACAAAAGGCCCCCTTAGTCAGAGGTGAAAAGTTTGTCTTTGTAAATGTCTTTTCTTGGGTTTGGAGGCAAGCCCAATGCTGCGGCGCCGTCGGCGGCTATGAAGCTGGAGGCAGCCGAGACAGAGCTCGACATGGTGACTGACATGTTCAACCGGCTGGTGGACAGCTGCCACGAGAAGTGCATCAACAAGAGCTACTCGGAGGGCGAGCTGAACAAGAACGAGGGCCTGTGCCTGGACCGCTGCGTGGCCAAGTACTTCGACGTGAACGCCAAGATCGGCGAGCAGATGCAGAAGATGGGTCAGAATTTCATGGGCGGTGCTGGCCGCTAGCTATCTTAAATATGTTATGTACATTTTGTGTCCTACGCGAGTCCGAAGAACCGGCACACTCTCATCTTGACGCCCTCGAGCGAGTTGAGTTTTGGCCGGACGTCGAGGTAGAACGACGCGGCGTACGGGTTGGCCGGGTTCGCGGCGCCCGCGTAGTAGTCAATCACGTACTCGATCCGTTTCCCGCACCGGTCAACCACCCAGTCGTGGCGGTCGAACGGCGGCTTGTTGCCCAGCAGGTAGTTCATGTAGGCCCGCGGCGTCCACTTGCTGGCGTCGCCCTCGAACTTGACCAGCTTGGGCCCGCCGCACTTGTCGCCGCCCCATCCGTTTTCCCACTGCAGAATGCCTAGCCAGGTCCGCTCGTTGACTGCGTTGTGGATCGGGATCACCACCGACATGTCCCGGGCCTCGGGGTTGTGGCTCTTGCGCTTCATGGCCGAGAAGAACTGCTGTTCCGACGGATACACCCAGTTGCCCTTGTTGTCTGCCCGCGGGATCGTCGACACCTCTCGCTCGGCCGAAAGCTGCTGCGGCACGTCCGGCAGCGGCGGCAGGCCCTCGCCCCCATTGCCGCCATGGTCCTTCCACTTGGAGTGGTCCACAGGGCACCCTGCACCAAAGCTCTTCATATCCGCATGGTTAACAGGACACTTGTCTGGCTCGCTCATTTTCGGAGGCCTAAAAAAATTATTCAAAGTCGCCCAGCTCTAATGGGAGGCCTCTTAATAATCCTTAGCAACATGCCATATAGTGCGCCCGGTAAGGCGCTAATAGCCGGCGGGTATTTGGTGCTGTTCCCCGAGTACCGCGCCTACTGTGTGGCGCTTTCGAGCCGAATGCACTCGGTAGCCGTCAAGTCGGACGAGCGGGTGCTGACGTTCCACAGCCCGCAGTTCTCGACGTCGACCTGGTCGTACGATCTGGACGACGTGCAGCCGCAAAAGAACCCGTTTTTGAACGCCGTGGTGCAAGTGTGCGGCGCGTATTTTGGAGAGCTCTGCGGAGGTTCGATCTACATTTTCAGTGATGCTGGTTTCCATTCACAACACGAGTCGACCCCCATGCCCGACTACCCCAGATTCCGGACCCACCGCAAGTCCATTGGAAGCGTACCCAAGACCGGCCTGGGTTCGTCGGCAGCGCTGTGTGTGGTGGCAACTGCCTCTATTGTGGAGATGATGGGACGTGCCAATGACCCGCACTTTACCCGAATCGTTCACAACATCGCCCAAATCGCCCACTGCGTCGCCCAGGGCAAAGTGGGCTCGGGATTCGACGTCGCGGTCGCTGTTTACGGATCTGTACAGTACTCTAGGTTCACTCCGACTATGATTCCTAAAACAATCACCCCAGAGTCGGTGCGACCCGTCGTCGACATGAAGTGGGACGAGTGGCTCGAGCGCTGCGCCCTGCCGCCCTCCGTCTCGGTGCTCATGGGCGACGTCCGCGGCGGATCCGAGACGCCCGCCATGGTCCAAAAGGTCCTGGCATGGCGAGACGCAAAACCCGAGGAAGCTGAGCCGATCTGGGCGTCGCTGGACGGCGCCAACAACGCGCTGGTGGCTGCGCTGATCCGCGAATCCGAGCCCCACGCCATCAGAATATGTTTTGACCATATCCGCGCCCAGCTCCAGGCCATGACAAAACTGACTGGCGTGCCCATTGAGCCCGAGTCACAGACCAAGCTGCTCGACGCGGCAAAGTCAATTGACGGCGTCATCAACGGCGTGGTGCCCGGCGCCGGCGGCTCAGACGCCATCTTTTTGCTCGTCGAGTCTGACAAATTCGACACCGCCAAACAAGCCCTGTCGATCGACCCCAGATTCGCCAAAGTGAAGTGGCTTTCCCTTCACCAGGAGGCCGTGGGACTCAGACGCGAAGAGGCTTCGTACCCCGGCGTCCGCGCGCATTCGCATTCTTAATGTTTTAGCTTATGTACATCTACATGCTCGCCTTCGGCATGCTCGCTCAACTGCCGAGGCTCTTAGGCATGCTCATGTTCTAGATCTCTAACTTGATGTTTCTTTAGTCACCATGCTCACCACCATCTTGCGAGCCCCAGGCAGGGTGTGCGGCACCCCAGGTCTTTTGCGCACGCAGGGACGGCCGCTCGCAGGCCTCAGGCACCTTTCAATCCCACGACCGCCCACCGCAGGTATCAATTGCAACCGCCCATGTACGGGTCCAGCCACGTGCTTTGTTATAGGGTTAGGGCCCAGCGCCCCCCGGGCGCATATAAGGAACAACAGATTCTCCACATTTGCTCAAACCCCAATGACTTCCTTCTACGACCTTAAACCACTAGACGCCAAGAAACAGCCTTACGATTTTTCCCAGCTCAAGGGCAAGGTTGTTTTGATCGTCAACGTCGCGTCCAAGTGCGGCTTCACCAAGCAGTACGCTGATCTGGAGGCTCTGTACAAAAAGTACAACGCCAAGGGCCTCGAAATCATCGGCTTCCCCTGCAACCAGTTCGGCGGCCAGGAGCCCGGCTCTGCCGACGAAATTGCCTCCTTCTGCTCGCTCAATTACGGCGTCTCGTTCCCGGTCCTCGACAAAATCGAGGTCAACGGAAACAACGCTGATCCCGTCTACGTGTGGCTCAAGAGCCAAAAGTCCGGCTTCCTGGGCTTTTCGGGCATCAAGTGGAACTTTGAAAAGTTCCTCGTCGATGCCAATGGCCACGTCGTCAACCGCTGGGGCTCCATCACCAACCCCAGCAAGCTCGAGGGCGATATCGAAAGGGCCCTCAAGGACGTCAAGGCTTAGCTTTTGTTAATATTTTTTTCTCTCTTATTTGTATGTAGCACAAGAAATAATTATCTGCGTTGAGGCTTTTCATACTCTTTCTGGATGGCTCCCAGGAGGGTCTGGCAGCGGCGGGCCAGCTCGGCCGGCGAGCGGCTCAGGAAGAACCAGTCGAAACGGAAGAGCGGCGACTCCCGAATGGCTTCTCTGATCTGTTCGTAGAGGTTGGGCGCGTCGAGCCCGAAGTTGTACAGTTGCAGCACCAGGAAGCGGTCCTCCTCTTCGGAGTAGATATTGCGCTTGGATCCCGCCGGGGCAGGCACGTCGAACTGCAGCTGTTGCATGGGTGCCGGGCACGACTCGATCTTTTTGCGCACCAGGTCTGCCAGCAGCCGCTGCTTTTCGGCCCGCTCCTGGCCTGCCTCGATGCTCGAATTGTACCTCTCAAACAGCTCGATCTCGCCGTACCGCCGCCAGTATACTTCATGGTACGTTTCGAGTTCTTCCATGGTTTTGTCTGGAGTGTTGAGCGCAATCTCCTCGAGGTTGTCTTTGCCAAACTGAGCCATGTTGGCTATAAAGCCAGTAAACTCCCGGCGACTCCAATTATCAAACCCGTGATGGCCAAGCTCTCGTTTCTCGGCTTGCTCCTCGTCGGTGAGTGGCTCTGCATTATCAATTTCCCACTGCTCCAGCTGTTGGTCGAGCAGCTCCTCCTCGGAGGCATTCGTGACATCTGCAGCAAGCTGAACCTTGTGCTGCTTCTGCTTGCGGTAGTACGCCAACTCCTGGTCCTGAAGGTCATACAGCCGCTGCGGCCAGAACTGGTGGTCTTGCAAGTGCAGCTGCTTGAAGCCCCTTGGCATGGTTCGGCGATCGACGCCCTGGCCCACCAGGTTCTTCCGGAACGCGCCCTTGTAGTAGCCGTTGATAGAGTAGTCCTTGGCCCGGTTGTCACGCTTGCCCAAAGACAATAACACGGGGGTCTTGGTCTTCTTGGATGCCTTGAAGTCTTTTCCATTCCAGTCATAGGCACTGTTTGCTCCATCAAAGCGATTAAGGTCGTCAATACCCAGCGACTGGTACTTGGATTGTAATTCGGCAGTGCGCTCCTCGCCCCGCTCCAAGATGCTGTCAATATCCAACCCATCTTCAGTCAACACTTTCTCGTCGCTGTCCAAAACAGACTGAGCACCGTGCTGGATCATATCGATAAGCTCGTCCTTGTTGGCCTGTTGTTTCTGCTGCTGCTGGGCCCGGCCTTGCTGAATGACCAGCTGATCAAGACGAAGCTTTTTGGCCGCACGTTCAACAACTTTCTCTTCGATACTCGAATCGGTAACAAACCGGAACACATGCACCTGTTTGGTCTGTCCAATACGGTGCGCACGGTCCATGGCCTGCAAGTCAGCCTGAGGGTTCCAATCCGAATCGTATAAAACAACCGTATCGGCAGTAACCAAGTTGATACCAAGACCACCAGCGCGGGTGGTGAGCAGGAAAATGAACTTGTCGCTTCCCGGGCGGTTGTACTCATCGATAGTATTGACCCGTGTTTCGTGATCGGTGGAACCGTCAATTCGGCAGTATTTGTACCCTCTAAAGAAACAATAGTCTTCAAGGATGTCGAGCACACGACTCATTTGAGAAAAGATCAAAACTCGAGATCCACGCTCCATTGATCGTTTCAGTAGGCGGTCAAGCACAAGCAGCTTGCCACTGTTGTAGATAAGGTGCTCGTCAGTGGTGTATGGAGGCCCCGGCTCGGCACCTTCGAACAAATAAGGATGATTGCAACATTTACGCAATTGCATGACGATGTTCAATAAGCGACTCTTTTCGCGGCTACCGACTGAACCGTTGACGGCTTCAATATCACGCTCCAAAATCTTCTGGTACCACTTGCGTTGCATATCAGTCATTCCCACGTACAGGTTGACTTCCTTTTTGGGCAACAAAGAGTGCTCTACCTCGGATTTGACGCGGCGGAGCAAAAACGGTCTCAGGACTTTGTGCAATTGCTGTACGACCTGATCCTGATCACCGCCTTGGGACTCGAACCACTCTTCGAACACGGCACTATCACTGAAGACATCAGGCAACAAATAGTTAAGCAAGGCCCACAGCTCATGCAAATTGTTTTGCAAAGGTGTACCTGTCACCAGCAAACGGTTGCGTGAGCTAAACAAGCGAATGATTTGCGACAGCTGAGACTCTTCGTTTTTGATGCGGTGAGCCTCGTCGATCACAATATACTGCCAAGCAAACTTGCGAAACTGGGCCTTTTCGCGTAACACAGTCTCATAGGATGTAATGCAGACATCGAAATCGGTACTTAGCAAGCGGTCTTTGATGAGTTGGGCGCGCGATTCCTTGTCGCCCTGCACGACCACCGTCGACACCTCAGGCGTCCATCTGGCAAATTCGCGACGCCAGTTATCCAGAGTGGACTTGGGAACAAGCACGAGATGCGGGCCAGCAATACCGCGAATGTAGCGGAGGTACCCCAAAAATGCTACCGTTTGCAAGGTCTTTCCGAGACCCATTTCGTCGGCCAAAATACCGGAAATGTTGTTTTCGTACAGGGATATCATCCAGTTAAGACCCTGGACCTGGTAATCACGCATTTTGCCATGAATGTACGCCGGCGACTCCTGGAAAACCGTAGTTTCCTGGGCCCCGTCCTGCTCGTCGCCCAAAAGCTCAGCGTCCTCCTGCTTTTCGGTCTTGCGATGGCGGTGGTCGCCCGTCACGGCCTTGGGCTCGGCCGGCTTCGTGACAATAGCTGCATCGTCGAGAATTTGCCTAAACTTTTCGTCCTTTTGCGCGCGAGCGTCGATAAAGTGCCGAAACAGATCGGTGAGCCCAATCAGGTACTTGAACCGCTTGGCCGAGTCCTCGACGTTCTGGCGACTGAGGCGCTCTTTTTGCTCATCTACAAAATACTGCTTCCGTTGGCGCTTTATTTCCTCCTCACTCAGGGCCATTGGCGTTGGCGCCCTTGACGAGCTAGGCGACGCGGTGTCCATGACAAATCCCTGACGAAATCTCAGCGCGGGCTGGGTTTGACTTGAAGGGTGAAAAAAAGCAACAGCAGGCTTATCTGGGAGAAGGGGAGGGATTTTTTTGAAATAGTTGAAGAGGCATTGGACGGGCTGGAAGCAAGCACTGTTTGCGGTGCTTTTTCCCGAACCGTTTCTATCGGTAATTTACCTATATTTACTGTCTGCTCGCTCATCTTCCAGTGGTTTCGCTGCTGGCCAGTCGCAAGGATTACATATTGCTCCCGCATAGTCAACGGCTTGCCGCTGAGCATCGTCAAAGATATGCACGTGTGTCATCGTCGTGCAGAAAGCGCAAAGAGGTATAAAAGTGCCACGAGCAACCCATCTAGATCATCGATCTACTTTCAAGATTACTATCTTTAAGAAATCAATGAGTGACTTCCAACAAGTTCTAGCGCAATCCACCAAGGCTATCTCCAAGATTGTTTCCAACCGTCCCCACCACTGGGTAGGCGATGGGTTCTACGTTCAGGGTATGCTCGACTACAACAACCTGGGTCGCCAGCTGAACCCGTTCATCATGATGGACTATGCTGCGCCCAAGCACTTTGACCCCCACTATAAGCAGCGTGGTGTTGGTTTCCACCCGCACCGCGGCTTTGAGACCGTCACCTTTGCCTACGAGGGTGAGGTTTCCCACCGCGACTCCACCGGCCGCTCCGGCACCATCAAGACTGGCGATGTGCAGTGGATGACTGCTGGCGCCGGTATCCAGCACGAGGAGATGCACTCCAAGGAGTTCACCTCCAAGGGCGGCGACTTTGAGATGATCCAGCTCTGGGTCAACTTGCCCAAGGCTAAGAAGAACGTGCCTGCCACTTACCAGTCCATCACCAGGGAGAGCATTCCCGACGTGAGCCTGCCCACCGGTGGTAATCTCCGCGTGGTCGCTGGTGAGTACCAGGGTGCCAAGGGCCCCGCCAACACCCACACCCCCATGAATGTCTACGACATTTCTCTTAAGCCCAACGAGTCAGTCAACATCGATCTTCCCGATGGATGGAATACTGGTATCCTCGTCCGCAAAAACACCGTCAAGGTCAACGACCGCGAAATCAAGCCCGCCAGCTTGGTCGCCTTTGACCGCACCGGAACCTCCGTCCAGCTCACTGCTGGTGCGAACGGCAGCGAAATGCTGCTCTTCTCCGGTGAGCCCATCGACGAGCCCATGGTCGGCTACGGTCCTTTCGTCATGAACACTCCCGAGGAGATCTCCACGGCGTTCATTGATTACCAGGAGGGTAAATACGGTGGCCCCCCCATGTAATAGATATTTATCTTTTCTTCGTATATACTTATATTTTATCTCATCCCAACTTTTTCGACAGATCGGGCGCAAATCCCAGGAGCTCGTCGTCGACGTCGTTGTCCCTGATCATCCGGGCGTCCAGGTTCTGCATGGCTGCGGACGGAGCGACGGCCGCGGGCTGCGCCGACGTAAACACAAAATGATTGTCGCAATGCGGGCAATACGAGTCTGTTTCCGGGTCGAAATCGCGCAGATCTTTCCGGAAGGCCTTGCGACACTTTTTGCAGATTAGGGCCATGTCCACGGTCTTTTTCAAGGCGTGGTCTTCGCTCGCCTCGTGGCATGCCGGGCAATCAAAGAACTTTCGACAACACACTGTGCGCACTGATACCTGAGCCTCCGGATAGTGCGAGCACATGAGTAACTGCACTCCATCCCACTGCCCTATTTGTCATGGAGACACCCCCCGAGCACTGTCCGGGCACCGAGAGTGAGCAGGCCGGGCTGGCGGACGCGTGTGCGGGCTGCCCCAACCAAGAGATCTGTGCTAGTGCACCCAAGGGCCCCGATCCGGACATTCCAGCCATCACAGAAGCGCTGCGTGACGTCCAGCACAAGATCCTCGTGCTAAGTGGCAAGGGCGGGGTTGGAAAATCGACTTTTGCCGCTATGCTGGGCTGGGCCTTGAGTGCCAATGAAAACCAGGAGGTCGCCATGCTCGACTTGGACTTTTGCGGACCGTCTTTGGCCCGAATTATGGGCACTGAAGGCGAGCAAATCCACGCCGCTGCCTCGGGCTGGACCCCGGTGTACGCAGACGATAACCTGGCGGTAATGAGTATTGCATATATGCTTCCGAACAGCGATGAAGCGGTCATTTGGCGAGGCCAGAAAAAAAACGGCCTGATCAAGCAGTTCCTCAAAAATGTCGACTGGGGTAACCCTATCGACTACATGCTGGTCGACACTCCGCCCGGAACTAGCGATGAGCATCTGAGCATTAACCAGTACATGTCGCCCAGTGGACTAGACGGGGCAGTCATAATCACCACTCCTCAAGAGGTGGCCCTGCTCGATGTCCGCAAGGAAATCGACTTCTGCCGAAAGGCCGGCATCCGCGTGCTGGGACTGATCGAAAACATGGCCGGATTCGTCTGCCCCAATTGTCAGGGCAAGTCCGACATCTTCATTCCTACCACAGGCGGCGGCAAGCAGCTCGCCCAAGAACTAAATGTTCCCTTTTTGGGTTCTGTACCCCTAGACCCCCGCATTGGCCAGTGCAGCGACCGCGGCGAGAACTTCTTCGAGGCGTTCCCCGACAGCGTCGTCACCACTGCACTCAACGGCGTGATCACCCAGCTCAACGCTCAGATCCGCGGCATTCCTACACCGTAATCTACTCTTCTAATTCAATATTTATTCATTTAGTCAGTCACCTTGGTTCACTGAATATTTAGTCATCTCATAGTGACGAATTTTTTCCAAAACGTTTCGACGCATTGGCCCAAGGTTATTGAGATTGAAGGCCACGATGTCTGAAAACGCAGCACTCGAAGTGCGGGAAAAGACCGAGAAAGAGCTCGAGAAAGAGCGCAAGAAGGCCGAGAAGCTGGCCAAGTTCCAGGCCAAGCAGGCCAAGAAGGATGCGACTGCCGGCGCAGCCAAAAAGGACAAGCCCAAGAAAGCGGCAAAGCCCGCGGCCGAGCCGGTTCCTGAATTCGTCGACAAAACCGCTCAGGGTGAGAAGAAGTTGCTGGTTAGCCTCGACGACCCCTCGCTGAAGGCATATTCGCCCAAGGCCGTTGAGTCCTCGTGGTACGCGTGGTGGAAAAAGCAGGGCTTTTTCGAGCCCAAGCTGACTGCCGACGGCGAATGCCTTCCCGGTGGCCAATTCGTCGTCCCTGCGCCTCCGCCTAACGTCACGGGTGCTCTGCACATTGGACACGCATTGACGATCGCCATCCAGGACTCCCTCATTCGTTTCAACCGCATGCGGGGTAAGACCTCGCTGTTTGTCCCTGGTTTCGACCACGCCGGTATTTCCACGCAAAGCGTTGTTGAGAAGATGCTCTGGAAAAACGAGCAAAAGACTCGCCATGACTTGGGCCGCGAAAAGTTCGTTGATCTGGTCTGGGAGTGGAAAGAAGAGTACCACGAGCGTATTCGCAGACAGACAGAGTCTCTCGGTGCTTCGTATGCCTGGAGTTACGAGGCGTTCACTCTTGACGAAACGCGTTCAAAGGCTGTGGCCGAAGCGTTTGTTCGATTGTTCGATGACGGTACCATTTACCGCGCCACTCGTTTGGTCAACTGGTGTACCGCCCTCAATACAACCCTCTCCAACCTTGAGGTTGATAATAAGGACATTCCTGGCCGCACTTTGTTGAGTGTGCCCGGCTACGAGTCCAAGGTCGAGTTTGGTGTCATCACCTCCTACGCCTACCCCGTGGTTGGTAGCGATGAGAAGATTGTTGTTGCCACCACTCGTCCTGAAACATGCTTTGGTGATACTGCCATTGCCGTCCACCCTAAGGATCCTCGCTACACTCATTTGCATGGTCACAAGGTCCACCACCCCCTGCTGGACCGTGAAATCCCCATTGTCCTCGACGATGTCGCCGTCGACATGGAATTCGGTACTGGTGCCGTCAAGATCACTCCTGCTCACGATCCTAACGATTACGAGACCGGTAAGCGCCATGATCTTGAGTTCATCAATATTTTGAACGACGATGGTACGCTTAACGAGAACGCTGGACCTTATGCTGGCATGAAGCGTTTCGATGCTCGTTACAAAGTTATCACTGACCTCAAAGAGAAAGGCTTGTTTGTCGAGCAAAAGGACAACCCCATGACCATCCCCACCTGCTCTAAATCGGGCGATGTTATTGAGCCTTTGCTCAAACCTCAATGGTGGGTTTCCCAGAAGGAGCAGGCTTTGATGGCCATTGATGCTGTCAAGCAGGGCAAGCTGACCATCACCCCCCGCTCATCTGAGGCCGAGTTCTTCCACTGGATGAACTCTATTCAGGACTGGTGTATCTCCCGTCAGCTATGGTGGGGTCACCGCTGCCCTGTTTACTTGGTTGTTCGCGAGGGCGAGCCTCGTCCCGACCCCGCTGATTCAACCAACTGGGTTGCTGGTCGTACCCGTGAGGAAGCTGAGCAGAAAGCTGCCGCCAAGTTTACCGGCAAGTTCGAACTCGAGCAAGACGAGGATGTTCTGGACACCTGGTTCTCTTCGGGATTGTGGCCATTCAGCACGCTTGGCTGGCCCGAAAAGACTCCGGACATGGCCAAGTTCTATCCCATGTCTTTGTTGGAGACTGGTTGGGATATCTTGTTCTTCTGGGTCGCTCGTATGGTTATGCTTGGTCTCAAGCTCACAGGCGAGGTTCCTTTCACCGAGGTCTTCTGCCACTCTCTTGTCCGTGATGCTCAGGGCCGTAAGATGTCCAAGTCTTTGGGCAATGTCATTGATCCTCTGGACGTCATTGCTGGTATCTCGCTCCAAGGTCTTCACGACAAGTTGCGTGTCGGTAACTTGGATTCCCGTGAGATCAAAAAGGCTGAGGATGGACAGAAAATCTCGTTCCCTAATGGCATTCCTGAGTGTGGTACTGACGCCTTGCGTTTCGCCCTTTGTGCCTATACAACTGGCGGTCGTGATATTAACCTCGACATTATGCGTGTTGAGGGTTACCGCAAGTTCTGCAACAAGATCTATCAGGCTACCAAGTTCGCACTTATGCGCCTGGGTGACGACTATGTTCCTTCTTCTGGGCCTGCCAAGGCTACCGGCAAGGAGTCTTTGGTTGAGCGGTGGATTTTGGCCAAGCTTTCGGCTGCTTCCAAACAGGCTGCTGAGCACCTTGACAACCGCCAATTCATGGAGGCCACTAGCGTCATCTACAACTTCTGGCTTTACGAGCTGTGCGATGTTTATATTGAAAACTCCAAGTTCTTGATTCTCGAGGGCACTGATGCTGAGCGCAAGTCTGCTCAGGACACACTTTACACCTGTTTGGATGAGGGTCTCAAACTGATCCACCCCTTCATGCCATTTATTACCGAAGAGCTGTGGCAGCGCCTGCCTCGTCGCAGTGATGAGAACGTCGACTCGATTGTTCTCACGTCATATCCGTCGATTAATGCATTTGACGATGCCGCCGTGCGGGGCTACGATCTGGTGCTCGACGTTGTCAAGGCTGCGCGCTCTCTCCTTGCCCAATATAACATTACCAAGGACGCCAAAGTCATTGTTTCTGCAACTGGCGAGTCTCTTACCACTGTCACGGAGCAAAAGAACTCTATTCTGTCGTTGATCAAGGCGGCCAGCGATCTCGAGCTCACCGACGATGCTCAGACGCCTGCTGGTTCGGTTGTTGGCGTCGTGAGCCCTGTCTGCCGCGTCTTCATTGTTGTTAAAGGCCACGTGAACTTTGACGAGGAAATCAGTAAGGCCCAGGCCAAGATCGACAAGATCAACAAGGTCAAGGAGCAGCTCGAGAAGCAGACCAAGGTCCCCGACTACGAGACCAAGGTCAAGGCGTCTGTTCGCGAGCAAAACGACAAGAAACTCGAGGGCTATGCTGCTGAAATCAAGGGCCTCGAGGCTGTTCTCAGCGAGTTCAACCGCCTCAAGCTGGACTAAATAAATATAATCTACATGTGTTTACTACGTAAGTCGTGCTCGGTAAAATCCAGGTTCGACACGGCTATAAGACCGCTGAGCAGGTCAGCCAACTGTTGCTCGCGCTCCTTGGAGCCCTTGGGCGTCGCCGCTATGTGGTCTGGGGGCAGATTGGCTACCTGGTCGACGAGATCTGCGTGTCGTTTTCGTTCCTGCTCAAGCTCGGCTCTGAGTGTCTGGACGCGTTCATGTGCCTGCACAATGGCGACAAGGTCTGATTTGGACACTTTCTGAGCAACACTTGCTCCTACAAGAGCCGCCGTCTCGGGCTGTTGCGAGATCAGCTTTTGCCAATCTTGTGCGTATGACATATCATCTCACATCTATAAACGACCTGCATTTACTAGTATAGACCACATTTAGGCAAAAGCTAGACTTTCAGCGACTTGTTGCTCAATCATGCTGCGCATTTTCTTGTTTTCCTCGCGTGCGGCATCCTCAGCTGTCTCTAGGACCTGTAGAAGTTCGTTCTGGGTAAAGAGCCCGGTAGACTCGCACATGACGAGCCTGAACCGGACTTCCTCAGGACCGTTATCGACCTTGTAGGCCACAGCATGGGTGGATTGGGACTTTTTGAGCTGATCGACGCCGGGGTTCAAAACGATTTCCCCTTCCACAATGGCCAGGCAAACTGCGACAACTAGCCCGCTAAGAGGAATGCCCGCATTCGCCAGCGCTAGTACGCTGCTATTGATCGCACCAACAAGCTCATAAACGGTGTACTCAACAGGCTCGCCAGCATCCAGCACTTGCACGACGATCTGAATCAACGACCTGGGGAGTTGCGTTCGCAATACAATCGATCTCAAACAACCATAAGTGCAGTCCTGCAGTAACGTCTCGCGGATAGTCGGTAGGCCAACCACGGGGCGCACAACCAGCTCCAGAGTGGCCATGGTGGGCAGCTCGTCTCTGGTTTTGACCTCAATAGGACCGTTAACCGAGCATATTATCCTGGTATCGCCTCCATTATGGCCAGCAATCCATTCTGCACTGCCGTCACTGTTGTGAAGAGGCATGAAAAATATTAACATAATCACTGGGCTTGAATTTTTATTTCGGCGTGCAAGATTGGCAGAGGGTTATAGCGTCTGAAAGCTGCTCCAGTCGTCACAAAATGAACCATCTTAGCAGCCACACAGATATCACGGCTACTGAGGCTGTTTTGGGGGGTGGCACGGCCGGAATGCTCTCGAGAATGGTCATCGCGCCGCTAGACCTCGTCAAAATCCGAATCCAGCTGGCTAATACGTACACACAGCCAAAGATCTGGTCCACCGTTTACAACATTGCGAAGAACGAAGGCATCAGGGCGTTCTGGAAAGGCAATCTGCCGGCTGAAATCCTATATATCACTTTTGGATCCGTGCAGTTTGCGTCGATCCGGTCATTCAACATCGTGTTGACCCAGCTGTCAAACGGAAGACTCAACGAGAGTGCTCAGCAGTTCATTGCAGGCGGCCTCGCAGGTGCGATTTCCACTCTCGTGACCTACCCGTTCGACGTTCTGCGCACTCGCGGAGCTGCGAACCGCGACCCACTTGGCCGGGGAACGTTCATGCAGAATGTGGCTACAGTGTACAAGTCCAGCGGGCTGCGCGGGTTCTACCATGGTGCTACGGCTGCAATTGTTCCTATATTCCCCAACATGGGTCTATTTTTCGCTTCATACAGCGTGTTCCGCTCTAAAATGCCCTCGTGGGCCCCGCAGATCTTATCTGCTGCTTCGTTGGCCGGTGCGTTCAGCAAGGCAGTTGTTTATCCCTTGGACACCATCCGCAAGCGTGTCCAGGTGCATGGCCGGTCTGCTGTTTCCCACAAATCGTTGGCCGGCTATGGTGTACGCTACTCGCATAATTTTATTACATGTGGTAAGGAGATCGTGATTCAGGAGGGCGTTCGAGGGCTCTACAAGGGACTGACTATTGCTATTGTGAAGTCTCTTCCCTCGTCTTTCTTCACCATCTACTTTTACGAGATGAGCATTACTCTGTTGCGCAAGTTTAAAGTGACCACGCCGTCATAATACCGCCCTCGGCGTCGTCAAACAGCTTCACATCCTCAAACTCGAGCGCAGGCGCATCGCCCTTGCGGTGCTTTTGTGAAGCATACAGCGTTTCATAAGAATGTGACAAGAAGTGTTCGAGCTGATAACTAGGCTTTCGCATGGGCTGGGACAGGATTTGGGCCATCGCAGCGACGTTAGGCTGGTAGTGCTCGGTCATCATTTGTATTTCCCACAACGATGAATCAATCGCCCTTGTTCTCATTGGGTCGGTTTCGTTTTCATCAAAGGGATCCGCATCGGGCCCGCGCACGTCGGTTGTGCGGTGGATCATAAGCACACAGGTTGGATGACGCTTCATCTGGTTATAAATAAACGGAATAACAGCCACAAGTGCACCAGGGGGCGCATACAAACTCAGTCTTGCAAGTCGTTTCATAATAGAGGCTGGGATTGTCGCGGGCAGATGGGTGCTGGACAAAAACAGATCTAGCAAACGGAAAAACCGTGCTCTTTGGCTCGAAACAAGAAGCGAGCCATCACCCAAAAGCGAGTAGAGCTTCTTATAGAAATTGGGGTAATCTAGATTGTAGTCTTGGATCAGTGAAAACAACCCGTTCAGGGCCAACAAGGCAATGGGTCCGCCGTGATTATAAGCGTCGGTGAAAAAGTCCATAAGAACCTGAGGTTTCGACATGTTGGGAATAACAGTAGCATGCATGGTTGTGAATACCTGTTTCAGTTGCCCTAAAGACAAGGGGAGCTGGAGAGTGGCCAGCCAGGCCCGTTGGAACGCAGAGCGGTGCGAGTTCAAAGAGAGCACGTTACCTTTACCGCTCTTGATTGCACTCTTGGAGACTTTGGGCTTGCCGAAATAAAATGCAACAATCTGGTCATTGTCTTGCGGGAGGTTTTCTAGACTGCCCAGAACTGAAAGAAGGCGATCACACTGCCGGGAGACCTCGTTTTCACTATCAATGATCTCCGGGACACATCGCAAAAAGTAGTAGCGAGTGTCGTCACTAGATAGATACTCTGACCACCCCAGAAAGACATCACAAGGTGCTTGAAGGGAGGCAGTGGCAATCTCCTGAATAAGGGGTTGAACATTAATGTGCCGGTACTTTCCATTTATGAGAGCGATCTTCAGAGCCACTGCAAAGGCAGTGAGAGCAATGGTTTCGTTCTCGCTCGAGATTAGATTGACAATTATGCCAGCGAACTCGTCCAACTGGGCAACTAGCCACTCCATCTTTTTATTTTCAACAGGATCCTGGCTGGCTGCAAATGCATCGTTACGGGCAAAGCTGCCGAACTTTTGGATAATACTCGATGAAATACTGTGAATAGTGGTCGGCTGCTCCTCAGGGGTAGTTTCTAACTGCTCAATCAGCTGTGCTATCTCGTCATAGTCCGTCACTGATCTCGCCATTTTTTTCAGCGCTAAAAAAATATTTGTAATCGCCCTGCAGGTTTATGTCTGTTTGATGTCGATTATGGTCGAAGTTTTATAGGTTTTATATTTATTGAGAAACACTATAGTGTATGAGTCGTTTGTGTCGTTTGTTAATTGGCATCAAGACTCGGCTCTCGAGACTTTAGGAGAGCATGCTATGAGCTACTCAATCGAGCGTTCGGTAATGATTGAAAAGAGTTTCATCTTGTCTAGAAAAGCAACGGTAAAAGCACAAAGGCAAGGACAGAGCCCAGCTTTGAGCCTTTGTTTGCTAGCTGAGGTGCGCCTTGAGGCGTCGAAGTCGGAACCAGATCAAGTCCGGGCTGTGGCTCTGACGTAGGTACCATAGAGACCGCAGCTTGCGGCTCTGAGGTGGGCATAATTCCAGCTCCAGTTTCGCTTTCGACGCCGGGTAAAAGAACGTTTTCAGTTGAGACAGATTCGGGTAATCCACTTGGAGGTGCCTGCGTGAGTTCAGTAAAAGTTTCACCGTTTACTACCGATGTGGGGTGGTCAACTATCTCGCTTTTAGTATGCGGTGGATTGGAGCCGACTCCCTCGGTTTGGCTCTTCAATGTCGGTTGAGCACCCGTAGCAGTTTGGTGTTCCGATGTAGGTTGGGCCGTTCTGCCTTCTGATTGAAGAATAGTCTCATTTAGGAACCCGGATGTAGGCTGAAGTGTTCCGATTGATGGATTTTGAGAAATCGTCTCGTTTCGGGACCCGGATGTAGGCACAGCAGTATTTTCACTTTGCGTCTTTAGTTCCGTGGTCGGAACAGGCTCGCCTTGAGGAACTGAAACGGACACAGTCATATTTTGACCAGGTCCGTACTTGGTGCTAGTGGTTTCAAGTGGAACCACAACTGTGCAAGGGCAATCCGTAATGGTAAGTGTCGTACTTTCAGTTACGGTGGAACACTTGTCGTCACCGTAACAAAAGGTCGTTGGCTCTGGACAGAATGTCGTGAACGCAGTAGTGACTATCGTGGTGAACCGATGTTCCGTCGTATTTGGGGCTGGTGAGGGCCCGGTAGGTAACACGGAGTACGGGGTGCTAATGCTGGTTGTTGCCCGGTCTGTGGTTTGCGTGATGGTAGAAGAGTTTCGGAAGATTCCACTTGAAACTGAGGTTGCTGTACTTTCAGCATTTAAATCAGTTTTAGAGGTGTCATACAAGCTGCTCTTGCTTAGCGTCGGCGATAAAGTAGAAGATATGATGTTTGTCATTTTCGACTTCTTCGAGACACATACATTACAACTAACCAAGTCAGTGATGGTCGTTTCAGAATCCATGAAAGAAGTAACAGTCAGAGCTGTGGGCTCGCTTTCAGTCAAGCTGGGCACAGGACTTTTCCCGGTGCTACTCGCTGAACTGCTGTCGGGGCCACCGCTCTCGAGGAGATCATCATCTGAATTCACTACACAATCCGGAAGAGATGCTGTTGCATAGTTGCTGTCCATGACCTCATTAATTGAGTCTTCTGCTTTGTTTGAAGCTGTCGAAATAGCATCGATAAACTTGCAAGGTGCATTCTCTGGAAGCAGGGCGAACTGCTTCTTTTGAACGCTATAAATTATCGAGCCCAAACCAGATTTTCCCACAGTAGTTTTGTCCATTTCGGGATGCGAAGTCTGGTAAACTTTGATCTGCTGAGTATAATCTAAAATCCCACTCTCAAGAGCGGTATATGCAGATACAAAGCTAGGCAGTGAATCAAGAGACATGGGTGACGTCACATCAACCAAAGTGTCAAGCAGCTTTTCCATCACATGAACTAGAGACTGTAACTGATCGTTAAAGACATTCTCATCGTTTGAGCCTATTGCTTTCGCTGCGGACTGAAACGTAGCTCCGACTTGTTGCAGTGAAGGATTAAACTCGTCTTGTGTTAGAGCCGTGACCGCAGCAGTAACGACAAGGAGCGAGATTTGTTTTGCTAAAGAAGGCATATTGATGGGCTGAGACTCTGTACCAAAAAATTTTGGGCCTATATATACACAAGCCTGCACATACAAAGACGCACGTCACTAGCTTGCAGAGCGTACAACGCAACTTTATGCGGAGTGGAAGTGCAGCGGAAGCAATTGGAAGCAAAACCAACCATTGGAAATGCTGTATGTGATTTCTCAGTTGAGCTCTCAAGACACGAGGGCAGTGATTAGCCTACATTTTGGAGAATTTGGCGGCCAGATACGGTGGTTAAAGTCTTGTGGTTATATTTAGTATCAATCTGACTGAAAAATGTCTAACTAACTGCTGGATCTCAGTTAATGGGCGAGGTACAGATCGGTATGCACGCATGATGCATGCAGTCCTGATGCCCATACGCTGCTGGTATCGCGAACAGGCTCCAAATCGAAGACAAGCTGTCGTAAATTTATTCAATTGGCATAAAAATATGGGAATTAGCTATTTGTTGAAGAGAAAAGATTGTGGAAGGCGTGCGGGTTTTTTCCCTTGTCACCAGATAGACTCGATGCGCTCTCGATGGTGTGGGGTATCGCCCCAAGCTGAACCTAAAACTCTAAAACCTCCAAAAGACACAATATGGGGGCGATTCACATGTATTTGGGCTGTGCAGTTATTTATGTAGCGGTGATCATTTCCCTGTTGTGTGTCAGTGTCATAGTAGTGAGACCTGAAAACAAAAAGCTCCAGCTAGGAGCATCTGAATTTTAGCTCGAAGAGACCCACCACTTTACAAACCGCGCAAAATGTAATACCTTTTGACGGCTGTATCGACCGGAAGCACGCTGGCTGTCAAACGAGAACTATAGTGGCTGAGCTTTGAGCGGTCAAAGCTGTTTTCCACACTATAAGCTCCAAATCTAAAAGGCGCCACAATCATCACTACAGAAAGCACTCAAAAAGTGTTTTTAGTGTTTGAAAAATTTGTAGCAGGTCAACTACGGATTGAAGAACTATCTATTTGTCCATAAAAGTAACACACGGGTTTTTCAGATTTGAACACGTCAGTGGTTAGAAATACCAAACTGTCACCTCGCCCTTCCCATGATAATGGACATACGACACGAGGTTCAGACTTGTAAGTCACGGAATGGGTAAAAACCTGCAGGTCTTGTACTTGATATTTATATCTGACTGTGGTATTTTTTCAAAGAATCCGGGCACTATGGCCGAGCGGTTAAGGCGAGAGATTAGAAATCTCTTGGGATTTTCCCGCGCAGGTTCGAGTCCTGCTGGTGTCGCCATTTTTTTTCTATTTTTAACACTAATCAGAGATTTTGGGCAGCTTGTGTCAAGAGCCTTTTCTACCTACTTGTATGCCATTGATTAATAATTTTTAAAATTAGGCACTATGGCCGAGCGGTTAAGGCGAGAGATTAGAAATCTCTTGGGATTTTCCCGCGCAGGTTCGAGTCCTGCTGGTGTCGCCATTTCTTTTTTTTTGATCCTCGTCAGCATACCCTCGTATCCTTAAGATGGGCGCAGCCGAATCAAAAATTCAGTTTAAATCACACTTCAATGAGTTGACATCCACGAGTGATATTTCGGAGGAAAACCAAATATGGAATTTCATTCTAGGAGATGGGATTGAAAGCCGCGAACTGTGCAGTCTGGTTCCTGCAAAGGACGTTAGGGAAGTCAAAGAAACGCATCCCGAGAACTTCGAAACACTGCTTAAGGTTTGCATCAAACGGCTTGTTCAGTCAACCAGACCATCTGCTATTGGATCGCACTCGGACCAACCCGTATTATCGAGTATTCGCGTTCTGACGCGTGTACTTCCACTAGCATATGAAGGCGACTCCACATGGGGTATAGATTATATTTGGAAATCCACACTAGGAAAAGATCTGATTGATACGGTGGCTAGATTATTTTATTATCCTGGATTTACAGTTGAAAGTGACCAGCAAATATGGACTCAAGGTGTCGGGACGGTGCTCGATTTCCGGCCCAGCGCGAGGATGGTTGAGAATCGAATTGAGGTGATGCGACTGCTTTTGGTCGCGCTTTCGCAGCCACTCTATTCTGAAGATACACCATATGGATTGAATTATATGGTCAGTGAGCTTCCAAAGGCACAGATCATGACTATATTTTGTTCGTTGTTCAATACAAGTTTAGCCAACGCGAGGTCGATTTGGAACAAGCCTTTCGAGGAAGAAGTTGTTCGCACATCACAGGCAGCTATGGCACATTTGTCTCAGCAATTATTTTTGACGCTGGTCGTTCATGTTAATTCTGAGGGTAAGCCTAACGTGTTTCGGAAGCTTCTGTCCAAGATTCGCCAAAAAGATGATTTGGAATTGGTTGTCAGCAGGCTTGTGGTGAAGCTCGATGCCAGTATTGAGAATTTGTCGCTAATGTGGGAGTGCGTTCAGGCCAATCAAGGAGTTCTCGATCATCTAGGCGGTGTTGTGCTGGATGTGTGCAAGCGGCTTGTTGATATTGTTCTGCACTCGAGTCCGCAGGAAGTTCCTCGCACGGCAAGCTACTTACTACTATTTCTGACATCTCGTCAAGATATTGCTCCCTCAATTGCGAATGAGTTGCTCGGGTTGGCTACAATCCCTATGAATCAACATGTGGACGTTGTGCTCCGCATTCTTTATAACGTGTGTCCATTTTGGTCGAGTTTGGATGTGGAAACCTCGGTAGAGCTCACTCGGTTTGTACGGGAAATCACTATCAATGGAACGCCTAAACAAATTGTCTGGGCGACCAAGCTCGTCAAGCAGACGCTCGCCAGTCTCCAGGAAGGAGCCAAACCGCTGGTCTTTGAACTGAGTAAAGTCGCCTGGCCAGGAATTCTGGCTTCGTGGTTTGCCGAGTATGCCAGAGAAGTCAAAGAGTCTGATCCTGTAACGTTTGAAGCGGTGCAGATGCCCAAAGTTCTCACTGAAGACTACAGGTCTATAAACTTCGAGTGGAGTCCCGAAAGGCTGCGATGGTACGCATCGATAATCTGGGGCACGAATTTCCGGTACGATCAGCAGGTATTTGGCCCAGGAGCATGGACGGGCACTCACATTGAGCTGTTTAGGGTTGAAAAGGTGAACCTGAGGCCTTCACTTCGGCGGCCTCGCGGAGCGGTTGATGCGGTTGCGGACGTTGTTGCAGAGCGGGCGAAAAACTGGATTATGAAAAATAAATAAACTAGCGCCTACGGCGGGGCTGAACTAGCTCAAAGCCGTCTTCATCAATGACAGGTTCCTGCTTCGGGGTTTCGTCGACGTCCATCTCATCTTCGTCAGACGCCGATCCGTCCTCATCGTCTGAATCCTCGACCTGCACTTTGACCTTCTCTGCATTTCGGCTGGCCATGAATTTATTGTAAAGAGCGTCGACCTGGGCATAGTTTTCCTCCAGGCACTCGACGTAGAGACTGAGGATTGTCTGGGCGACCTTGAAAGCGCCGTCGGTCTCGAGAACAGCGTCGAACTCGTCTTCCATGACGCCCAGCAGACGGTACTCGATGTCCTCGGCCTCGACGACTCTCTCATTGAACAGATCAATCACTGTGCCGACCAGCCACTCGCGCTTCTCCGCACTGTCTGCACCGCCCCAATTATTGTCGACGGCGGTGGTCAGCTCGTCCCACAGAAAAATTGCCGACGACAGACCCACCTCAAACCGCGCCTGCTGCTTCTCGTTAGGGAAAACAAGCGAATTTCCTTCCGCTTCAACCTTAGTAGGAAGAGACATGAGAAATTTTTCAGTTATGTCAGCTACTAAGATGAGCGCTAGATACGATTAATTTATCAAAGTACCCGTAGCAGATGTACAGATGGCATATTTGAGCAGATCGCAGAGCCGCTGCCGGCTGTTCTCACCGTCGCAGCCTGCCAAAATTCTGGCTTGCGGGGCCGGGTGACTAACCGTCTTACTACCATGGGGACTCGCGACGCAACAGTGTATGTGACCGAAGAAGGGCGCGAGATGTCGACGGTAGAGCGAGCAGTTAAAGATGTGCCGTGTCCGCCTTCGAAGCCGCCACTGGACGAGGAATTGTTTGACGAGACGGGCAAACGGCCGCGGTTGGAGTTTCTGCGCCAGTTTCTGTTTGACGAGGGCCGTTTGACTGAGAAGCAGGCAATGTATATTATCCGCAAAGGCACAAAACTGTTCAGGAAAGAGCCCAATGTGCTGCATGTTCCGGCTCCGGTCACTGTCTGTGGCGATATCCACGGCCAGTACTACGACCTCATGAAGCTGTTTGAGGTTGGGGGGGATCCTGCGCAAACCCGATATCTATTTATGGGAGACTATGTGGACCGCGGATACTTTAGCATTGAGTGCGTGCTGTATCTGTGGTCTCTCAAGATCTGGTATCCGGACACGATGTTTTTCCTTCGGGGCAATCACGAGTGCCGGCACCTCACCAACTACTTCACATTCCGCAAGGAGTGCGAGCACAAATACTCAACAAGGATATACGACGCATGTATGGAGTCGTTTGATGCCCTGCCACTGGCCGCTATCATGAACAAGCAGTTTCTTTGTGTTCACGGTGGTCTGTCACCTGACTTACGGACTATCGAAGACATTGAGAAAATCAATCGCTTCCAGGAGCCCCCGACCAGAGGGCTCATGTGTGATTTATTATGGAGTGACCCTCACGAAGACTTTGGGTCTGAGCCCGACGTTGTGGCTACTAGTAAATATGTGCACAATAGCGTGCGGGGGTGCTCATACTTTTACACCTATCAGGCTACGTGTGATTTTCTGAAAAGGAACAATCTGCTGAGCGTCATTCGAGCACATGAGGCGCAAGATGCAGGCTACCGGACATACAAAAAGACCGAATCGACGGGGTTCCCGTCGCTGATGACGATTTTCAGTGCCCCCAACTACTTGGACGCTTACAACAACAAAGCAGCCATTCTCAAGTACGAGTCCAACGTGCTGAACATTCGCCAGTTCAATGCATCCCCGCACCCTTACTGGCTTCCGAACTTTATTGATGTGTTTACATGGTCCTTGCCATTTGTCGGAGAAAAGGTGTCGGAGATGCTCATGGCGATTTTGAACTTGTGCTCTGAAGAGGAGCTCGACAAGGACAGCGACCCCAAGAAAAGTGAAAAAGTGCTTGCATCCTCGTCGCTGCACAAAGAAAAGTCAGAAGAGCCACCCAAACCGATGGCTGCGTCCGACGCGCCCGAGGACGAGAAGTTCAGCAAACTCCGCAACAAGATCTTGGCAATTGGCCGCCTGTCGCGTATGTTCAGCGTGCTACGCGAAGAGGCCGAGTCGATTTCCGAGTTCAAGCTCAGCAGTGGCCACAGTTTGCCCAAGGGCACGCTCATGTTCGGGTCTGCTGGGGTGCAGGGAGCCATTTCGTCGTTCGATGAAGCCCGCAAGGCCGATATGGAAAACGAGGGCCTGCCGCCGACTGCGGAGGAGCAAGAAACGCGCATTGAAATTGCTCGAAGAGACAGTGTAAAGAGAGTGACTCAAGACAGAGTGTTTGAGGAGCAACTTGAGCGGATAGCCGATAAGTTAGCCCGGTAAATAAGTTAGTCACGAGGTTGTTTTCGAGTTCGTTCAGACTCCATCGAGTCGCTGCGTCGGCGGCTCTTGCCTAGTCGGCCCTCCCCGCCCACGTCGACGTCCGCGGCGGCTGCGCCCTCGTAGTTGTATGTGTAGTAGACCTCGTCGTCAGCCTGGCCGGATTTGAGGTCCGGCAATGGCACATTGACGTCCGCACCGCTGAGCTGGTGGTCTTCTGCGGCGGCTTTGGTCGGTGTGAATGTCTCAATACACGCTGAGACGGCCTCGTACAGCCGGGACACCGGCACCTGCGCAGCGAACTTGAGGTCGGAAAAATCGTAGTCCTGTTCGCCCTGCACCTGCAGATACAGAGCAGGCGGCTCGGTCTGAATCGCGTGCAAATTGACTTCATCCAGATCCACAGTGAAGCCCTGGCGGCCTCCGGCGGCTGGCCAGAAGTGCAGCCCGTTCGACGCAACCCACAATCTCGCCGGCCCGCTGGCCAGCCCCGACATGTTCCCGTCACTCACCACATATAGAACGGGACTGTCCTCCAGAGCATAGTCCACCGGCGTCGACGCGAGGTACTCTTTAATTCCGATGAAATCGGTATCTTTGGGGCTGCAGGAAAGCAGCTTTGGCATATGTAATCAGAGCGGCGAGCGCGATTTTATAGCGATTTATTTTATTTAGTCTGATTTACAGAAAAAACTTGGGCTTAATGCCCTTTGCCTGGACGCCCTCGGTGAACGCGGCCTTGACGGAGTCGGCGGTCAGAGGAGACAGTTTGCCGGCGTAGTCGGCGAGCTCCATGTCGTCCAGGGCCTCGATAAGGTTATCGACATCAGCCAGTGCATTAGCCACTGTATCAGGGCTAGGTTGTTCGCCCTCGGGCAGCAGATAGTTGACGTCCTTGATCGCGTTGCGCAGGGTACGCTTGTGCTTCTTCTTGGCAGACTTGGCGGCCTCCTTGGCCTTCTTGGCCGCTTCCTTGGCGTCCTTGTTGGCTTCGGCGTCCGCCTTGGCCTTGGCCTCGGCGTCGGCTTTCGCCTGCTCCTCGGCAGCCTTCTTCTCGGCAGCCTCACGAGATCCGGCCTCGCGCTCCCACTTCTTTTGGGCCTTGGCTGCCTTGTCTGCGTCCTTGAACATGCGGTGGCGAGGATCCTCGGAAAGAGCGAGATCAATGGCCTTGATCAAACGAGCAGTGTCGTCCTTCTTGTGCTTGGCACGGAGGGCCTTGTTCTTCTTCTCAATGTAGCGCTTGTTGTCGCGGTTGGACGAGTCGTCGGGCACGTCCTCATCCAGCCACTCGAACGAACGCCAGGAATCGAACCGACGCCAGAAAGAGTAGAAGGCATCAACCTCGGCCTTGGTAGAGTTCAAGTCACCGAGCTGGGGAACAGGCTGCTTGGTGGAGAAACGGCTCTCGGCCTCGAAAAACTTGCCCCACCGCTCGAAGAAATCGCCCTTGGTTTTTTTGCTGGGAACGGGGACATTGGCCTTGGGATCAACACTGTCCCATTGACGGCGCTTGCTCGGGTCAACCAGCGTCTCAAATGCCTTCTGAATACACTTGAAGAATCCATCCTCATCACCGGCACCCTCAGCAGCCTTCTTGTCAGGGTGGTGCTTGAGAACCTTCCGGCGGTGTGCCTTGCGAATCAGGTCCTCGTCGGCTCTCCAGCGGTACTTGGTGAGACCCAGGACTTCGTACTGGTCAAGAGACTTCCAGTCCTTAGGGTCGTGACGGAGCATATCGGCATCCTCAGGTTCGCTCTCGTAGTCGTTGTCGGCGGTCTCGATGGCCTTGACGTTGCGCTCGGCCTCCAGACGTTCGTCCTCAGAGAACGTACGGTTGCGAAGAATACGGCGAGCATGACCAAGGAAGCCGGGGCCAACAGGCTCGGCAGCAAGCTTTTCGGGGGTTGTGAACGAAGCAACAGCCTTGAAAGATTCGGATTTATTCCAATCGCGAGGCAAAGCAGGCAACGACATTTTTGGATGAAAAAAAAAAAAATTTGCTTGTGTCAGCAGGGCTCACTTTTCAATGCTGTTGTCGGATCTCAGCTTTTATGAGAATGGCGAGCTTTTGGGTTTAGAAAGAAGTTTGGCTGTTGTTTCAGATACGCCACAGACCAGCAGCCAGTGGTTACTTGAGTGGCTCTGCGACAAAGAGTCGTTGTTTGTGTCTTTTTGCCGAGACAAACCAAAAGTTGCTGGCGAGTTTTTGGATCTAGGAGAAGACCTTATCAGAATGAGCGGTCCTAATTTCATAAAGCCCGATCTCAAAGTGGTGCTTGCCAAAATCATGGCATTCAATAAGCGCACTGTCGTGCTTCAGTACCCCACACTTTTATTAATGGCGAACCTTACGGATCATGCCGGTTTGCTGAACTTTATCAAGAGCCTTTTGGTCAAATCTCGAGTGGTTGTGGCTGTCCAGCTGTCTAGACCGTCAATTGAGTCCCAGTTACCGGTATCGCAGGAGTTCACTCAGTTTGTCACTTCCCTCATGCATCAGGCCAGTCTAATTCTAACTATTCGTCCTGTTCCAACGGGCCGTGCCGACGATATTACGGGTATTTTGCATGTTTCCGCCGGGTCGAGGAGTCTGGGTGTTCCCGAACGAGAATACATGTATACAATTGGCAAGCACATTGAGCTTCAGCCACGATAATTTGTTGTAACAGGCATATAAAAGCTGCGCATTGTTTTAATTGGTGTAGGCTTTTGGATCCGAGTTGTAGATGAGAACCGCATTATAGATTCTTGAGGTGACATTGGTTTGTATCTTGGAGTCTCGACCCTGGGTTGCGGAGGTAAAGTAGCTTGCGTAGGCACCAGAGCTGTCTTTGCGGAGGGTTCCGTTGCCTGTTTGAGTGCCAAAGAATCGGGCGCTTGCGGAAACTTGACTGCAGCTGTCACTACGTACAATCCATAAAGGATCCGACTGAATTGCTCGGTGTTGACGACTGCCGAGTTCTGGACCTGCGACAGGTCGCCAACCGTCCTGTCGAGCTTCTGCAGCTGGCCTTGGATTGCGTCTATATGACCAGCAAACGCTTCATCTAAATGGAGCATTTGGTCAATTGTAATTCTTCTCGCCTTTTTGTGTTAAGGAACCATGTACTGGGGCAGGGGTTTAAAATTTATGTACAAGAAAAGACAACTATTTACTCTTTCTTCTCGTCTTGAGGCTGCTCCTTGGCCTTGTTCTCGTAGACCTTCTTGAACACCTCAAGAGACTTGTTCTGCATCTCGTCGGTCTTGACGCGGAGATCCTCCTTGTCGACCTCCTCGCCGGCCTGGGAGCGGGCAACGAGCTCGCGGACCTCAGCGACCTTGGCCTCGAGCTCCTTGACATCGTTGGCGTCGAGCTGGGCACGGTACTCGTTGAGAGAGTTCTCGATCTCGTTAGCGGCGCCGTCGGAGCGATTGGCAGCGTCGATCATCTCGCGACGAGCCTTGTCCTGGTCGGCGTACTTCTCGGCGTCCTTGATCATGTTCTCGATCTCAGAGTCGGAAAGACCAGAAGAGCCAGCAACAGTGATAGAGGCATCCTTGTTGGTGCCCTTGTCGCGGGCAGAAACGTTGATGATTCCATCGGCATCAATGTCGAAAGTGACCTCGATCTGAGGAACGCCCTTGGGGGCGGGGGGGATGCCACCGAGGGTGAAGTTGCCGATCAACTTGTTGTCGCGAACAAGCTCACGCTCACCCTGGTAAACGCGGATCTCGACAGAGGTCTGGCCGGTGGCGGCAGTAGAGAAGACCTGAGCCTTGCGAGTAGGGATGGTGGTGTTACGGTTGATGAGACGGGTGAAGACACCACCGAGGGTCTCGATACCGAGGGAGAGAGGAGTGACATCAAGCAAAAGAACGTCCTGGACCTCACCGGAAAGAACGGCACCCTGGATGGCGGCACCAATGGCAACAGCCTCGTCGGGGTTGACGCTGCGGCTGGGCTCACGGTTGAAGACCTCCTTGACGATGTCGTTGACCTTGGGCATACGGGTCATACCACCAACAAGGATGACCTCATTGACCTGGGAAGCCGAGACGTCGGCATCCTTGAGGGCCTTCTTGACGGGCTCAACAGTGCGCTTGAGCAAAGGATCGACGAGCTTCTCGAACTGAGCACGAGTGAGAGTCTCGTTGATGTGCTTGGGGCCGGAGGCGTCGGCGGTAATGAAGGGCAAGTTGACCTCGGTTTTGCTGGAGGAGGACAACTCGACCTTGGCCTTCTCGGCGGCCTCACGGATACGCTGGACGGCCATGCGGTCACCGCTGAGATCGATGCCGGTCTCCTTCTTGAACTTGCCGACGATTTCACGGACAAGGACAATGTCAAAGTCCTCACCACCCAAGTGAGTGTCACCGTTGGTAGACTTGACCTCGAAGACACCCTTCTGGATCTCTAAAATAGAGATATCGAAAGTACCACCACCGAGATCGAAGACGGCAATGAGCTTGTCGTCGTCCTTCTCGAGACCGTAAGCCAAAGCAGCGGCAGTGGGCTCGTTGACGACACGGAGGACGTTAAGGCCGGCGATCTGACCGGCGTCCTTGGTGGCCTGACGCTGGGAGTCGTTGAAATAAGCGGGGACGGTAACGACGGCGTTCTTGACGGCCTTGCCAAGGTAGGCGTCGGCGGTCTCCTTCATCTTAGTGAGCACAAAGCCACCAATCTGAGAGGGCGAGTACTTCTGGCCGCGGGCCTCGACCCAGGCATCGCCGTTGGTGTGCTTGACGATCTTGTAGGGCACCTCCTTGATGTCCTTCTGGACCTCAGCATCCTCGAAGCGGCGACCAATGAGACGCTTGGTGGCAAAGAGGGTGTTCTCGGGGTTGACGACGGCTTGGCGCTTGGCGGGCACACCAACAAGACGCTCGCCGTCCTTGGTGAAGGCAACGACGGACGGAGTGGTACGGGCACCCTCGGAGTTCTCAATGACCTTGGGGGTCTTGCCCTCCATGACGGCCACGGCCGAGTTGGTGGTACCCAGATCCACACCAATTACGGTGCCCTGAATCTTGCCATTAGAGTTGAAACGGGTCTGCTGGAAAACAGGCGACGCCATGCGCAGAGGCGCACGCTTGGCCGCAACACGAGCATATCTAGCAGCGAGCATTTTTTGAGGCTTTTCTTTTAGGGTTGCTACTAGGTAGAGTTTGGAGGGGGGAAAGTTTTTTTCACCTGGTTATATAACCCAATGGGTGGAAAATTGTCGAATTTTTGAGAAACTGAGACCCCGCTGACTAATATGTTTACCCGGCTTTTCCCCGGAAGCCGTCCCAGTACCCCGGTCGCGGGCCCCGGGGGGGGGGGGGGGGTGGTATGCAGCGCGCCTTGGGAGAATCAATTTACAAACGCGTCGCGAGGTTTTTCTCATTAATGTCGCTGATCCAGAAATTCAGTGCGGTCGAAGCGGTTATGCAGTTCCACCACAGCACCAGTGCTCGTCCCTTGCCATTGGAGGAGGTGATTGCAAGAGTGCTCAAGCTTTCTGGACTGCGAATTGCGCAGCAGACTGTGGAGGAGATTTTGGAAGTCTACCCGGACGCCTACAAACTAGAGCAGGCACGCACAAATTGGCTGCTCTCCACGTGCGAATTGCCTCTGAGGTTGAAGGAACGGGCCAACAAGTTCGCTACTTTGATCGGCGCCCGCAGTCTCCCCTCTCCTCCTCCTACCCCTATGAAGCCGACGAGGAGGATTGTGGGCAAAGCACCGAGTCGAGTGATCAAAGGCACGGTGAAACGGTACACAGCAAGCATTCCAAAGACAGGAGACATATTGACGCGCATTCGAATGAAGGAGGAGGCGCTGAAACGGGCGAGCGACCCGCTAGTGAAAAGACAGCAGAGGGAAAAGTTTCTTATTGCACAGCTTCCGGGAATCAGTGCCGTACTGCATTCACTGAGCACTATGCGGAGCAGTTTTTCCATGAGCGAGCTCATTGACAGGGTGAGCACAAGTGTAAAAACGCGGCTGAGCCCAAGCGAGATCTCGGAGGCCATCGAGCTTTTGTCGAAAAGCCAGCCAGACTTTTGCTCGCTGGTCGACTCTGGCAACTTGAAGGTGGTGAGATTAACATGCACTGCATACTGATATTTAATTTTGCATATAAATGAACGTAATAAATAGTGAATCAAGCCGGGTTGAATGCTTGGTGCTGGGGATCATAGTTCAAAAAGTACTCGCCGAGAATGGTCAAGTCTGCATCGATATCGGGCACAACAAGGCCTCTGTCTCGCTTGATTTTGCCGTCGTAGCCAGGGACAAGCATTGACGACAAAACCGTGCGGACCTGCGAGCCGCGAAGAACCGTGCACGAGTCATTGTTGGACTCGAGTACAACAACCGACTCCGAGGACCCCATTCCGACAATTTGACAGACCATGCCCGGGCGGAACACCAGCCCGGTCGGCCGCCGAGACGCTGGCATTTGCGGGGTGAGATGGACGTCGTCAATGTTTTTAAGAATAATTCGTTTGGCCACTGCTTCGTACAGGCCCGGATGCATTTGCAGTTTACGCACAGGCACGTCCAAAGCAGCGTGCTCAATAAGATCAAGAATGCTCTGTCTGTTTTCGCTTGGCATAGTGTGCCACACATACGTCGTGGCCATGAGGTCGCGGAAGGACACTCCCACTTGGACGTCTTGCTCAGAAACTCGGGCATAGGCCATGAGATCGCGAACTTCTTGCAGGGTTCTGACCTTGGGTGATTGGGGAGGCGCCTGGAAATCCACGAAAAGCCATTCCTGCTCCCGCCGAACACAGACATAAGTTACACCGGGGAAAGTGAATAGAGTGGCATCGACGTCATCCCAGATGTCGTAGGCGATGTGAGCAAACAAAGTACATTTGAGCAGTGTGGCAAAATAATCGTTTCTGATGCCCAGTGTGCTTGAAATCTTGCGAATCTCTGACATTACCGCCAGAATCTGGTCAGGCAGCTCGGCAATGCCCTTTATCACCGGAGACCAATTCGAGGTCATTGCGTTTTGAAACTCATAGGGTCTGGCACCGCCTCTCAAAAATAGTAAAGTTTCCACATGTTTAATGGGCTCCTTGACGACTGCGTTACCGCAATCGTTTTCAGTAGACAGCTCGAGCAAGCGGTAGACGCCCTCAAGCCGGCACACTACGGAGTGCAACCAGGACGCCCAGTGGTAGTGGGCGAGTGTCTTTGGCTCTTTGATTGCTGCTTCCAGCTGGACCAGAGCAGGCAAACGGTGGGCGACGACTTGCAGGACAACCGCCTCAGCCTCCTCGGGGGCCTCGTAGACCAGAGTGTCCAGGGCGCGAGCAACTCTAGCGTTTATTTTGAGCTGCTGGTAGAACCATTTACGGTAGCCCGGAATCACCCCTAAAACACTTATTCTTTCCGCAGAAAAATAGCATTGATGAAACATTTCCGTAAGGGAGCCCTGCCACAGCTGGTCGTCAAAACTGAGCGCATGGAGTCGCTTGCAAGTAAAAGGAAGGCCGGACGCAAGAATCTCGAGGCCTCCGTACTCGTAAATTTGCAACAAAACCTCATTTGGCAGACCAAGTAGACTCATTGTCACAAGAGGTCTTTTGCCTTTGCTTAGCTAAACAAATTACTAGAAAAAGTGCCCCATGCACAATGACGTAGCTGGGCGGAAAAACCGTTCAAAGGTTTCTTCTCAGTTCTTTTCGCCGTTCAAAGTGACCACAATCGTTCTTGTGTGGCGGTACTTGCGGAATTCGCACAGGTAAATACCCTGCCAGGTCCCGGTGCACAGCCGGCCGTTCCGAATCGGGACATCCACCGAAACGCCCACCAGCGCAGCTCGAATATGAGCAGGCATATCGTCAGGGCCTTCGTCGTTGTGTAGATAGTCGTCGCCCTCTGGGGCGATTTTGGCAAACGCATTGCTCATGTCTGTCCGCACATCTGGATCGTAATTTTCATTCAGGGTAATACCAGCAGACGTGTGCTTGACAAAGAAATTAGCCATGCCGATCTTGAACTGGCCGAGCTCAGGCACTTGACTCAACAGTTCATCGGTCACAAGGTAAACTCCCTGCCCACGTGGAGAAAGCCGGACCTCTTTTTGGAACCAAGTCATGATGGGAGCGGGGTGAAGTCAAAGTATATAAAGGCCCGTGAGTAAGCCGGGGATTTCCTTCAACTGTTGACTAGACCATGGTTTTAGCCACTTTGAAGACAGATATCAAGGTGACTGCTGAACCAATCACGCCCGAGCGCTTTGCTCGGTACGGAGGCGTGATTTCGTCTGCCCACCAGCTTGCCTCAGTCAAGTCTGAGAGTGCCAACTACGGTACGGCCGTCAAGCTGTTTAAAGTGTCTCCTATTGGGAGCACTTTTGAAAACGCTCCAAGTGGAAAGAGAGCCACGTGCAATTGGAACATGTTCAGATGCTCGCCCCCCAACCATCTTATTGAAGAGGGCGAAAATGGCGTCAAGAAGTACACTTCCAAGGTGCTTGAGAGACACCCGTTTTCGACCCAGACGTTTGTTCCTATGGGTCGCAGCAGAAACGACGTCGCCTACCTGGTTATTGTTGCTCCTACCGCGTCAGATGGGCTGCCCGATCTATCGGGGCTAGAGGCTTTCATCGTCAAAGGAGACCAGGCGGTCACTTACGGAGCAGGCACCTGGCATGCCCCCATGGTCGCTTTAGGAGATGTTGTTGATTTCGCCGTCCTTATTCACGAAAACGGAGTAGCTAATGAGGACTGCCAGGAGGTCTACTTGGACACTGCTTTGGTTGAGTTTTCGGAGAACCCCGAAACCGTCCCCGCACTTTCAACGAACCACGCTAATGGCAAAGTCCGCCAGAGAAAAGGCCAATCTGAGGAGGCGTGGCAAAAGGAACTAGATAATTTCCACGAATCGGGCCCTATTAATCAGTCTGCTACCTATTTTGACGGACCAGTCGATATGAACGTACAAGGCAAGTTAGATATGAACCGTATCAAGTACGCTGCTGAGAAGCAGTATTACCTACGCAATTATGCGCAGGCAGTTCGCATAATCGAGGCCAATGCTGCCAAAGTCAAAGGCAAACTGGCGCACGATCTCGAGATCATTCGTCGTGCAGCTCGAGCCCGTTTCTGAAAACCTTGTCGGGCACACTAATTAATGAACATAATACGAGGATCATAGTATAAATATCAAGCATAAGAAAAAATCACAATGTCTTTTTGTATTTATCGGCCAGCGGATACACATGGAGCTCGATCGCACCCACAGGCCGTTTAACCATCTCAGATGTGCCCGCATCTTCGTCGATATGCTCGTCAAGAGCATGCATAGTTTTCGTGTAGACTTTGACCCGGTACCCCAAGCTTTGTAGCTCCATTGCTACTGCCAGCGCCTTTTGAATCGCCTTTCCCAGGCCAAACACTACGACGTAGCGGCCGAGCCGTTTACGCTGCATCTTGTCGAGATGGCGCTTAACCCGTTTCATCCCAGAGACAAACGGCGTGTTGCTCGACAGATATATCGTCGTTACAGACGCCGTGGCCAGTTTTGGCGGTGGGTGTTTGGCGACTTCCATCCCTTAAAAGCTCACGGCCGATTAAGTAAGAGGCCAATGGTTTCAAACACTCTGCCTCACTGGTTTTACGAGCTAACGGACCGTACACAGGCGGTTGGCGTTGCCATGTCTTCGCAGCCGCGCAAGGTTGTCAAGCCAGACATCTTTGAGGGCTCTGAGAAGCGGCAGAAGCACGGCAAAACCAACGAGGACGCCCTCAAGGTTAAACGGGCATGGGAGCTCGCTCTGGCGCCTGCGAAAAGCCTTCCGATGAATTTAATCATGTCCTGGTTCAGTGGAAATTCAATGCAAATGATTACCATGTCTATGACACTCTACATGTTCTTTTTGTCGCCTATGCGCCAGATCATGTCCATGGGCCAGACCTTCGGGCACTTGGACGGCAAAAACATTCATTCGGAAATCCTCATGACCAAAATCGTATTTATTCTCTGTGCTGTGATTACAATGGTGGCTGGCGTTTGGAAAGTGGGCCAAATGGGTCTTTTGCCCACCCACACCAGCGACTGGCTGGCTTGGCAGGAGCCCACGGTCTACTCGGCATCATTTTGAGCATCATTTTGGGCCTTTGCCGCAGCTTCATAGATTTGTGTAAGGTTGAATTTATTCAGTTCATCGAACTCGTCAACAACAGACAGCCCCATGACCGATTTAAAGCACTCGACAAGAACCAGCTTGTCGTAGCCCTTTAGGTCCACTTTGTGGCGGTGTCCAACCAGCTTGGCAGTGTTGGAGATAAGTTCGTCCCTGGGGATCTTGGTGTTGTTTCGAATCGTGGGTCTGATGGCAAACTTGAGGCCCTCGCCAGGCATTGCAGACTCGACTATAGGGGTGAACTTTTCAATATTGTCGAGATTGGCGGTCACAAGTAGCGACACGGGTGTCATGCGTTGGACATACCGCGTTTGCTTCATTCCCTTGTGTTTTGCGTCCCGGCAAATCCGCTTTACAACCTCCACTGGGTCGGCTTTCTTCAATCGGGCAAACACCACGCACTCACAGCCCACCAAGTGGCCTTCTACGTTGCTCTCTTTGCGTTTTTGTTTCAAGGATGCAACCTCTTTGGACAACACAGCCTCAATGTCGCCCGATTCCTCTTCGCCCTCGTCTTCCTCTTCGTCGTCGTTATCGACATATTCCCGTAACAAATCTAGCAGCTCAGCCCGACAGTTTGATTCCTTGCCGCGCGGGCAAGTCACAAAAATACCCTGCCACCCTGGCTCTAACACAGACCAGTTTTTATGCCGCTTTTTGCCATTGTCTCCAGACTTGGATCTCTTCATAATGACAAATCTGGAAAACTTCCGATGAATGATGGATTTAAACTTTTTTTACACAAATATATTATGAGAGGTTTATTCACGATTTTTTTAAAGCTTTCTGTTGCGTTTCTGAACAATTGACTGGCGCTCTTCAAGACGCAGTGCGATATCGCTGGGCTTGTAGTCCGAGTACAGGAACTTGAGACCGTACTCGATTGCAAAGCAGGCGATAAAGTCAAACACCATAACAACGGTAAGCATGACCTTGAATCCAGACGACATCTTGACTAGACTAAGTGCCTCATTCATCTCAGGGATAAACTCAGTTGCGCCAGCAAACGCCAAGCCCATAACACCGAGGATGCCGTAGTACATGCCCTTGTTCTCGTGGAGAGCTTCACGGAAGGGTCTTCCTTGATAATTCACAGCAAAAGTAGAGATCTGCTGAATTAGCTGCAGCAAGTAAATAGCGGTGTTCAGCAACGAAGGCTCAAACTTGCCTTTAAGGTCAATGTTGTCTTCACGGGGCTTAATCTTGTAAACCTCACCAGACACATAGATCAAAGTGACAATATGTACAGCAAACTGTCCCAGAATCGAACCCATAATGTACTTGTTGAAAATACCCGGCTGAGGACGCTCTTTGGACAGCTTGTCAACGGCCCGGGCCCGAGAAATAGACATAAAGCAGACACTCAACAACAAACCAGAAACGGTGCTCTGGCCGTCACCAAACTTGATACCGGCCAAGTACAAAACAGACAAAGAGTAAGCAGCAATCAGGCAGTTCAGGGCAAGAATCTTGTACATTTGGATCGTGGCAACCAGCGTGCAGCGGCCCTGACGAATAATGTGGGTGACGGCGGAAACGTTGGCGAGTTTGGAAGTCAAAGGTGCAGCAACGCTGGCATCACCAAGCTTCAAAGCAGGCGCTTCCATATCATTGTCATCCATCATCGAGGTCAACTTGTCTGCCAGGTCAGCCGCCTTAGTTTCACTAGGATTCGTAGTAACCTGCAAACTAGCAATCTCGGCACGAGTCTTTTCATCAATCTCACCTCCCATCTTCTCAACCGCCTTAATATAGAAAGGATTATTGGGACCCGGAGGGTACAAGTGGGCGATCTTTAAAGGAACATTTGGTGGTTTGGCGTTCCAACGACGCATCATATCCACCTGCTTCTCGTACATTTTCTTCGACATTTCAATGAGATTTTTCTCGGCCATTTTCTTCATACCTTCCTCAGAACCATTGAGCAAGGCAACACCGAGGTGAGCCTGCTTCAAAGCACCAACATCGTTGGTGCCATCACCGCACATCAGCGTCATGTAACCTTCGCGCTTGAGGGTAATCAGAATGAACTCCTTCTGAGCGGGGGAAACACGGGCGTAAACCCAGGTGTGACGGATGAGATCAGAAATGTGTTCGTTGTTTTGCAACAGATTCAACGCATAGCCAGAGACACAGAGATCATACTTTTCAAACAAGTCGTAAGCAACAGGTTCGTCAACATCGCAGGGCAGTTCAGTCTCACCATCGATCGATTGCCACGACAGCAAGGAGGTAGCCTTCTCGGGTTTATCAAGAATCAAGGTAGGACGCTCAACGATGCCAACGTCAGAAGCCACCTTGACTGCAGTCAGCGGGTTATCACCAGTGATCATCACTACACGATGAGACGATTCGTTAAGCATCTTGACAGTTTCGATAGCGTCGGGCTTGAGAGGGCAGTGGAAAATCAAGAAACCGGCAAACTCGAGCTTAGATTCAGCATCATCACGGGGATAATGATAAATCTCCTTGGCGCGGGAAAGCGGCAAATGTTTACAACCAAAAGCAAGCACTCGGGAGCCTTCACGAGTAAAGTGTTTATAAGTTTCCTCGTAGTCGGCGGGAACCTTGACCAACATCTTTTGAATGGTTTCGGGAGCACCCTTGACAGCAACCAAAAGCTTGTCATTCAACTTAGCAACTGAGGACGAACGCTTGAGAGCAGAGGAAAACTGGAAACGCTTGATGATTTGCAACTTGCAACTGGGGTTGTCAACACTACGGACGTGGTCTTTGGGCAGAACCTCCCAGTTAAGACCAGCCAAAGTACTTTTCTCCATAGGATCACCAGCGACTTCGCCATCATCCAAATGGACTAAAGCGTGGGCAGCAGCGAGAGCAAAAGCGGTACTTTCAGGAACTTGCTTGATATCCATGAGCTCATTATTGGGCTTGAGACCAGCTACACCTTCGACCAACAGATCTTCGGCGGTGAGTGTGCCGGTTTTATCGAAGCAGCAAACATCGACTCGGCCAGCGAATGGAATGCGGAAAGGCTCGGTACAGTAGATGTAGAACTTTGACAAAGCAGCCAAACTGGTGTTGACAGCAAGGGTCAGCTCCATAGGCAGCTCAGGAGGGACAACAGAGGTGATAATCAAGACAGCGTCAAGCAAGAGCTTTGAGCGTTTGCGGTCAGCCTTGACACCTTCAGTCCATACATAAGCTGAAGCAGCAATGGCAAACACAAGCAAGAAGAGAATAAAGAAGTAAGCCTCTTTGTTTCCCGCGCCCACGCGCTCAGTGGAGAAGATCATCACCCGAACAAGGGAACCTTGGGAGGTTTCGAAGCCAGTGCGAATAGCAACGGCCAAAGCACCTTGGTCAGGAGGGGCAGGGATAGAGCCGTGAGCAGCAGTGCTTACCTGCAAAACTTTGGTACCACCGAACAAAACACTGTTTTTATCAATACCCTCAAGTTCCAAAACATCGTTAGCCTCACGAGTCTCTGTGCTCTCCTTGAGCAGAGGAGTAGACTCACCACTAAGCATAGCCTCATTCACGATAGCGCTACCGTGCAAAAGCAGCAGATCGCATGGCAAACCAGACTCTTCAGGGGTTCGAGTAACCGAGACAATGTCGCCAGGCAAAAGCTCTGTGGTCTCAATCTCTTTCCATTTCTTGTCGCGGTAAACATTGATTTGATAGGGCTTGACACCCATGCCGCGGAACTCTGTCATAGTACGCTGGCGTTGCCAAACCACAGTAGACTCGAAGGTGAACAGCATGAAAAGCGAGAACAGCGAGTACTTCCACATTTCGTCCAAGAACCACAGTGCGATGCAAAAGACCTGGAACACAAAGAAAGGTGCGACGGCATGTTCTTTCCAAAGCTCGCCAAAAGTAGGGACAGGGATATCAAACTTGTTGGGTCCGTACGAGCGCTGAAGAGCCGGCAAATCCTTGGACGTCAAGCCGGGAAGTTTCTGCATCTCGCCAATGGTAACGCCGGCCTTGTCGACGGCAAACACGGGAGGACGGAACGTCTGGGTCTCACTGTCGTAAATGTAGCGACGCTTCTGGAACAAGAACGAAACGACGTTATCATCGTCGCGAACCAGATCACAGACGTCAGGAGAACCTGCGTTCGACGCAGGCACGACCTTAATCTGAGACGCCGTCTCGACACTGGAAGCCGGATCGGTCTCGAACGACTCGCGAAGACTGACGTTCCAGAACGGCATCAGCCACAACAGCGCCTGGAGTGAGATAATCGCCCCAATGAACACTGTCGTCCACTCAGACGCCCCAATGTACTCGTCGTATCTGAAAAGGTATATGTAGAAGAACGCAGGGTACAGCGCCAAAAACGGCCACCCATACGGCCGCATCAGACCCGGCTTCGGGTTGCACAGCGCCGCTTCCTCGATTCCTGGAACGGGCACCAGCATATAGTAGGAAGCTTGACAAGGTGGCCATGACAAAGCAGTGAAAAATAGGCGACGCGAGGAGAACAAAAAGGAATAATTAAACTAAATAGTGTATACTTTGTCTGCTTCTTCGTGGACAAAGACCATATTGCGGTCGTGCATGTATTTGAGGGCTGCTCTGGCCTCCTCGTCGGTGAATTGGTCCTCGGTGGGCACTTTTTCATTGATGAGCCGCACCAGTTCCGGGATAGCCACCGACGTGTCGTCAGAAACGGCAACCGACATGACCTGGCCGCAGAGTTGAGTGAACCGCTGCAGGCGCTGCGGCGTGATGCCTGTGATTTCTGGCACGGCGCTTGCCTGGCTGGCTTGTTGGAGGACGCGGGCCGATCGTCGTATTTCGCCTGCGGGCGCTTCACTGGCGGGTTCGGCTGCTGGAGGTTGCGCATTTACGTCGGCGACAGTGAACTCTTCTTCCTCGTCGGAAAGGGACATAACGCTTTCATCGTCGTCGTCGTCGTCGCTGTCCAAGATGACGGGCGATTCCTGCTCAATCCGCCGGCGCTTGTGACGACCAGGCTCAGTGACTTCACGATACAGCGCGTAGCGAAGAATCTGGTGGGCGACTTCAGCATCCGCCTCCTCGACCCGGGCTGAGAGCCGTGCCTTGGCATGTGCCGTCGACAATCGAATGAGTGTTTCGAGAGTACGGGCGGTGATAGGAGCTGTGCGGCGCTGTCCATGGGCTAGTGGATCATTTCGCAGGTCACTGTACGTCGAAGTAATATAGGCAGCTGCCTCGGGCGACAGGACGGGCTTCGCTCGTTGCTTTGCATAGTGGATGTATCTTCGCACAAACGGGATACTAAGAATTTGTTCCTGGTCTGAAGCCTCGCGAATGCCGGCGTGTAACAATGGTGAGTATTTCTCATACACTGGTGCACTTTCGGCATCTTCTTGGGATTCTGAACCAACTGCCAATCCAGACTGTCTCGGCTCCCGCTGCGGAACACCTTCAGCAAGGCCATCGGGAATATACTGATGCATTTTCAACACATGCTGCGAAATGGCCCGGTCTCGCGCCTGATCCACTTCGTCGGTAACAATAAACAAGAGATCGAAACGTGACAGAAGCGAGTCGGGCAAAGCAATGTTACGATGAGGGTCCTTGTGGGGGTCATATTGGCCAAAAATGGGATTCGCAGCAGCAATGACTGAACAGCGCGCGTTAAGGGTGGTATGAATACCGGCCTTGGCCACCGTGACAGTCTGCTGTTCCATAACTTCGTGAATGGCTACACGATCAGCTTCGGACATTTTGTCGAACTCATCAATGCATACAACACCGCGATCGGCCATAACCATTGCACCAGCCTCCAGTCGTCGCTCTCCCGTATCTTTGTCGGTTGTAACTGCTGCTGTCAAACCTACACCAGTAGAGCCTCTTCCGGTTGTAGCGACGGCCAGCGTCGCGGTATTTAGAACAAAACGAAGCATTTGAGATTTGGCGGTTGAAGGGTCGCCCACCATTAGCATATTAATATCACCACGAATATGGGTTCCGTTCGGTAAGTTCTTTTCGACACCACCCAGCAACATTAGGAGCACAGCCTTTTTGATGTAATCGAAGCCATAAATACTAGGGGCCAAAGACTTGGACAACAGCTCGAAAATATCGTCACGGCGGCCAAGTTTGTTGATGTTGCGAATATCACCGGCCGTAAGTTGAGTTGCAGCAGTAGCTTGTGCTCCCTTGTTGGAAAGCATAACCACATTGTTACCCAGAATCAGGTTCTTGAACGTGGACTTTTGCTGCGCACCGCTTCCAACCGATCGATATACGCCTACAATTTGAACACGGTCGCCAGGTTTGACCCGGTCTACGAGATCATCATCCATGATTATATCAATACCACGAGGAAGCTGGCCAGCTGGTGCCCGTTCTGGCATTTCTTGCAACGAAACTGTCTGGTGGTCACGATAAGTCGAAAACCCATACTCCATCGTCAAGGCATTACCTCTTCCATCGTCAGTAGGGTATACAGTTGACGAGGGCATGGGGTCGAAACTAGTTGTTTGGTCACGATACTCTCGAGCAAAGAATTCGCCAGTGGCCTCAGCATAATGCACGCTTCGAGCAACTTTGGGGCGAACAATGGTACAGCGGGTCACAATACCCTCAACACACACCATCCGACCCAAAAAGGCTGCATCAATGGTACGAGGGTTGACAAAGTGATCCCCAAACGTGCCACGGAAGCCTACAAAGAAAGGGTCCTCATCCTTGACCTCGTGAACTGAAAAATCTCTAATAGCCAACGCCGTTTCTTTAAGTGCTCGATTCATAGCCGGCAAAAATTCGCTTGGGGAGTCCAACACGCCCCTCCACATTTCACGGTCAAACTCTCGAAGGTCGTCCAGCGAGACGACCAAGCGCGTGCTTCCCTTATTCAACATCCTTCGAATTTCCTCCTTATAATCCGTACTATCGTCAAACATATCCAGGAACTCTGTGAACTTGCGTAAACGCTCACTGAAAAGTGCGTCAACGCCCGTGCCTGCCGTATCCATGTTGGTTGGAGATATGCGAGTTAATTAGATTCACAAGGAAAAGTGGTTTTATTTGTAACCAGAAGAGGATATTTACCCTAACCCGTGGATCAAACGCGTGGGCCCGAACGGCTATAGTTTTGGGGTTCTTTTCGTTTGCAATTCATATTTCAACCAACTAGTTTCTGGAAACTAAATCAATCTGCCCTCATTTTTTTTGTCGAAAACGTTACCCCTCAGTCTCTTGGGTGGGTTAATTACCTTTCGTTGGTGAAGCCTCAAATAACTACAGAAAATGACCTGTCACATAGCGTATATAAAAGGAAGCTGAAATCTACCGTGTCCTCAAATGTCTTTGACCTCACGCATCACTAAAGTCACTCAAAACTTTGATATTTTCTCTGACGTGCCCTGGCAGCATGGATTTCCGGAGGGGTCGAACGTCAACGCGATCGGCGAGACTGGCCTTCCTACCACGAGGCAATTCCTATCTTTTCATTTGAGACGAGCAATCCTCAGTTTTGCCCATGCACTTGTGAAACGATATGCCGACGATAACCGCATTGGACATGGTAAACTGTTTTCTCGGGTGATCAGTAGGCTCCTAGATGCCGTTGAGGCTATATCCGACGGTACCACGAAAGTAGTTTCCTTAGAGGACTTTTCTAAAATGGAGTTGTCCATGGTACCACGTCATATAGCCGTGAGCCTTCAATTGGCTTCAGATGATATCCCACCTGCAAAGGGTGAGCCAGCAGACCCTGTAGAACGCCTGCTTGAACAAGCTGCAGATTTGGTTAGTTGGGTGGCCCTCACTCCACATGTTGACCGGCTAACTATTTACGAGCAAACTGATGCGCTTCATAAAATTAATCGAGACAAGCTCGAGTCCACTATCAGAGACCGAGCTAAAGCAAGCGGCTACCCTACCAAGGAGCTTGATATTTCATTTGCTACGGAGCATCATATCGTATTTCCCAACAAGTTGGCTGTTGTGTTTGCAACAGACGTTCTCCAGGGACACTCTTGCCAGGCCAAGTTTGGGATCATCGAGCCTGAGGCAGTGGGGGAGCACCTTCTCGGGACTGAACAGCTCCCAGACTTGTTCATCTCCTTCAATAGTCAGTCCAATGGGTTCCCTTTGGCCGCCCTCAACAACGCAATGATTTATGAGTCTCAACGTAAAGGCATTTTAGGTGGAGGAAAACCCCAACTGCGGGATTACGTTCGAGCTCTGAAAAGCTTCGAGGCCGCTACCTAGTACTGACAAATACTATGCTGTGGGGGAAGAAGCCATTGGAGTTCTCGGTGGCTGAAACTAAAGCTATTGTGCAAGAAGCTCTTCCAGAACTGGAGAAAAAACTGGGCCAGCCGCTCTATTTGACATCCGCCGGTGTGGTCACTCATGATCAACTTGCTAACGACGTTAGAGATCTTCTGACCAAAGGTCGAGAAGAAACCAGTTTGGATTTGATGAGCTTTGACCTCGATGTTGCGCGCACTTCTCTTCAGTCTGTTCTAAATGAGTTGAAACTCGATAACGTTTATTTCGGTTCAGTTATTCTTCCTCAGCCGGTAGTTTTATCTAATTTGGAAAACTTAGAAAATGTCCAAGAGCCTGTTTTGGCGGTTGAATATTGCAAGACACACAATATTAGCATGAAATTGCTCGAATGGCTTGGCAAGAATTCCGATTTTGTTATTATTGAAGGTGTGCTGCTCAAAGAGTCTTTGTTTATTGCCGCCAAGAAGGAGTTTCTTCAGGATCTTTCAAAGCAAACAAGTCCAATAAGTTTGAAGGACCTGGTCCCAAACGATCTCTTGATCTCTGTTATACTCACTATCTACTCAAACTCAGCGGAAATTGCGGGCTCTATTGACAGAAATACTCTGATATATACCCCAAGGTCGTACGTTGAGTCTCAGCGTACACAAGCCCTCGACAAGCTCCGGAGCGACGGAAAAATCTCAAATGGAGAGCTGAGCAAGCTGAATATCCGAGATCCGGCAAAATTTGCTCGTAAAAATAATATAATCGATATCGAGGGTTATGTCGTTACGCCAGAGTATGTTGCATCTCAAAGGGACCATGTCAAACAGCTTCTCGACACCCAAGGCTATGTCGCTATTGACGAAGACATAGAGCTTGGGCAGAAAATTGTTGATAAAATTGGTTTACAGGCACGTTTCTCGAATGGATACAATCGCTTTTTTGTTAGCCCCACTTTTGAAACAAAACTTAAGGACGAGGTAGCCAGCGAGGCCTCTAAAAAGGCCGAGGAAGATGCGGAAAAGGTCAGTATTGCACCCGGCGAGCGAATCAAGGAGCTAGTTGCCAAAGTCAGCGGTAAGGCACTATCGATTCGTGACATTGAACAAAGACTCGATTCTCTTCCGGAAAAACTTCAAAAACAAATCGCAATGCGTATTTCACAGGCTATTCGCCAATCTTACTTGGATAAGGCAACTCAAGTTTTGCAGGCAAAGCTTGACGAGATTCAGAAGCAAGTTAATCTTAAGCTGGGGGTTTACTTAGGCGGTCTCTTGACGCTCGAGGAGCCGCTGCGGGCCGTCGCCTTCAAAGAGTGGGAGCAATATTTATCAGACTGTGATTGTCTTCCTGTATCAGGAATCGATGACGCCAAGAGCAGTTACATCGAAAGCTCGTCAGTCCAAAAATTACAAGCCACCGCTGCTCAGGTTTTGTCACACCAGGAACGTAAGCTACAGGCTGCATCGGATCCCGCGCTGGTACTTCATCTTGCTGTTGTTGTTTGGCACGCCAGAAACCATGTTGCAAACAGCACGGGAGCTCTCAGAATTCGCGGCAAACTCGTCCCCAAAGTGCTCAAGGCATTCGAGTTCCCTCCGTCGTTCAACCAGCTCAAAAAGGCAGTAGTGTCCGGAGACGGTGCCAAAGAGCTCGCAAAAGAGGTAAAAGAGCAGGTCTTGCAAAACTGATTTTATGTACAAATATTAATAACTAGCTTTCACCGTTCCAGATTTTATCCCGAGCCTGGTCCCACATTTTATATCGTTGGCCCTTTTCGTTCAATTTTCGAAGAGTTTGCTGCAACGCCGAGGGAGATGGAAGCTTGGACAAGGCAACTCGGCGAAGCTCTTCTTCGTCTTCATAACGCTCAGTCAATGGAGTGGATGTCACGATCTGGCTACAGTGTTTGCTCATGGCATCCTCGTAGGCCTTTTTTAGATCTTCCCCCTCGAGTTCGTCGATACCAACTCTGACTGTCCAAGCATCACCAGGTGAGATCTTTGGCGGTGCACTTTTGGGAACTGGTTTCCCTGAAACGTAGGAGGTGAGGCTGATTTTGTAGGCCAGTATGTCGGGGGGCACAAAGTCTCTGCCGCCAGACCAATGCTGAAGAACAGTAGCTGGATCCTGTCCCATTTTATAGTTTTCATCCTGAACCACAGTCTCGGGAGCGGCTCCAATGTCTTTAGTGAGCATGGGCTTGACAAAAACGATCAGCTCGCCATTATCTGGGCAGTGGAGAACCATATTCAGGGCCTCACGAGCTTGATCAGAGGAAACTCGCTTCAGAATGTATTTGAACAGTTTTGAGAGCAAGTCCATTGATAGCTTGAACTCATTTTCAGCAATATAAGACGCAACGTTCTGCATCTGCTCGTCGAGATCCTCACTCTTCTTTGTGTACTTGGTGACTAGATGAGAAGTGTGGAAGATCTTATCGATCTCCGAGAGCGGTAGATACTCGAACCCAAAAAGAGTGCTGATATTGTGATAAGCAATAAATATCCCGTCCATGCGTCCAATTCGAGCCTGCAAAGAGTACTTAAACATGGTGGTTCGAATGAGCTCATAAAACTCGCGTGCATAAGACTCGTAGAAGCCATCACGCTTAAGCAGCTGGTAGTGCGATCCATCATGAATTTGAGCATAATCGATATCGTATCTTACCGCACAAACCGCTCGGGTTTTTAAGTCAAACATGCCCGTACCCGGCAGTCTTGAATCGTAGCAGTCCAGCTGCGATCTCATGACAAAATTACCACACTCACTGTAATGGTAGGCATTGGTGTCCTCCTTGAGCTCGGGCGGAACCGCATGGCTTTTACGTTTGTCAAACAATGCAAAAGTGTCTGCGTCTGTGACAAGCATTTTCTCCATCGTCTGGCCCAGCAAGGTCAAAATGATATCGTCAGAATCAGAATCGTCTGCACCAACAGAATACGTTTTCGTTTCTGGATGGTATTTTAGGAAGAACGATACTGGACCGCGCTGGCTCGAGCTGAAAGTTGTCGTCTTGTTGGGGAAAAATTTGGATAAATTCATGGTTTGCGGGGGCCGATTGTTCGACAAAGCCATGTGTATTTTAACTAGTAGCGGAGTCAAACTGCTAGTTGACCCAGTGAACGTTTTGGCCCGGGTCTGTGCCAGACTCGATAGAGCATTATCGCTACCGCTTGGAACGTACTTTGGAACACAAGTGAAATCGAAATCACGGATCGACATGATTTCTTCAATCTTGGGGGTGAAGTTGTAAACATTAGTCCGAGGATCCTTGAGAAACTGTACGCCTGGATTGAAAAGAGCCCGGTCGACTCCATTAGCCAATGGAGGGACTTGGGGGGTATCTGCTTCGACAGGTGTCAGTTCCACTTTATCTGAGTCTAGAGTGAAGGCCAAATTTGTGACGGGCTCTTCTTTAGCTTCACTGGCGGCCGGTTCTTTGGCCTCTTGGGACTTTCTGCTCTCTGATTTGATCTCTTTCCATTTCAGCCATGGCGGCGACCAGGGGTTCCCATTTGGTGGTGGCGAAGAGTCTTTGGATTTGATTTTCTTTATAACCTTCGGAACATCGCCTAACTTGTTCACCGGCTTTGCCGCCTTTGATGAAAAAAACCGCTGCATGGAGGTTGGGAGGTGTGAAATTTCACAGTAATCGTCAGTTGGCGCATATGAAATAGGTTATATTTACAGAGGGCTCGTCGGGAGTGACATATATACAATTAAACTAGGGGTTCACAGCGTTGGCAAAGAGTATCCTCTTTCGGAGCAACGAATTGCCAGCAACGAGGGCATTTGTGATGGCTGGGCTCAACCACGGAAACTTTTGTGCCCGCATTTTCGGCAGAGAAAATCCACTCAGGGTTGGCAAGGGGAGGACCGAGCTCGACCTGGGAGGCGATAAAGACAAGAGGAAGAATGTCGCGATGATTTTCGAGAACCTTGGCATCTTCAACGCTCGGTTCAATATAAACGTCGCAGGCAAGAGATGAGCCAACCTTCTTGTCAGAGCGAGCCAGCTCAACCGCATCATTAATAGTCTTTCTGATAGATTTGAGTTGAGCGAATTCAGCGTCAAGATCTTTGTTGATCCAGGATTTGTCGACGTTTGGCCATCCCGCCTTGGCAGGGCTATCGAGACCCTTGGTTACCGAAGGGGGGCAGTGTTCCCACACTTCTTGGGCAAGAAGGGGAGTAATGGGGGCGATGATGCGGATATAGGCATTAAGAAGTTCATGCAAAACGTACTGGATAGCTTGAAGGCGCGGGGAGTCTTTGCCATCTGCATAGAGGATATCCTTGGAGGTGTCAAAGTAAAACGACGACAAGTGGCTGTTCATATGGATTTGAAGAGCCTTGACGACCTGTCCAAATGACTGTTCCTCATAAGCTCTTTCCATCTCATTCACCAACTGCGCAAGCTGGCTCAATGCGTATTCATCGATTGGGCTCAGCTTGAGATCTGCCGGTGGAGTATAGTCCGCTAAATTGCCCAAAAAGTACTTGAACGTTAACCGCAGTTTTTTCAGTGTGGAGGCAACCTGATTGACTGCAATAGGAGACAAAGAAATGTCGCTGGTGTAGTCACATTGGCCAATAAATAGACGCAAACCATCAACACCCAAGGCAGGGAATTTCTTGGAACCGTTGATAAGCTCGTCCGGCGAAACAACATTCTTGAGAGACTTGGACATCTTTTGTAACTTTTCGTCAAGAATAAATCCGTGTGTGATCAGTGTCTTGAACGGTGCGACGGGTGTGTCATTGAAAGCGACATGGCTGAGGAGTGAAGACTGGAACCAGCCCCGGTGCTGGTCACTACCTTCAAGATAAAAGTCCACGGGCCGATCACTGGAAGGGAACAATGTCCAGGAAGTACCAGAATCAAACCAAACATCCATTGTGTCGGTACCTTTACGGTATTCGGCGGCTTTGGAAGACATGGAGTCAGGCAGCCAAGCAGAGACATCTTCTTCAGGTGTAAACCATTGAGCGAGGCCTTCGTCACCCATTTTATCGATACGGTCAATAATGTGGGTCACGCAATCGTGATTCAGCAATACCTCGTGCGATTCTTTATGATGCAATACGGGAATAGGCACACCCCATACCCGTTGACGAGAAACGCACCACTCAGTTCGGGAATCAACAAAAGCGCGGAGCCGAGCCTCACCACTTGCAGGCTTGAAACGAACATTGCTGAGAGCAGCCAAAGCCTTTTCGCGGATCGGGCTGAGATCAACAAAGAATTGAGGAGTTGACCGGATCATGACAGGCGTCTTCGACCGCCAATCGAATGGAACACTGTGGATGATTGTGTCCTGTTTCAACAAAGCTCCGGTTTTACTCAGGTACTCTAAGATTTTAGGAGACCCTTGTTTGCGGGCATCAAGGCCCTCTAGATAGCGTACAGGCTCAGGAAGCTCAGCGGTATATTTTCCAGATGCATCCACCGGGCTAAAAGTCTCAATACCATGGGCCTGGCCAATAATGTAGTCCTCTTTACCGTGTCCCGGAGCAGTATGCACTAATCCAGTACCCGAGGCATCTGTAACATGCGAGCCGTGGAAGACGCTACGAGTCTCTCCAGTTAAGACGCATTCGTAGGTAGTACCTATAAGATCCTTACCGCTCAGTTCGTGAATTATGTCTGCATCAGTGGCATCAACAGATTCAATCAGTGTCTTTGCGACGACTAATTTACCCTGACATGTTTGCACGACAGCATAGGTGACGTCTTCGTTGACACATATGGCCTTGTTGGCCACCAATGTCCAAGGAGTGGTAGTCCAGATAACTAGTCTTGCATCTTTGAGCTCTGATGGACCATCAACTACCGGAAAAGCTACTGTACATGTAGGAGAAACAACGTTACCGTACTCGAGTTCACCTTCGGCCAAAGCGGTGCGAGAATCAGGTGACCAGTACACGGGCTTGCGTTGTCTAAAAATGAGGCCGCGGTCCATCATTTTGGCAAACACACGAAGCTGGCGGGCGACATAGTCGGGGGTCAATGTCCGGTAGGTCAAGCCGTCCCAATCGGCCATCACGCCGAACTGTCTGAATTTGTCTTTTTGCTTTTCAACCATCTCCAGAGCCAGGCTTTGGGCGTTTTCTCGTCTTTCGACTACCGAGTCCGGCACTTTATGTTTCTTCTTCTTGAGCCTTTCCAGTGATGCAAGTTCGATCGGAAGCCCATGGCAGTCCCAGCCCGGCTGATAGTGCACCCTTCGACCGACCTGCACGTTGAATCGGTTTATGATATCTTTGACCACCTTATTCAGGGCGTGGCCGAGGTGCAAGTCGCCATTCGCATATGGCGGACCGTCATGGAGTATATATGCTCGCTGGTCCTTGCGCACCTCTGCTTGCCAGTCGTACAGGCTTTTGCCGGTCTTTTCAAGCAACTCGGGCACCCTCTTTCGATCCGACCTATTTGCCAGCGCTGATTGAGGCAAATTCAGCGTCTTTGAATAAGTGTGCGCAAATCGCGACCACCGCGCCATGACAAATTTTGGAAAGTGGAAAATGTCAGTTTTCCATCTTAATCATCCAGCGAAAAAATGGCCTGGTTACGAAGGGTGTTTAACGGCCTCCGCAGCTATTCTGTAGCCGCAGCGGCACCCGAGTCGGTTGTTCGACAGACTCTGAAGCCGCTAGACTCGCGCAAGACATATTTGGTTGACCAGTACACCCACCTGCTGCGGTCAAACGCTGTGATGCTTATTCTGCATAACCCGACGCTTTTGAAGGCCGAGAACCAGCAGCTGCGCAATGATATCCGCAAGGCCGGAGGCACTTTGACGGTAGTGCGTTCTCGTGTTTTCAAAGCTACTCTCCGTGGCATTGATCATGCCGACCCTGCTTCGGTTGAAGCCCACAAGGAGTTTGCCCGAGCCAAGAACCCGCTCATGGACCTGTTTGATGGTCCCTCTGCGGTCGTCACAATTCCCAATCTCGACCCCAAGGCGGTCGACAAAGTTGTTTCCCTGATTGATAAGACCAGAATGGTTGTGCTGGGTGGCCGGGTTGATGGTAGCCAGATCTCTGTCTCTCAGGTCCAAAATCTTCGCAAGATGCCTTCGCTTGAAGAGCTGCGGGCTCAGCTTGCCGGTGTGCTCACTGTGCTCGGCGGTGCTGGCCTGGTCAACACCCTACAGGCAAGCTCCAACATGTTGTATCTCACACTGGATCAGCACCGTAAAACACTGGAGGAGCCTGAAAATAAGTAAAGGGGATAAAAAAATTGTATATAAGTTATGTTTGTTGGCATTTTATCACTGAATAATGTGTTCAGCTAGTCTCTGAGCCGTCTCCTCGAGTTGCTTTACGTAGTGACAGAACTGGCCCTTGAATCTTAGTGCCTCGGCCTGGGACTCGATGATCAACTCTAGCTCGGCCACTTTTTCCTTGAGCGCGATTCTCTGGCCAAACAGATCTAGTCTTCGTTTTTCTTCATCGTCTACCCTTGCCAGCATCAGCTCGATTCCGTCCATTTGTTCGGGATCGACGTCAGGGTTGCTGGCGGCGAATTCCTCCAGAGATACTAGCTCCAAAAATTCGTACTCGCCGTCTACTTTAGAAAGCTTGTTTGCTTCTTCCTCGAAATGGGCCAGCCGGGTTCCGAGTTCGAGCTTATGGCGGAACAGAGCCTCCAATTCCAGCTGCGACGCCTTGGCTTCTTGCCGCGCCTCATCAACCTCTTGGTGGGCGTCCCATATTTGCTTTCTGATGGCTGCTAGCCGCGCTATTTTGCCGGCCCGGTCGAAGTCGCCATTCAAGAGCTCGGCCTCCATGACTAAAGGCTGGCCAAGTGTGATTTCAACCTATAAATGAAAGATCCATCGAGCCTGACGCAGCCTATGGCTCGGTATAAGGCTCGCAAGCAGCAGGAGCGTCGGGATCCGCTCGAGAACTACGAAATCTTGGGGTACATTGCCGCCGGAACGTACGGAAGGGTGTTCAAGGCCAAATCCAAACCGACGGGCCGACTATGCGCCATTAAGAAGTTCAAGCTGGACAAGGAGGGCGCTGCGTCGTATTATACGGGTATTTCGCAGTCTGCGGTCCGGGAGATCTCTCTCTGTCGGGAATTGAGGCACGAAAACGTTGTGGCTCTCATACAAGTTATTCTTGAAGACAAGTCGACGTACATGGTGTTTGACTATGCTGAGCATGATCTGCTACAGATTCTGCACCACCACTGTCATCCAGATACTCCACCGTTGGCGCATTTCACTGCGAAAAGCATTGTTTATCAGATCTTGAACGGCCTAGACTATCTACATCGAAACTGGGTTCTGCACAGAGACCTCAAGCCAGCCAATATTATGATCACAGCCAATGGCGTCGTTAAAATTGGAGATCTTGGCCTGGCCAGGCTGTTTAGTGACCCGTTGCAGTCCTTGTTCTCCGGCGATAAGGTCGTAGTCACTATTTGGTACCGGGCACCAGAGCTGCTTCTTGGCGGACGCCATTACACGCCTGCAATTGATTTGTGGGCAGTGGGGTGTATATTTGCAGAGATTCTAGCTTTGCGACCAATCTTCAAAGGCGAAGAGGCAAAGATGGACTCCAAAAAGGTCATCCCGTTCCAAAAGGACCAGGTACAGAAAGTCGTCGAGGTTCTAGGCACCCCCACGCCCGCCCAATGGCCCAATATCACAGTATATCCGGATTATCCTAATCTACAAGTTATGAATGTTCATTCCAACCGGTTGGAGAAGTGGTACAGAGCCATTGGCCAGACGAGCATTGCCGGCCTGAATCTGCTTCGAGCGCTTTTTGACTACAATCCCATAACCCGGGTTTCTGCGGCCGAGGCTATGACCCACCCGTTTTTCAGTGAGGAGCCTCGGGCGCTGTCCCGGGTGTTTGGCGAGGGCAAGTCGCCGTATCCTGCGCGGAGAATCACCAGCGACACAAACGTCAAAGCGAACGGAGCGCCCAAGCGGCCGCATCAGAGCACAACGGTATCTTCTCGAAAAAAATCCAAAGTATGAATGCATGGCACGTAATAAATATATTTATCATTAGTTTTTAAACTGTTTCAAGTCCTCCGAATCAAAGACCACTTCGATCATTAAGCTGCAGCTGGGGCAGGTGGCAATGTTGGTATCGCCGCTCTCGAGGTCGTCGAACGCCACAGCAAATTGATCGCCGCAGGGACAGGGATAGTAGAAGCATTGAGTCACTGGGTCCCAGGTCATATCCTCGATTTCAATCGAGTCGTAGACTGCTTCCTGCATGTTATGAAAAAGTTCAGCGTAGGGCGGGGGTTCAGGCTTTTTCGCAGTTTTCGCTCGGAGGGCAGAGGGGGGGCGGGCAGGGTCACTTACATAAAAAATGCGTGATCGGCACGGAGGAGGGGGCTGGCTGGCATAGGGCTTAGGGCTGACAACGAGCACTCACTAGGTATCTCTGAAAAGTACTCGACACTACGGACCAAACCATCTAACCGAGAATGGGTATCAGCCGTGACTCTCGCCACAAGCGTTCGCACACCGGTGCCATGCGCGCTCAGTACCGCAAGAAGCGGAAGTTCGAGCTGGGTCGCCAGCCTGCCATGACCAAGATTGGTGCCAAGCGCATCCACGAGGTTCGCACCCGTGGCGGTAACAAGAAGTACCGTGCCCTTCGTCTGGAGGCCGGCAACTTCTCTTGGGGCACTGAGGGCGTCTCTCGCAAGGCCCGTGTCATCAGCGTCGTCTACCACCCCTCCAACAACGAGCTTGTCCGTACCAACACCTTGACCAAGTCCGCTATTGTTCAGATTGATGCTCACCCTTTCCGTCAGTACTTTGAGGCTCACTACGGTGTTTCTGCCTCCAAGCGTGGAAAGCAGTCCACCGAGGAGATCAAGCAGACCACCAAGACCCGCTCTCGTGCCGCCGGCGCCAAGCTCTCCCAGGGCCTCGAGCCCCAGTTCGGTGCTGGTCGTCTCTACGCTTGCGTTTCTTCCCGCCCCGGTCAGTCCGGCCGTGTTGATGGCTACGTCCTTGAGGGTGAGGAGCTCCAGTTCTACCTCAAGAAGCTCACTGCCCACAAGCACAAATAAATATAATAGCATGTTTTGCGCTATAGCACTCTATATGTAGCTGTTATTACTGACATAAAAACTCCACCCTTGAGACTAATCTAGCCCTCGCTGCAGTTCTCTCGCTGCTTTGTGCTTTTAATGCACTTTTATGCGTCACGTAAGCCGATCGGATCAATTATGCTTGAAAATATTTCCACCAGAGTGATCGCAGATTGTGAATCCGGCCAAATGCCCCGAATCATCGTCGACCTGGACCCCACACACGTGCAGGAGCCTGTCGAGACCCAGAGTATCGCCCAGTACATCATTGATCTCAGTATCGACGACATCCGCGAAGAGTGGGTTTCTAGCTGGACTACTGTCAAGAGTAAGTTGTGAATAAATATTTAAATGGGAGGGAGGGGATTTCGGCAAATAGGACACTGGAGCTGCGACTGCATCCATTCCTCCAAACACTCTGTGTGGTAGATGTGTCGGCAGGGCGTGACCATGTACTTTCGTCTAGCCACTAGCGCCGCGGGACCGGGAGGCGACCCTTCCTCGCAAATGATCAAATCAACGTGGTTCATGCAGATTGCACAGGATACATGCTTCACCACGCCATTTTCTTCGGGCTCCAGCACCGGGCCCTCTTCGGTCACCGGGGGCTCCTCGGTGTTGAGTCCATGCTCTATGTCCGTTGTCAAAATGGGATGGTAATCATACACTGGTTGCACCATATGAGCAGGCAAAAAGAACCGGGGGCCGAAAAAGTGTTGTGATATCAGCAACAGAACCTGGATCCACTGCCACCCCATCAGGAACCAACCCAAATTGGGTGCGTAGTGATGGTGGCCAAGGTTTTTGGAGTAAAGTAAAAAGTACTCGACCGGGACAAGTCTCAATAATGCTGTGCACACAACAAAAGCCGGCAGCAGCACCGTCTGTGAGCCCTTACGCACATTCAGGATAATCTGCGGGATCCAATTCGAGTAAATAACTAGTAAAACAACGCGTTCGTAAAACCAGCGCAGCCCATTAGACCATTCAAGTGACAAAACGGATACAGCGAAAAATACCATAGACACCAAATAGAACCGTGACGATACACGGCTCGCCACTTCACGGTCTTCGGGCATTTGGGGGGTTTCAGTTTCCGGTAATCCATCAACTCGGGCAGTGGCGGCCCATTCGGTTAACTGGGCTTTGTAGATCATCTCAATGTAACGAATTTCAAATATACCCGTCAAGGCAAAGGCCACAAATGAGACGGCGATAAACGTGAAAGCCACGTCGCTGCCCAAAGAAATGAGCAGCGCCCAAATGCACACTTGGCCATCAACAAGACTGCTAATAGCAATGCTCCACAGGCTTACTCGGGTCACCATTGATGGAGTTCTAGTGGCGTTCATCTGAAGCCCCAGCAACGCAGCTACGCCTATCAAACTGAAGAGTAAAACAACAGCATAAAGTCGGCTTCTTTGGGCGAAAGTGACAGTAGGTTCACCAGATGACGAGAGATTGAAAGCAATTCCACAGTCCGGCGAATACAACATACCCTCAATCTTTAGCGGCGTGGCCTTCTTAATCGGACGGCCCTGAGGGTTTCTTAGTTCTTCTTCAATGTCGTCCAAGTCAGACTGCGAAAGAAGTGACTCCTTGGTATGCCCAAAAAACATCAACTCACAGAGGCCGGCTCGATTAGCAGCGGCTTCGAGGTCTTCGATACGTTCCAGGACCACCAGCTCCTTTGTCGCTTGCTTGGAGTGCCACAGGGTTGCGTTATATGCCTTTTTAAGCTCATCTTCGGAAGTCTTTGGAAGCAGCCACGGTATGCCATTAGATCCACTGAGTTTCAGTGAGTCTGTGGTCAGGAATAAGCGGCCGTGCTCGAGATAGACACCGCGCAGCGCTGTTGTGAAATGAGAATCCGAAACTAACGAAGCAGTTACCCATGTGTCCCCGGGAATATGTGAAATAGTGAGTCGGAAGTCACTGAGTTCTTGCAACTTTTTCGGATCTGCAGGATCAACCAGACCGCTGAACAGGGTGCTTACGGGCATTTTGTGGGGTGCCACCGATCTGGCATGATAGAGCGTACCGTACAAAATTGAATCAACGTTCCCGTAGAATGCCGAGATGTTGTGGTCACCCGAATGCCATATTTCATCAACCTGGGCTTGTATTTCTGGCGGTGGCGCTGCAGGGGCAATGTTTGTGAGATTGACATCGGCCAGAGCCGAACTCGGGCTGGTCTGCTTCACAACGTCTAGCTCGTTTTCCCTCCATTCAATGAAAGAATGCAACTGCACTCTCTCATTCGTGGTAAGCGAGCGCGGGCCAGAGCTAGACGCAATGAGCAGGCACAATACCACGAAAATGAGTAGAGCGCTCCGATCTGCCATGACAAAGCGAGGCAGCGCTGGCGGGCGAGATTAATAGGTGGCCGAAGGTTTAGCGGTGATATTTTGCTTCGTCTCGCAAAATAGAGCTTTGTGGGCCTTAGTTCAACAATGTATGCAGATTTGGGCCTAGTTTCCTATTTTGGTGAGTCAATCCGGCGGAGAAGACACTAAGCACCGACGGTTGAGGTCCGCTCGAGCAGGGGGGCCGGAAAAAGTAAAAATCAGAAACTAGCCCCGGAAAAAGCCCGCTTCTACGCCACCCAAAGCAGTTCCATCCCAACACGGCCGCTCGCGTGCATGCGATTTGCTCATTATGCAAGTGGATACTGACATGCGGCATCATTATTATGCAAGATAAGTCACCCATAAAAGGGCAGCAGATCACTGGTCACCTTATCTGTGAGTATGTTTGAAAATCTTCCGGCAGAAGCTTTCAGCCGTGGGTCAGTGATTGGATGGGGGTTTTCGGTACTGACGTTCCTGCTGTGCCGCTATCTGGTCAACCGCTGGAACACCCAGAGCGAAAAGCGGGGTAGGCCTGGGGCCAAAGTGAAGTTGGTGCCGCGGGGCCGTATGCAGCTCGAGCCCCAGCTGAACATCGAGTGGAACAACATTGAGCCGGCCAAGTTCCGGCCGTTCAAGCCCCAGTACGCAATGACGATGGCCCTGGAGAAGGCGGATTTCCAGGAGTGGCTGCTGCTTGAAAATACCTACGACCGCATGACCACACACCGGTCGGAAATCGCGAAAAATCACACCCAGGACGTCAACCTGGTAGTGGATGATCCCAGAACCACTGCTGCTGTTTACGAGCTCTACGACACGGTGGTTGGGTACATGTTCACCAAATGGCCGCAGTACTTTAGCCGCGACGGGAAGAACATCAAGAATCTGATCAAAAACACCACGTTCCCAGCCAATGCCGAGAGATCGAAGCAGAGTCCAAAGAGGCTTCTGGAGTATCTCGCCGAGAATGTCGAAGAAGACTTTATTGTGTTGGAGTACGATGAAAACGAGGAGGAGTACATCGCAAAGGCGGCAACTTTTATTGCCCCTAGCGGATTTGTACCTGCCGAAAAAGTAGGTATCAAGCTGTCCGACATCCACGGACCTGTGCCCAAGTACGACGAGAAGCTTAAGCTGTCGATGAACCGCTTTTTCCGGCGAATCGAGACGGGCCAACTGGTGAAACGGTTCAATTGGACTATCCAGAACTCCGACAAGATTTACCTGCCCAAAGGCTCACATGCTGGGGCCGCGGAAAAGGTCGAAAGACTGCATGCGAAAGACCTGGACTTTGACCACACTGTGCATTTCCGCGTCGAGCGCCAGACGTTGTCTCGGCTGCCCAAATCGCGGTTCCTGGTGTTTACGATCCGCACCTACCTGACCCCACTTTCGCAGCTCAAAAAAGAAGGCCTGGGCGAACGGCTCGTCGAGGCCATTCACGGATTGCCTTCCTACATCAAGCAGTATAAGCGAGCCGATGCATGGGGGCCCGCAGTAGAAGAGTACATGACCATGCCATGAGATGTCGACTAGCTCAGCTAGCTCTAGTATACTATTTCTACGAAAAGTGTGTATTTAACAACAATAAATCCCGCTGGCTCTCGACGCCGTGGACAAACCCTTGACCTCGCCAGCCCAAAAGGACTGCGCAGGGCGGCGCGTCGTGCGTGGCCCTTAGATAATCTCCCAGGTGACTTTTCCACACTTTTCACTTTCATCTATGGCGCGTCCTCAAAACATCGGTATCAAAGGTTTCGAAATCTACCTTCCGTCGCAGTATGTCGACCAAGCCGAGCTCGAACAGGCCGATGGCATTCCTGCTGGCAAGTACACTATTGGTTTAGGCCAGACGCGCATGGCGTTCGTCAACGACCGTGAGGATATTTACTCGCTTGGTCTGACGGTTGTGTCGCGCTTGCTTGCCAAGAACAACATTGATCCTGCCAGCATTGGCCGGCTCGAGGTTGGTACCGAGACGCTTCTTGATAAGTCGAAATCTGTCAAGAGCGTCCTCATGCAGCTGTTTGGCGAGAACCACGACATTGAGGGCATTGACACCGTGAACGCTTGTTACGGTGGCACCAATGCGCTTTTCAACGCGATCAACTGGGTCGAGTCCTCCAGCTGGGACGGCCGTGATGCTATCGTTGTTGCCGGCGACATCGCCATCTATTCCAAGGGCGCCGCCCGACCTACTGGTGGTGCTGGCGTTGTTGCCATGCTTATTGGCCCTGACGCCCCTCTAGTTCTTGAGCCTCACCACGGTATCTACATGGAGCATGCTTATGATTTCTACAAGCCTGATTTCACCTCCGAGTACCCCGTGGTTGACGGCCACTTTTCTCTCAGCTGCTATACTAAGGCGCTTGACGGGGCTTACAGCGTGTATAACAAGAAGGCCAAGAACACCGACGGTCTGAAGCACTTTGACTACTCAGCGTTCCATGTGCCTACTTGCAAGCTTGTGACCAAGTCATATGCGCGCCTTCTCTATAACGACTATCGCCATGATCCCAAGTCCGTCGAGGGCGTTCCCGAAGAGATTGCCGCCGTGGACTACGAGGCGTCTTTCACCGACCGTAATGTCGAAAAGACCTTCCTCGGTCTGGCCAAAGACCTGTCCACCAAGCGCATGGCCCCGTCTTTGATCGCCTCCACCAACACCGGTAACATCTACACCGGCTCGCTGTACTTGTCTTTGGCTTCTTTGCTCACTTTCGTGCCTCAGGAGGACCTTGCAGGCAAGCGTATCTCCATGTTCTCTTACGGCTCTGGCCTTGCATCTGCGTTCTTCTCTGTGCAAGTCAAGGGCGATATCTCCAAGCTGGTTGCCAACTTGGACCTTAAGGGCTTGCTCGATAACCGTACCAAGGTCAGCCCCAGTGATTACGAGGCTGCTCTTGAGCTCCGTGAAAAGGCTCACCTGCAAAAGTCCTTCACCCCTGCTGGCTCCACCGACCACTTGCGCAAGGGCACTTACTACTTGACTGCCATTGACGACAAGTTCCGTCGTACCTACGAGATCAAGCAGTAGGCTGAACCACCCCCTCTATGGCTGTAAAGTACATTTATGGATTCATAATATTACTGTCGTCATACATCCACATATATATAAGTGTATAAAGAATTAGAGCTGGTGCCTTTCATGCAAGATAAGACAAAGGCGCATGCAAAGAGCCCCTGCAGAGCGAAGCTTAAGCGGTTACCGTCTCCATCATGGGGGGAGTAGGGATGTAGTCGGGCAAATGCTCAAGCTGTTGCGGGATGACTTTAACTGGGATCTTGAAAGCCAGTTTCTGTGTATTAGAAGGACAATATGCCGACCGCAGGATCAGCTGGAGTTTGAGCTCGAAGCAGTGCTCAAAATTGACCTCGTCGACGCTGCCGATCAGGCCCTTGCGGATCTGTAAGTCGCTCATGAAATGAGTAAAGTCGACGACCTTTTCGTCAAGCAGCCGATGAGGACTTAGTTTGGCGATAGAGTGTCGGGTAGTACCACGTTCATACGCACTATCGCTTGTCGGCACAAACACACGAGTGATCTCGTGGAGCTGGATAATAATGTCCTCAACCACCACCATATTCTGAATATCAGTGACAAGCTGAAGACCCAGTTCCAGAAACAGCGGGGCCTGGACAAGGCCCATGCGAGGAATAGTTAGCACAGCCTCGGTTCTGACGGGGATGCGGTGCTTGGTGAAAAACCTGCCCAGGAGCGATGGTTTAAAGGTCGGGTCTTGCCCGAGAAACTCCAGCTCTTTTCTATATTGCCTGACATCGCCAGACAAGGGCAGGGTGCACATGGGAATAAATCTGAATGGGACCGTTTTGTGGGCATTCTTTGTCAAGCGCTCATTACGTTTGACGAGAAACTGCACTTCCCAGAACACTCCAGACACACAGCCGCTCTCCTCTAGGGATTCAGGAAACTGTTGTGAAGAATTAGGGAGTCGAAACTGGAAGGGAAACACATAGGTCCCAGGCGCCATCGCATACACGTTTGGCGAAATCTCAGGCAGGTCGTAGCCGCAGGGCTCCGGACTGGGAAGAATATAGTTAGAACTTGACCACATCACTGCCTTCTCTTCCCATGCTGCAGCGCTTGTTTGAATGGCCTTTGCAAAAGTGCGACATTCGCACCGTGCTATCAAAGAGCTTACCTCAATGTGCGATTTAGTGACAACAGTCGCCTTACCACGCACAATGTCTCCGTTGGTGAAAGCGAGTCTGTTCGCCATAAGACCATTGATGGGCGGCGGTTCCTCACCTTGTGGAGGTGCTAGTTCGATAGAAATCGTGATCATCTATTTTATTGGAAAATGTGGAGATGACTATTGATGTGCAGCTACGCTCTATACTTATTTTTTTTAATACCAGGGCAAGGAGCATTGCATGACCTGCATGAGCGAGGGAGCAACTAACCGTCAGCATCCGGCTAACAGAGAGGGGAGAGACAGGGCTATTTGCTCGGGAAGAAGGGAGTTTGTCGTTCTCAAAAATGTAGGAAGTAGCTAGATATGCAGGCTTATTCACCTCAAGAGAATGTGCCCAAATTGCATGGGGCGTTGGCTTTTTATTTAGCAGTTATCGATAATTCCCACGCCCCTGACCGGCCAACTTCTAACGTCGATGACTCAGATGAGGTATTGGACTGGTGTCTGGCTGGAAGAAAAAACCGCATTGTAGTTTATGCAAAAGAGCACACGCTCACGTATAAGCTCAATTTTGGCCACTGTGGAGTTTGATAGTCTCCAAGTCACGCCAATACCACGATTTGGGTTTTGCCACGTGCGAGATCTGACCGGCAAAATCTCGAGCACACCTCGGCGAACTCTGGAGGCTGCACAGTTCGTAAGCGGGCATTTTCACTGCATATCCGCATGTGAAGAAGAACACTTGGAAAAATAAAAATTCTGTGCCGTATAAAAAAGGTCCAACTACAAGACCTGATAGACCGATAGTCCCAATCGGCCTCTGTGTGCTTGTGCACGGAAGATTAAACGTCGCATTAACCGTATATTACAACAACCAGTTTGTAGCCATGGGTCGCACGAGAGCTGACATCAGCATGCCTCGACAGTACGTTCCCGCGTATACAAGGAAGCTCGCGCTGAATTCGTCGGACGAACCCAGGGTTGATGAGGGACCAGGCGTGATCTCAGTTCCAGCCTCTTTTCTTACAAGGTTTGGCGGTAACACGAAACCCAGCGCAGCGCAGACAACGGTAAAAGAAGAGCCGGCCGACCAAGTGACAGAAATGCCAGGAAAGGCTTCCGAAGCCTACTTGCGCAGAATATCTAATGCAAAAAGGGCTTTGGTCGCCCAACAAAGACTAAGCGCAGGCTACAAAAGGGGCCTCCCTCGTTTTTTGGCCGTTGGCCAAGACGATTACAAACCCCAGATCGACTCACCCCCTCGATCCAGTCCCCCCAGTGACTTGCAACCGCGTGCAGGGTCTCGATGGGCACGAGGAGCGCCGCTTAGGCAATTGCGGGGCCTGCGAGAAATATCTTGTCCCGAACTACCCCAATTCGGCACTGGTGCTCCAGGCAAAACCCACTGGTCAATCGTATGCATCTCTCTGATAGTGGCTATTTTCTTGGTAGGTATGGCGTGCCAGGCAGGCATTAGAGAGGCTATCTACGATATCCTCTGGCATGCACAGATGAAACAGCTTGGATTACACCCACCCTATTATCTTGTCGAAAAGACAGCTAATTATTTATAGTATTTCGGAACTGTTAGTTTATAAAGGATGCATTTCTGGGCTGGCCGTGTAAAGTACATACGGACATTCTTGCATGACGGATGTGGCTGAATCTACCGTGCCGGTAGTGGCGCATGTAGCAATCCCCTCTACAAGGCTCGGCATTTGATAACAAGAGTGGCGCCGTGCCGCAACCTGCAGGAAGGTGGCGACCCTAATTCGCGCAAATCAGGCGAAGTTTACAGGAGAAAACTCGTCTGATGTAGAATTTGCGGCTTTCATAAATTAAAAAGGATCATTTTTTTTCGGTATTTAAAAAGTTTTGTAGCTTTGCGCTGGATTTTACGCCCTCTTATGCCGGAACTAACCGGGCGACCCGAAACTTTTTTTGGCTGAGTAATAACCAACGGTGAGTAATTAGCCACATCTTTTTCGTAGATTTTCCCATATAAGATACATTTGAGTACCCTTCGCAGCTGCAGGAAAACCCCCGCAACAAACGGAATTGTTATATGGCCAAATATGTTGTTTAAGCCGTCCGGACCATTCTCAAGATCCGGATCGGTTGCAAAAAACCTGTGGCCTGGTGGCTCTGGCCAAAAGAAGCAAGTGCCACCTTTTTTCATCTCGACGCCTCAGTTCAAGCGCCAGCAGTCTCAGGTTGTCAAATACAAAGGAGAAGCCCATCACAAAAACGGCTCTACCCTGAACGTGCATCCAGCCGTCGTGGCCTCGTCTAGTTTGAACTTCTCCACCAGCTCGGTTCTGCAGACCCATGACGACGATCACCCCGACGATGAGCCAGTTCGCAGCCGGCCACGGTTGTCCTCTTTAGAATCACGAGTGAGTTCCAAACAAGTGCCTGTGCAGAATGCTGAAGCCGATCCCGTCGGTCACGAAGAACTCGGGATCGCTGATGACTCGCTGCCCGAGCCTTCCCCGGCCCCGATTGAGGTATCGGGCACTCTCGGCGCCGATGAGACTGCCGCCCAGATGGAGAAGCTCCAGTCGGCAGGAATGCATACCCAGGCTCTCAACGTCTTTAGTGATTTTGAAAAAACTCAAGTGGATATCCCAATTGGCATCTACAACCAGGTGTTGATGTCGGTAGCCATAATCGGACAGGAACAGGGAACCATCTCCCTACTGCTCGAAGCATACGAAGCCCTATTGGCAAGAGATATCGTGCCAAATAAAGATACTTACACCATTGTCATTCGCGCTCTTGTTGATATGGCTGAGCGTCTTGCTGAAGAAAAAGCTCGTTTAATGCCGGCGTTGGGCCCCTCAGGTCACATGGAGGCCGTCGATGATGCGCTTGAACAATTTGCGGTTGTCGATCACCTAGAGCTCGCGTTACAGATTTTTAATGCTTCTATTTCTGTGGACGGTGCCAAGTACAACCAGGAGCAGTTAGACCGCCTCGTGGTTGCTTGCAACCAGAATGGCATCGAACTTGACACTGACGTCCTTGTGCGGGCATCGGCTAGTATCTCCGCTACAACGGTTTCAAGGATGCAGACCACCGTCGATGGTGCACAAGAAACCTATGAACGTTTCAGAGAGGCGGGCGCTGACTTGGCCGACCTCGATGCTGCTTTAATTGATGTCTATTTCACACTGGGTCGCGCTGATCTAGCTGTTCGTACTCTAAAGCAGAGTGAAAGTCCAGAACTAACATGCCGTGTTGTTTTGGGCTTTGCAAAGGCAGGACTCGTATCCACCGCATGGCGTTGGATTAGAGAGGGTGACGCTGGCATTCAAAGCAGTCTCATGTTTAGTCAAAAGGCTGAGATTCTCGAAGCCATGTGCACAGAACCTGAGCATCTCCCTACTGCCTCTCTTCTCTATGAAAATCTCGCGGCCCAGAAAGATGCTAGATTGCCAGAGTTTGGTCCAGCTCGGGCCGCCCTACTCCGCTTGGCTGCTGGTACCGCCGGCGAAGCAGGCCTCGCTGTTTTGCACAAATCTATCAGAGAATCACATCTACGTGATGCTGAGTGGGACCCCGTCACTCTTCAGGCAGTTGTCGGCCGCCTTGTTAGCGAGGGTTACATCATGATGGCACTGGACATTTTCGCTTGGCAGGCAGGCAAACTCGAGGCTGCTTGGGAAACTTTTAATATCAAGTCTTTTATTGGACAGGAGCTACTTGATGGGGTTGTTGGTGCTCTTCCTGAGTTGACTCCAGAGTTGGCCCTGATTCTCGTCAAGGTCCCCTTCTTGCCATCATCGTTCGGTGTGCTCGAACGTGTCACAGACGTTTTGTGGTCAGCTCGTCGGGAGAATCCTCGTCTATTTGTGGACGCCAACATGGCTACATCGGTGCTTGACCTACACAACCGTTGGGTCCTCAACGCTGAAAGCCCGAAAGGCCTGGCATTGCCCAATGACCTCGTTGAGAGACTCCGCGACATTTACCCATTAATAGAATCGGACGCGGGCGTTTCAAATGATCGGGTCCGCGAACTCTTGGGATTGCCATTGACTGCCCGAGAAACCACTAAGGGAACTATTCCCTCACCCTCACCCACTGCGGCTGCCACTGCCCAAGCTGATGCCCGTGCAGCTATCCACTACGCGCCCATAAATGCATACAAGGCAGTTGATCTGCTTTCAAGTGCTTTTGTAGTAGCTGCGAGCGAAGCGACCGGCGCAGTTGTCCCAGTTTTTGAAACTCTCGCCCGCAATAATGAAGCGGACCACCTGGAAACGGTTTATGACCTTGCGGAACGATATCTTCGTGATGATGATCTCGCAGCAGTCCGGCAAGCCGCAGTTCAGGCTGCCGATGTTGATCCGACTCTTGCTGAGCGGGCGCATGTTGCATTGATGGCAGCAGGAAGCGCCCCGACGGCTACAGGGTATGCCAAGCTTGTTCAAGTAGCACCACCAGGTGCCACACCCGCTATTTTGCTAATGAACGAGGCGCGAACACATGGCGTTGAGCCCAACACATTCTTGTATAATGTTGTGTTGGCCCGGTTAGCCAAGGCCAAACGATTTGCAGAATGCAATGAGCTGTTTGAGGAAATGGCTGCTTGTGGTATCGAGCGGTCTGATGTCACCTACGGCACGATGGTGTCGGCGGCTTGCAGGGCCGATCAGGGCGAGCGGGCTGCTGCATTGTTTTCCGAACTGGAAAGCTTGCAGGGCTATGCCCCGCGAGTTGCACCTTACAATATGATGATGCAGTACTACGTTCACACACGTTATGATAGAGCGGCTGCTTTGAAGGTATTCGACAAGCTCAAAACTTCCGGAGCGTTGCCGTCGCCATTCTCGTATCAGTTGGCCATGGAGGCATGGCTTCTTCCGCCCGCCGATCTCGACCGTGCGGACCATCAGCTGCTAGCGCTGAAACGACGCAACACACCGATAACAACCAAACATTTTGCCACCTTGCTGCACGCCAGGGGTGTTTTGCTCAAAGACCTGCCCGCTGCTGTGAACTTTTACCGTGGATTGGTAAAGAACAGTCGGGTTCTGCCAGACAGGCATGTGTTTAGAGCACTGTTAGAATCTTACATTGCCAACAGCAGAACAGGCGAGACACCCAAGGTATTGGATGAGATGGCCAAGTACCATGTCAAAGTGGATAAAGACATGATGAAGACATTAATCAACGGGTGGAAAGACGTAGACCCCGCAAGGGCTGCAGCACTTGCCCGTATTTAAATTATATACAAACTCTATTATTATCATTTCAATGCCCATCGTTTCACATGTCCTCATCGCTGGTGGGTGGGGGCTTGGCGTCAGATCGCATGTACATTTCGATGGCGGTACTGAACGCAGCGAAGGCTGCACAACCAAACAGGGCGCCCTGAGGACCACTCTTGATAGCTAAACCGCCGCCCGTTATACAGCCGGCGGCCACACCGTTGTAAATATCGTTTTTAGCTCGCAGCGACTCGATGCAGCACTCCACACCCGTGAACACGCCGCCAATAAAGCCAAAGTTCTTTGCCGAAGACCACGACCGTTTGCCCATATCACTGAACTGGATCTTCATTTGCTGTTTGAACGGCAAATGGGCAATTTTGGCGGCCTCTGTAGTGCCCATTGCCGTGTCATAAGACATGGACGCCATAAACAGTCCGAAAACGGCACCCAAACCGAAACCAGTGACGCCGGAAATAGCAGTCTTGCCTGGGCAGCTGTTCATGAGCTTCATGAGCTGCTCTGCACCGTACTGGGCCTGCTGCTCCGGCGTCATTTCCCAGTACGACTGTGGTTTATCACCTCCCCTGCCATATAAGGACATGATGAAAAATTACCCTTTGTCCGGGCAAGGGTCTCCTCTGTTAGTCAACACCAGATCGGGTTTGACCTAACCCTGAATCTAACCGCGTCTTAGCTCCAGGACCATAATGCGGGCCCGGTAAATTCAATTGGCAAACGTGGTGGTGTTCCATGGGCATATCCTTTCAATTGAAGACTTTCAGGAGAGTAATTGCGCAGCCCCGCCGCCCGCCACTTTAGCCCCTACCCTAATACATCGCCCCGGCCCACTATGTTGGCATGTGAGATTGCTCCTTGTACCATCATAACACCAAGATGAGATTTTTCGTACTATTAGGACTTTTGACACCGGCAGTTTTGGCCTCGTTCTTCGACACGGATGCGGGTAAGCGGGTGTCCGCACACCTGGAACAGCTTGGTGACGCGGTAATTGACGTCAAGGGTCAGCTCAGCGACAACGTTTTCGATTCCTGGAGCAAGGAGGATCTGGAGGCGTGGCTCCAGTCCCACAACATTGAGTTCGAGGACTCGTTGGAGGCCGCCAAAGAGCACAAGGACCTTCTTTTTGAGGACTTTACTGCCAAGGCGGACTCTGTTGGTGACTCTGTTGGTGACGCTGGCCAGAAGATCCTGTCCAAGGGCAAGGAATACTACGAGTCGCTTGCTGAGAACGTTGTTGAGTTGTGGAATGACAACAAGCTACTCGAGTATATCCACGAGCGTGGTATCAAGGAGCCTGCTGAGTACACTCACGACCAGCTGGTCAAGTTGGCTCAGTCTGCCAAGGACAACATGCCCGAGATGCCCAATGGCCATTTCAGCCGCAATTGGTTCTCTGGCTGGTCTCGCGACGACTTGACCGACGCCCTCAAGAAGGCCGGCCACTCTATCGAAGGCTCCCGCAAGGAATTGGTCGACCGGGTGTACAATGTCTATACTGATGCGTTCAGCAAGGGCCAGGAGGTTGGCGAGAAGGCACAGAAGAACGCCGAGACTATCAATAACGACGTGCAGAGCTCCTTTATGCACTGGAAGGAGGCCACTTTCGACAAGTGGTCTCTGGACGACCTGAAAGAGTACTGCTCTGACTTCAGCGACGAAGTTGCCAGCAAGCGTGACGATCTTGTCGCCCAGGCTAAGGCCAACTACGACCAGGTCGCTAAGAACTTGCGCCCCAAGATCAATAACCTGCGCAAACCTCGCGTTGCCCGCCCCCATGCCTCCAAGCAGATTGTTGCCAAGCTCAACACCTACTGGGCAATGGCATCGCCCTATGTCTACAGCGTTTATGCGCCTATCCACAAGGCCTTCCTGCAGTTTTACGCCTTCGTACGTAGCAAGTTTTAGATTTAGTTTTTTCTAGTCTTAGCGTTAGATCTGTATGACAGTTCCCTCTATATAACGATCTCCCTGTGACTCCACTTAGTAATGTCCGCTCGCCCTTGGTATATCAAAACCCTCGATGCGAGCCATCGTCTCGTGGTGCTGTCCATCATTGGGTTCTCCGGGTATCTCGCATACGGAACCTTCCAAGCGTTGAAACAAAACTACCATCGTAAGATGCTCCGACAACAGGAGCGTGCGGCCGCCGCTGCTGCTGGTGCTGCTGGCGACGCCCCTGCCGAACCGGCGGACAAATAATTATTGTACATAGTCTTTAAGCCGTTTTGATTTAGTTTGCGACGTCCTCCGTCTTTTACGGGATTTTGCTAATGAGTGGGTGAGCCCTTTCTGCTTTAAATGATCCAGCCGAGATTTCACCCGGTCGAGGCTCTTTGGGTTCAAAGGCACGACTGTTAGATCAGAGGCATCAGAGCCGCAGACAACACACTTTTCACCAACAACCACTGCTTCTCTTTCTCCGCAGTGCCCACAGGTCACTATATGGACTACATGGCGGCCATCGCCCTCCTTGACGATATCGAGACGGGACACTGGACAAACCCACAACGTCGAATCGAAGGTGCGGTTCAGCTCGGCAACGTCTTTGATGCTTTTGATGTCGCATGTGTCTGAAGACCGCTCCCCGATCAACAGCTCAAGCACGGCTTCTTTGTTGTAAAGCTTGCCCTGCCAGTCACTGACCACGGGGTCTTCAAGCACTCGCCCCGATAAAGAGCATACCGACCATAGATCCCCCAAGTCTACTTTCTCTCTTACTGACTTGACAACCAGGTCTTTCCGCTTAACTACCGATCCTCCATCGTTTCCCATTTACCTAATGGACAGCCAAGTGTGCTCGTTTTATAGAAAAATAGGCACCTGCCGGCATGGCGATAAATGCTCAAAGGCTCACCCTGCGCCCAAAAGGTCAGACACCATCATGATCTCCCACATATACGACAAGACTGATCTCGAGGCCTTTGTCGAAGATATAGTAGTCGAAGCAGCCTTGATCGCCCCCGTGGTCGAGGTACTTATAGCAGGCAACGACAGTGAGCACATGCGTGGAAACGTGTATCTAGTGTTTCAGAACGATGAAGATGCAGATAAAGTGCTCGCCAACTTCAATAGGCGATGGTATGCCGGCAAACCTGTGTATGCCTTGCTAAGTCCCGTGCATGATCTTCGAACTGCCGTTTGTCGCCAGGCTGAAATTTCAAAGTGCGATCGCGGTGGCCAATGCAACTACGTGCACCCCCTGAACATCAACAAAAGTCTATTAAATAGTTTATGGGCCAGTCAACAGGTCACATGGAGCTAACTAGATATTTATTTCTCAAATCCTCCCCGCCGGCCCTTGGCTTTTGTCATCATGGCTGATCGATATTCGTTCTCGCTAACGACGTTTTCGCCAAAGTAAGTACCGACCCACGGATTCGAAGCGCAGAGATACTAACGCAGTGGCAAACTTATTCAGATTGAGTATGCTCTTCAAGCTGTCAACCAGGGTGTGACCTCTGTGGGTATCAAGGCCAAAAACGGTGTTGTTCTCGCCACCGAGAAAAAGGCGTCGTCTCAACTCATTGACAACGACTCCTTATCCAAGATTTCCCAAATCACACCCGATATTGGCATGGTCTATGCAGGCATGGGCCCCGACTACCGTGTCCTTGTGGACAATGCCCGCAAAGCCGTCCATTCCAACTACAAGCAGATCTACAACGAGTACCCTCCCACTCGCATTCTTGTCCAGGACGTGGCCAAGATTGTTCAGGAGGCTACTCAGATGGGTGGTGTCAGGCCGTATGGTGTTTCTTTGCTCGTGGCTGGCCACGACAACTCGCAAAACTTTGGCCTCTACCAGATCGACCCCTCGGGCTCTTATTACCCTTGGAAGGCCACTGCAATTGGCCGCGGCTCGTCTTCTGCCAAAACCTTTTTGGAAAAGCGCTGGAGCGAGGATCTTGAATTAGAGGATGCCATTCACATTACTTTGCTCACTCTCAAGGAGAGTATTGAGGGCGAAATGAATGGTGAAAATGTCGAAATCGCAATCGTTGGTGAACCGGCGGACCACTTGCTTGGCTTCGAAGGTGTCCAGGCCTCCGGACCTCGCTTCCGCACTCTGTCCGTTCAGGAAATCCAAGACCGTGTCGACTCCCTATAGTGTAGCCCCTATTTTGGTGTATAAATAACTACGAATGGTGCTTGGCCTTGATGGGTTCAATAACTTCACCGCGTTTGACAAGTACTCGTGGCTTGATTTGCCGCTGGAACGTGTCTTTTGTCTGCCACTCCTGACCAAGGGGCATTTGCAAAGACCGTTCGTACTGCGCCCGGTTCTCGAAGGGGAACGGAACCGCACTTGCGGTGTACCGCGAATTCTTTTTGTTCACCTTTTCGTTGATGATCACGTCCCGTTTCCGATAATCCTTGCGTCGCTTTTCATCAACTCCAGTGACTTTACGAATTCGCCGCACCTTGGGGGCCAGCCCGTCACCACCCCATGAACCCCAACCAGGCAAGGTCTCATCAATCTCCTTGGTACCATCGGCTTCTACGGTCTCTTCTTTCTCAGCTTGGAACTCTGCCGCAACGTCATCTCCAGCAAATGCGCGTCGCACCAAGTCTTGCTGGGCAAGTGTCATTTGGCCCTCTCGAACCATGCCCCCCAACGTATCAGCAACATCGATTTCAACGTTTTCTTCTTCAACGCGAGACTTTTTGGCCTTTTTCAGTCGGTGTGCAGCCCGTTCGTTCTGGGTCGAATCCTTGGTGACGCTAGCAAATTTGGAGCTTGATCTATGCGAAGAAACGGCGAGCCAGGGGTTTTCTGACGTCTCAGGCTCAGGCTCGGGCTCGGCTGCTGTGCGGGTCTCAGTGGGCTCACGGCGAATAATAACCTCCTCGTCACCGATTTGTTTGCGTTTGTGAGCAATCTTTCCTTTGGGTACGCCATGATCACTATCGGCCATAGCCTGAGCAGTAAGTTCTTCGTCTGCAGCAGCCACAGGATCATAGCTCTTACGACCGGGATTTTGGAACTCAGCCTCGTCTTCACTGCCTTCCAACATGCGACGGTTCGCATCGCGCTGCTTGTTCTCGGCATCAACCATAAACTTCATCCCCATGACACCTTTGCGTGGAGCTTCATCTTTTGTGAACTCAAAGATATCCTCTTCCTCGGCGTCACTTTCATCACTATGTCCAATCACCTTTTGGCGCATAGACTCACCTTGTCTTAACATTTCTTCCATTTCAGCACGAGTCTCAGCGTCCTTTGACATGCCATGCTCGATCATGCGTTTGGCCCATTTGGAAGTAGTTTTGTGTTTCAAGGACGCCCGCTCCAAGGCACGTTTGCGCATCTGCTCCTCTTCGTCGTCTTCGGAAATCTCGCCTGCAGCTTCAAGAAGAGCACGCTCTCGTTCTCTTTCCTTCTTATGAACCCGACGATAAGACTTGGATTTGATCTTCTTGATCCGTTTGGCGCGCTGCTCTTCTCTAAACATAAGCTCACGCTTATATCGTAGCTCTTGGCGTCTTTGGCGCAGCTCCTCAAAAGACAAGGTACTCGGGGCAGTTTCCTCAAATGCAGAAGCCGCCCGCTCATCAGCCAACGAAGATTGGACTAGTAACTTTTGCACGGTTTCTTCCAAGCTCGTCTTGTTTTCGCTTGCAACAAAAACAGAGGGTAACTGATGCTGAGGAGGAGCATTGATAGGGAAACTAAGATGCTCAGCTCGTCGATTAGCTTTTACAGTGTCTTCCCATTTAGTGACCTCGTCTTTGGCGAGCCCGTAGGCAGCTCCACGATCAGCTCGTGATTGGATACGCTGGGGAAGGGGCACGTTGAGTGTTTTTGGCGTCAACTTAGGCTTGACAAGTTTGAGATCGGCCTTTACGGTTCCAGTCAGTTCATCCAACGAAAGCTTGTCCTGGCCGCTCGGCATCATGAAGGGATTCTCGGGGCCGGCATGGGTATCGAATCTTTGACCAACCCTGCCCTTGGCACCAGAAATCTTCTTCACAGCATCTCTGAGAGCGTCATTGTCCTCTTCTTCGCTATCCAAACTTTCCATATCACTAAAGCCAAGTTCGCTATCACTTTCACTCTGGTCACCGCTTTGGGCCTCACTATCACTTGCACTTGGAACTGTTTCGCTTTCGCTCTCAACATTAGCCTGGACGCCATCTTTTGTATCGTTATTTTCACCAGTCTTATCGGATTCATCCATGTCCCAAGCTTGAGAAAGATCGACAAGGTCTGCTTCATCAAATGAATTGCCCCAATCGCTCTCATCTTCATTCAGATCGATCTCAATGTCTGATGCGGACCCAATGGCCTCGTCGGAGTCGATCTCTTCGTCATCGTCGCTGTTAACTTCACCGTTTAAAAGCTCGCGGATCCGATCATCAGTGAAGTTGTCAAGATCGATATCTTGCTGTTGGCGTAAGCCTTTGATATATTCCTGATCATCCACAGCGATATCGAACGCATTTAAAGCCCTGTTCTTTAGTTGGCTAGCGCGCTTGCGCTGAGTTTTGGCCATTTTTTTCGTTTCCAAAACCTGTAAATCAAAAAAGTGAAAAGTTTCCGATTAGATAATTTTTTTTCAAGATGTCTTTCGTCGAAGACAAGCAAAAAATAGAAGAAGGTGATCATGTCTTAGCATGGATGACACGATCGGATGTGCGACCAATCAAAGTTCAGTCTGGTGAGCTCCTCAATAACCGATATGGTCCGTTTAAACACGAGGACATGGTTGGCAGGTCATTTGGCGCCCAGCAAGCTTCCTCTGCGAATCAAGGCTTTATCCATTTATTATCGCCTACTCCTGAGCTATGGTCTCTTTCACTACCCCACAGAACTCAAATTATTTATGGTCCTGATGCTAGCTACATTGTGCATCGTCTCAAAATCAGACCCTCGTCGGTGGTGATAGAAGCAGGTACGGGCTCGGGTGCGTTGACACATGCGTTGGCCCGGACCGTATCAAAGTCAGGGAAAATCTTCACTTTTGAGTACCACGAAAGCCGATGTGAGCAGGCAAGAGCAGAGTTTGAGTCTCATGGTCTGTCTGAGATTGTGCAGATCACTCATCGAAACGTATGCGAAGATGGATTCGCAATTGATACCGATATCAAGGCTAGTGCTGTATTTCTTGATTTACCAGCACCTTGGACTGCTATTCCTCATTTATTTGAGCATGTGGATAGGTCTAGAGCAGTTCACATCTGCTGTTTCTCTCCCTGTATCGAGCAGGTTATCAAGAACATTTATGCCCTTCAAGCAGCCGGATTCCAGCACATCGAAATGGTCGAAAACCAAGCCCGTCGATGGGAAGGTCACCAGACTATGGTTCGCACTGTTGAAGAAAGTATGGATTTGTTGAGAGACATTCGACGCAGGAGGCAGGACGGTATGGATTTCCGTCACGGAAGGGTCGAGAAACGCAAGCTGGATAATTACAACCCCTGGGGCAAAGGAACCCGGGTGAGAGAAGGGGATGAGGGATATAATTGGAGACCTGTGTCGTGGATGGAGACTGATATCAAGAGCCATACTTCTTACTTGACTTTTGCCATTCTGCCTCCAACAAGCCCGGACAAGTATAAATAAATTACATGCATGCTAATACTAAAACACTCTGCCCTCGCGGCCTAAAGGAGGAACACCGTTTTCCACCGGTGCACTGACCATTGGAGAGAGAAGACCTTTCTTTTCGGTAAGAAGAGTCGACCGAGCTTTGCCGGGATTTGCTTCGTAGTATTCGTCCAAAATGGGATGCAGCAAAACAGTTTGTCCTCGAATGGTCAAAATAGAGTTAGTGGGGATGGCGATCCAATCATTGCGTTCAAACGTCAAAGGTTCAGAGGCTATCATTGCGACCTTGTTCAAGCGTCCTTTCCGCTCCATGCGATACTGCCCCGGGGCATACTCATAGAAACGAGTACCTGTAGAATAATACAGGGAAGCAGCCTCGTCAGTTTTTGAGGAGACGTAGCGGCACACAACAACTGTTTCACCGTCGGACACTGCAAAGTTCAAAAGATTTGGCTCAGTCCGAGTACCAAGTTCTTGCTCGACAGCCGCAGTCCATTGAGCAATTAGCTGAATGGTTTGTTGCATGGCCTTTTGCAAAAGTTCGGGAGGGAACTTTCCTTTGGGCGACTTTGTGTCACAGCCCAACCGATCAAGGCAGTCCAGAAACAACGCAAAGGACATTTCAGAGTCGGTTGATCCCTGAACGGACATAAAGTATTCATTCTTGATACGATTGCAAACATGCCGCTTGATATGGCTAAACAGCGGGATGCCACCATTGTGCATAAACATTAACGTGTGGTAAACAAACGGATGGCAGTTTGTCTCAGCTAGTGCGCCTGATGTCGACGCTCGAACGTGAGCAAATATCATGCGGGACTTGGTTTTCGAAGCAATCCTCTCGAGATTGATGTTGTTCCATGCGGGCGTGGTTGCACAATAGACACAAGGTCCCTGCTCTTCGTCCTCGTCCATGTCTATAGGATAGTATCCGACACCAAAGCCGTCTCCATTGATGGGCCTACGAGTGTCAATGCGCAAGCGGCTGTCAAATGACTGGTTGATGATCGAATGCGCAGGTCGGGTAAGCAGATGCTCCAGTTTAATCGGTTCGCTGCCCTTATAGATCAAAAATCGGCACATTGGATGCTGGTAGAACGCTAAATGACCCAAATGACTAGTTTATGTTCTAACTTAGTAATAATCAGAGTCTAAGATAAAGCGGCTTAAAGACCTTTAGCGTAGTTACCACTCTCCAAAAAGTCCTGGATGATCTTTACGATCTTCTCGAGAGCAGTGAGCCAAGCGTCCAATTGCTCGTCCACAGTTGCCAAATCGTCGCCCAATTTTTCGTAGAATGCCTTGCGCCAAGGGCACGCCTTCATAGCCAATTTGAAAACAGGACGCACAAGCATACTGTGGTACTTGCTAAGAGTCTCGGTGTAGGCCTTGTTGAACGAAGAGCTGAGCTCCTCCTCCTTGTTGTCGAGGTTTCGTCGCATGGCCACGGCCGTGAAATGCAACCCTCGGGTGAGCCACAAAAGCGCCTGTGTAGCGGTCTTTTTGGAGCCCGTAGCCTCGCCCAAAACAATCACCTGCAAAGTCTTACCGGCGTCGGGGTTCTCAAGTTGCCGGGTGCGAATCTTGACGATGTTGCCTGTCATGTCGTTCTGCACAACACCAAAAGCAGTGCTCTCTAGAAGGTCAAACATTTTGACTACGCCCTCTGCGGCTTCTAAGAACTCTGTAGTGTCAATGTCCTGATTAGCATCCACGGAAACGTCCTTGAAATTGCGCTGGAGGGTATCGAAATAGGTGGGCATGGTTTGTTGACAAAGAGCGCGTAACGTGTCCTTACAGTTTTATTAGCCACACAGTTCAACAGTCGATCATGTTGGGGAGGGCTTTTTTCCTTCACCCAATCGTTCTTGTACTACAATTCTTATTCGTGAAAAAATAAACTGTTGTGCTCCCAATTTTCAGAATTCTCGATTTGTTTCATTCACTAATTTAATTAGCCTTTGGTGCTAGGAGTGTCTACTTACTCATAATTTTTTTTTGGGTTTCTGCATGATCCGAAAGCAGTTTTCTACGGTGCCATTCAGACTAAGGTCCCTCAAGTCGAAACCAAAAATCCGATCCGATAAGCACTACAAACCACCAGGGCCCAAAAAATCGCCCCCAGCAGTAGACGTTCTAGAGCTAAGCTCACCAACCCCAGTTCCAGCATCAAAATTACTATCCGATCTTTACCAAAATGATCCGTCCATCGCAGCCAAACTGCATCCCATAGACATTTCACATCCATGGAGACATTTTCCGAATGCTCGCAAACTCAGACGTAAAGTTATTTTGCATATTGGACCTACAAATTCGGGCAAGAGTTATGCAGCACTCAAGGCATTTCGTGCAGCCAAATCAGGGTTCTACGCCGGGCCCCTGCGAATGTTAGCTCGCGAGATTTATGATCGACTGGAGAATGAAAATGTGCCCTGTAACTTGTTGACGGGGGACGAGGTTTTAGAAAAGTATGATCCGGTCACTGGCGAAAGAGCTCGGCTGAGTGCAGGAACCGTGGAAATGGTTGATCTCAGCCAGGACTTTGAGGTGGCAGTTATCGATGAAATCCAGATGATTGATGATCCCGATAGGGGGTGGGCCTGGACAAAAGCAGTACTTGGTGTTCGGGCCAACGAGCTTCATCTGTGCGGAGATGCTAATAGTGAGAAAGTTATCCGCACTTTAATGGCCCAGACAGGTGACGACTTGGAGGTACGCAAGTACCAGCGTCTATCACCGCTAAAGATCGATGAAAGACAGCTGTCGCCTGCCAAACTGATCGGGATGCTGCGGCCAGGTGACTGTGTCGTATGCTTCTCCAAAAAGCAGGTCAAAGAAATGCGGGACCGGATTGTCAAGCAGAGGAAACAAAAATGTGCTATTATCTATGGCTCCCTGCCCCCTGAAACCCGAGCTGAACAGGCAAAACTCTTCAATAATCCAGAAAGCCCAGTCAAGTTTCTTGTTGCATCGGACGCTATTGGAATGGGCCTGAACCTTGCTATTAGAAGAATTATCTTCACCTCACTCAAGAAATTCAATGGTGAAGAAATGGTCCCACTTCCAGTACCACAGATCAAGCAGATCGCCGGACGCGCTGGCCGATTCAAGCTCGCAGATAAATCAGAGGGCGCTGGAACCGGTTTGGTAAATGCGCTGAGCCTCGAGGCCAAAGAAACAATCAGAGAAGCACTCAAAGCACCATCTCCGGAAATCCAACATGCGGTTATCCAACCACCAAACCGGGTTATCATGGCATCGTCGGTAGACAAAGCCAGCATGTTTAGCCACACCCTGCAAAGCGTATACCAAAGTGCACTCGTGCAAGTCCCTTATATCCGCCCTCGAGACAACAGTGCTGTCCACGTTGCTCAACTGTACGACCACGTGTTTGGCCTCACGTTTGAGGATAAACTCGCACTGGCTAACGCCCCGGTTTCAACCACTCCTGAATGCCAGGCAGCGTTTATTCGCTATTGTGAAGTAATTGGATCTGGTCGAGTCGCCAACGTTGTGGACGTGAATCGTGACATTGCCGACCTCGCTAATCGCACAATCCCCACCATCAAGCTTGAAAATATTCACAAAGCTATCACGTTGTTCCTATGGCTGTCATACAGATTTCCGTGTAACTTTATTGATCGTGAAGGCGCCACCGACTTGAAAGAACTCTGCGAACGTCGACTAAACGCAAATCTTGCTTCTTCAAAAGCACTCGAGCGACCACAAACCCGTCGGAGATGATTGCAAACTTGTACATATTTTCATATTTTTATATTTTCTGCTTAACTTTATCTTCAATGTTCTCTAGCGACACGTGTTCGTCAACAACGATGGCATTTTCCGTTTCGTCTGGCAATTGCAGAGTCGCTAGTTGACTGTCGAGCATATCTGCTTTCATGAAATGGTTTTTGCGAGAGCTTATCCGTCGTTCCAACTCGGGCCGGCTGATGTTTAGCATCACTATAAGTACCGGAACAGCGCAACTGGCACGGATTTTATCGCGGTGGGCCTTGGAGAGCGCTGAGCAAGCTACCACTGCAGTGCCGGATCGAGCTGCTGCATCACCACCCTTGCGACCAACTACCTCGAGCCAACCCCAGCGGTCATCATCTGTCAGAGGGATGCCGTGCGACATTTTTTCGATATTCGCCGCGGGATGCAAATCGTCCGCATCAATGAATGAGCAGTTCAAGTAGTTCGCAAGTTCCTGACCGACTGTAGATTTACCACTGCCAGCACTGCCACCAACGATAATCAACATGACAGATCACCTTCGGGTAAGGGAAGCATTTCAGGGGTCTGAAGCAGCGAGGAGATCCTTAGCGTCAATGATGTGGTATCCAGGACCCAGGGTCGTTGCCAATTTCACAGCTGCCTTTCCAACCTCATCTCCGTAAATGGGATAAGAAAGAAGACGTTGAAAGGCGCTGCGGTGAAGCCAAGTACCGATCGCCCTCAGAGTGCCCTCGCCCTGGCCCTTGAACTCTTTGGTTCGGTCGCCCAAAAGCGGGCCAGGACGAAGAATGATAGTTTTCTCGAAATCCAGGTCTTTTACTGCATCGTCCAATTCGCCTTTCATGCGCAGGTAAGGAAGAAAAGAGCTTGCCGATGCACCGGTAGAGGAAACAAGAACATATGTGGTTGCACCGTTTGCCTTCGCAGCCTTTGCAAGCTCTAGATTGAGATCATGATCGATCTTGTACTGTTCGGCGAATGATCCTGCAGCAGCCCTCGTGGTACCGATTCCTGAAAAAACAACTTGAGACTCTGGCAGGGTTTTGCTCCAATTGGCCGAGTCTGGCTCTACAATCTGTTCGACCCCAGCATCAACTCCGTCCACTTTTCTTCTTGTCACAGTGGTAACTTTACTGAACGAGTCACTTGCTTGGGCGTACTTGAGAATGGCTGAGCCACAAAGTCCCGTGGACCCTAAAACTAGCGCCGAACTCATTGTGCTAAGATGACAAGAAACGAAGTGGCGCCAGTCGAGCGTCAGCACATGCAGTGCCAATTGCTGCTGGGTTAGGATTATAGTCGAAGTGAAAATTAAGTTCTATGAGAGTTTTATTTGTTTACTTAGATATTTGCAAAAATGGATTGCACTTTATTAGATTTGATCGAAATGCAAAGTAGGACCGTAGAACTCGTAGTGAATATTCTTCTCGGGCAAACCAGCCTTGATCAAGCTCTCCTCCATGAACTTCATGAAAGGCTTAGGACCAACAAAGTAGCAGTCGGCATTCTTGGGGACCAATGCCTTGATTTCTTCGGCAGTGGGGTGGCCGGTTTTTTCAGAATCGAAGACCTTGACCTTGAAACCGGTTTTCTCAAAGTTCTCAATCTCCTTCGTGAAGTTGGGAGCACCGCGAGCCCAGTGGTAGAAGTGAATCTCAGGCTTGTTTTCGACCTCCATAAGAGCCTCACCCATAGAGAGCAAAGGAGTAATGCCAATGCCACCAGAGAGCAAAGCAATGGGAACAGAGGGGTCGGGCTTGCGCAAAACAAAGTCACCGAAGGGAGGAAGAAGCTCAACTACGTCGCCAACGTTAAGCTTGTTGTGAATATATTGAGAGACAGCTCCGTCATCTTCAAGCTTGACACTGACAGTGTAGTGCTTGCCATTAGACT